>NC_057877.1:8215866-8515866 GCF_019740435.1 Gambusia affinis | reverse complement strand
CTTTTGCAAAGCCTTTCTCAGAGCGATCCAGTGTTGTTGTTTTTTTTTTTTTTTCTTTCTTTCTCTCCTTTATGTTGGCAGGAATTTTGTCAGGCTTGAGCGTGGGGAGGAGAGGCAGTAAAGTCACAAATAAATTTAAGGAAATTAAATCCTAACAGGTTTTGGAAAGGCTGCGGATCAGGGCAGCTGGACTCTCTAATTACGCCACCGAACAACAGGAAGACTTGAAATAACTTCAGACGGAAAACGACCTGGACGGACTTGGTGTGTGTTAAAGTGAGAGGACAGGAGGACCGAGCGGTCTGGTGTCAAGGTTTCTGCTGGGTCGTTAAAAAAAAAAGGAAAAAAAAAATCTTTATTGGCACTTATGGTACAGACTTGTTAAAAACTAAATTAGTCTTTTAGTGCAGCTTCTTATTGTCATAATATGCAAACTTCAATTTGGTTGCATTTTATTCACAATGAATTTTCTCATTTTTATGATGCAATGGAAGGACAGAAAGGGCTTTTTCCTTACAAGCAATTGGTTGGCATCCTGGTTTAAAAGATGAAATGGAAACTTTGGGACTTTTACTTTTTTTTTCTCCTTTTTACCATCACCATCCTCCTCACTGTTTGTGGTGCCAAGGTAAATGGATCCTTGTCCAGCTTAGTGCCCAAAGGAAATGGGCCACTGTGGCGTTATTATACAGGATTTCTATGCTATCTGGAGAAGTGCGGAAAAGACAATGGGAATCTGAAAAAATATTTGCTTTTATAGACTTAATTTCCTATTCTAGTGTCAAAAAGTTCCTTCCTTCATCCTGTGCCATTTCATTGCATCATTTTTTCATGTTCAGCTTTCTGTTACTCTGTTCATCACTCCTTGCAGAGATGCACTGATCCGATAGTAATACCTGTGTCAGTCCCAATATCGAAAACAATTCTAGATCAGGTGTCTGTGACCATTTGCTTGATGTATTATATATTTTACATTATATTTAGAGTTCCTAATTGTACTTTCTGGTCCATTTGAAAGAGAGTTTGTTGCCAAGCCTCAGATATCTGTATCAGTATCGGAAATGAACCGATACCGATACGTTTCATTTCTTTGTCATTTATATTTTAAAAATTCACTAAAAAGTTTGACAGCTCTGCACTTTTTTTACATTACAAACATGTAGGAAACTTGTTTAACTTAAAACAGAAACAAACTGGAATTTAAGCCTTTCTAGGATCTGAGAAACTTAAGTCAATTTAAGAATTTCAGCCACCTTCATCCTACTGCACCATAAAGGTTGGATTTTTCAGTGTGAGATGATGCAGCTGCATTAAAAGATGATTTTTATTTCTAGGCTTTTGCGTGTTTACCTGGGGTGCCAGTAAATGTGGTTTCCACTGCGCTGCCTGGGTGGCAGAGAGAGGGCGGAGCCATGAGGCTCAGAGAAAACAAACCAACTCACCTCTAAGTATAGGAAATAAAAGGTTTATAAAATAAATGTAAGGGTTAATTTAAAAATAATAATATAGAAATGAGCTGAAATGTCCTGCTCTGTTTGAACTTTGTCTCATTAAGCACACCTGTGATGCTTCATGTCATTGATTTTAAAAATCGTTGTGAAAAGACCTGCTCTGTTCTTCGACAGTTTCAGTTTTATAGCCTCCCCCCCTTTTTTCCTACATCTCCGCTCTTTACCGTTGAACGTAGACTTAGAGCTTGACCTCACCCACGCATGAATGTCTGCTTTTAACATCTGCATTTGATATTCGGCCTCTGAGACTTAGCCCTGAATGAACACAGGCTTTTGTTGCAAACAAAACCAAACCAAAAAAATAAATAAAAAATAACGCTGATACAGTCCAGCTCCGGGGGAGCTCGGCGAGGTTTACTGGACGCTGCTGCTTCCAGACAGTCGCCTTGCGTCACTGAGGGGCTGCAGGCTGATTCAGCTGTTCAGGCCGCGTCCCAAGTAAGCCGAGCTGGAGAAATGTCCAGCAGGAGGGCTCACACAAAGTTCCTCTCCTCTTCCCCCCAACGTTATGTCACTGTCCCTGGCCTCTGGGACATCCTGTGGAGGTCCCGGGTTGGACCTGGGTTCCCTTTGGACTGTCTGTGTGGTCTCTGCCTTCTACCTCATCGCCGAGGACGGCAGCTGAAGGCCGAACGGACTTCCAGCCTGGTTCTGAAACAGAAACAAATGAATGTTTGCGTGTCGGTCGAATTTCCTCTGTTCATCTTCCAACATTACGACGGCTTTTGTTTTTAATCAAGTTTACAGAAAGTACACTGTCCACAGCTGCTGCTGCTTTGTAAGAGCATTATTAGGGCATTTATAAACATTTTAGTACAAAATAAAAAAAAAAATCAACCAATACACATCTTAGCAACAGAGTCGTTAAAGCCGTCATAAGTTATGATAGCTCAAACATTCTCCAGCCTCAGTTCAGATGTTGTTAGACATTTTTGTGTGCTGAGTAGACATGGGCCACTGTAATGTAATTTATACCGAGATATAACATGATCTACTTGTTTTGATTTACAGCAAACAAACAAAAAAATATTTTTCTACTGCTTCCACTGTAATGTACCATGGTACCTAAGGAGATAATGTTTTGTTTTTTTTGTTTGTTTTTTTAAAAGATTTTATTTTTTATTATTTTGATATGTAAACTTAAAAAGAAACATTCACTATATTTATTAGCATTTCAAAGCAATCGTGCTAATCAGACACACTGTTAGGTATTTGTGCTGTGCAGTTCTTTGTAGAAAATGCAGAAAGTATAAAAAGTAAAAATGCATTGGTCAAAATGTTTGGTGTTGATTTTAGTTTTCTGACGAGACTTGGCCACAGTTGTGTATGCAACAACAGCAGTTTAAAAAGATTGTTGCTTTTTTTAGTTTTTTTTTTTTTTTTGCACTAGTGGCATTTACTCATCAGTAGCTAGCATTGCTCACCTCATGTTTCTGTGGAGCTTTTTCTGGCCTCTCATTACAGGACTTTAAACTCCACTTGTGTTTTATAAAGCCTGTAACTTTTCAAAAACTTAGTAGGGCTTGAAACCTGTTGCCATTTAAACTTGAATTAGTTACTTTGAAGTCCCTGATTAGATTGTTTGGGTGTGTTGTAGATATTTTTAGCTCTCAAATAAACCCTTAGAATTTGTTTTGAATTGTGCCAAAGTGTGTCCAGTTTGTGCTCTTTTACCCATTATTGTAAGATTTACGACGGTGTGATAAGGGCAGAGAAATATTTGCTGTAGATTTAAAACAGACATGTTCCCGTATGACCTCACCTGTTTGTTTTTTGCTGTCCCTCATTTATCCCTTTAAGTCTTCACTCTTCTGTTCTTTCTCCTCCTCCTCGGCCGCCGCTTTCCTCTACTATCATGTCTTGGTCCTTCCCTCTTTTCCATCTCCCCAAGCAAATCTTCCCACTGCGCTGTGAAACGCATTAGCGGCATGTGTGCGTCCACAACGTCCCCTTTGTCTCAGAACGTAATCTGGGTTTCATTTGTTGTTTACAGGAGCTTTCTAGCTGTGGCTGGAACAAGAAGGAGAAGCACAGCTCCGCTCCGAATGTCGTGGCCTTCACCCGCAGGTTCAATCAGGTGAGACTCCGACATCCTCGGCGCTCGCAGCCCAGTTAGATCTGAAGTCTTGCCCCCTCCCAAAAAAAAAGAGAGAAGAAGGGGAAAGTCTTCCTCCCTGCGGTTGTGGAGATTTATGAGGCTTGGCCATTGAGGTTTGAGGGGATGACAGGTCGTATTTCCATCATGCCCTCCGTCTCCAGCCTCCTGCTCTCAAGTCATCACCCCGGTTCTCCCAGATGTGCTTGTTTTTGAAGCTGTTTATCATGGCAGCTCCTAAAGTTCCCTGTGTCTTCTCCTTGCACTTGAAATGCTCTTATGTACAGCATAAGTGGTCCCCAGGTGAAGCGTGTCTGAAGGCAGACATCTCTTTATCCTCAGCTACTTGCATTTATATAGTTTCTTGCAAACATATTGACACTTCTTTTGCTTTTTGTCTCATTAAAGCCACAATTTAATATGTTTTATTGAGGTTTTATGTGATGGACCAACATGAAGTAGTGGATTACTAAGAAGTGGAAGAGAGGTGTACTTGGTTTTCTTTTTTGTTACTTTTTGTTCACAAAATCTTTAAATTCAGTCCCTTTCACTCTGATACACCTAACATTAGTCCAGTTGGCTTTATAAATCGCATAATTATTGAATCGATAACTCCTTTGTCACTGAGTTTATGAATGAAAGCTGCTCTTTTGAATATGTCAGAACATTCAAGAACAAACAGCTTCAAGAAAACCAAGGAACACATCAGACGAACTTAATTTAGTTTGATTTGATGTATTTGATTAGGAGAGTGCACATTAATCAACATTACCACAATTCATGGCAGTGTAAATATGCAAGAACTGACACAATAGCTACATGTCAACCTTTGTCATCCTAAGACAAGTCAATACAAAGCATCTCACTGTACAGGGCAGGACACGGAGCACATAGTTCTATTAAAAGAAGTAGAAAGAAACCAACCTTTACACACATTAAATAATTAAGCAACAGAGAAAATATACAAGAACAGGTTACAAGACCCTCAGGGGGAAGTGGTTAATATCCCAGCTTTGAAAAGCTCTGTTCTGCCCATCATGTGAAAATGGAGCAAGACTTGAATACTCATAAAAATGTGATGCTGGAGGTATCTAATTTAATCTGAATGATTTTGAAATGGCTTCTGAGCAAAATAAGTAAAGCTGGTGGAGATACAAAACAAAAAAAAACTTTACTGCAGCTGCTATTGTAATAAAAAAGTTTTTTCTTCATCCATTGAGAGTTGAATATAACTCCACACTATTTAGATTTTCTCTCTATTTCACTCAACGACACAAATGTCCGAGTCTGCCAGCGTTGCAAAATGTTGGGGTGTACATTTTTTTTTTTGAGAGTAAACAAATGACTGCGCACATGTTGAAGAATCTTTCTCTCCTTACGCGGTTACGTCAACGGGAAGCTGTGGGGAACGATTCAAGGGGCAGCCATCCCCTTTAATCCACTTCCTCTGTTTTTGCCAGTCTTTTCTGAGCCCCACTTCACCAACCTCACATGTAAATATGATCCAAGAAGAATGTGTTTCTGTGGAAATTTCTTTATGTACGGCAGATCCCAAACGGTGATTCAAGATGTTTGCCGCACGCATTCGGCCGCTGCGAGCCAAGGAAAATGAGCTTTTTGGACAGACGGTCTTTGGCTGTCGAGGCAGAGAGTCCCAGAAAGCCCATTCCACATTAACTGCGGCCATTTTTGTTTTTCCCCCCGTTGATTCAAATTTTTTGTTGACTCTGTGCTTTTAGGAGCCAACAAAGGAGGCAATTTGCCAGCAAGTTTAAACCACTACGATAAATACTCTGTAACCTGTTCCTTAAAGCTTACCAAAAGAGTTAATATTTATGGTCAAATGACAACGCTAGGTTTTAACATCTCAGTTTGTCCTGTAGACCTCTAATGCTCCCCAGCCAGAGATTGGATGATTATTTGACTTGTATTGTTACAGTTTTTATATGCAAGACTTTCATCTTCACCAGTTTCTTCCATTAAACCAGGAAACTGGTTGATCTACAGCCGATACGTCTGGGTTTGCTTTGGCTGCTCCACCTTATTAAGCATTATTGAAACACTGGGATCTTCTCCTCTAACAGGCTTGATACGCTTATAAATCCAGCATGAAAGATGTGAGATTTGTTTAACCGAGATGTCCAAACATGGCCAACGTGTCCAACTCCAGTGTTTTCCATGACAGATGGAGGTTAAAAAGTGAAACGTATCAAACGGGGCAGCCAGCCTGTAATTCATTCAGTCTTCCCGGCATCGAGTAGTAAGAAATGATCAAAAATAAAACAACACAAAAGGAGAGAAATGATTAGCACTTGTTGAAGTCTAATTCTGTCTGGAAGACTTCATTTGATTTCACTTTGAACGCTATTGCTGCGATTGGCCATTTTTGAGACTTTGTTCTCGTAATTTAAGCTTGGTTTGAGTTTGATACTGTGTTTATAGGCCAGCAGAAATGAGGGGATGGATACTCTCACCATTCCTTATCTTTTTTTCATGAAACGCCGAGCGTCAGGGCCGTTGCCAGGAAAATCAAATCCAGTATAAGATCAGATTTAGCTCCTTAAGACTAGCCAGCAGCAATTGGCAACTGCCTGGTGGAACTGGGCATCTGCTGAGCTCAATACATGCAATTTCAAAGTGTTAAACTATGAAGTCATATTTTAGATATGCTACATATTTTAGATGTAGCATTTGTTTTTATAACTGAAGTTAACATAGTTATTTGATTGTGATATATATATATATATATATATATATATATATATATATATATATATATATATATATATATATATATATATATATATATATATATATATATATATATATATATATATATATATAAACATAATACTGCCCCTCTACGTGGATTTTAAAAGGTAGAAGTTTAAATTTAGACAATGTTGGAGTTAAAAGTACGATTATCTCAGAAGAAGACACAAAGACAGGCAGACTGCTTTTTTTTTTTTTCTCTCTCTCTTCAGAACACAATGTCCAGACAGCTGCTGGACTCAGTCAAGTAAAATTTCTCTATCCCCTCTTCCCATTCCCTCCATCCATCCATCCATCCATCCATCCCCAGGGTTTAAACAAGATTGATTGACTGACCTGTTTAGCTGCGTATGTGCAATCAGAATCTTGTCCTGCCAGCAGTTTCCCCAAAGAGACAGATTTCCGACATCCCTAACTGTCTGGCCAAGTGCTCTGAACAAACACATGTGCCTGCTTTTTTTTTTTTTTTCCTCCCCCCTTTACCAATTGGCATTTCATGCGTTCTTAACTGTATCTACAAACCGATTGTGATCCTGTGTTGGTTTTATTTTTTTATGTTTTCGTTTAGTTTTGTCCAAGAGCTCGTTTCTAATTGGCCTAAATGGGGCGTTGCTGTTAACGATCTGTCCTGTGGTGAATTGATTTGCTTTCCACCACGCCGAGCCCAGAGCTTCACGGCTTGCTGCAACTTTGGCTCAGAGATTAAGCGATCATCAAGTGCTGGAGAACAATCCCTGTTTTTACATACCCGAAGTCTTGATTCTGCTTCGGAGATCATAGCTTTTGATGGTTTCCCCAGTTTGTTTGTTGTTGGGTCTTTTGTGTTGCTTGGTGCAGTAATCTCTAAGGGGTGTGTGTTTTTTTTTTGTTTTTGTTTTTTTTCTTAGACAAGTTTCTGGGTGGTAAGAGAGATCCTCCATGCTCAAACGCTGAAGATCCGAGCCGAAGTGCTGAGTCTGTACATCCGCACTGCCAAGGTATACATCTCCACACAAAACACAACATTAAAACTGTGGCTTGCACAAATATTAGAAAGTTTCATTTACCTTTTTATATAATCAGATTAACAGTAAAAGAGAGACTACAGTGGCTGCTGTAGCTTCCTCTGTCTGTGTGCTACGCTGAAACTTTGCAGCAACTTTTTTGCTGCAAAGTTTTCAGCTGCAAAGAAAGCAGCTGAGGGATTCTTCATTAACTTCTATGATGTTTAAATACAGCGCTAGTTGGAAAGCGTTATTTCACTGTGGTATGTTGTGGGCCAATTATTAACAAGTCCTAGCAAAACGGATAACAAGCTTGCTAAAGTTAGCCTAGCACAGAGGTCTGCAACCTGCAGCTCTGGGGCCACAATCACTCAGCTAATGTCTTTCAATACAACTTTAATAATAACAAAGGCAAGTTTTAGCTGTTTTTTTTTTCATGGAATAATTACATTGATATTCCACAACATTGACATTAAAAGTATGCATAATTTAACTATTTTTTGTTGTTGTTTTGAAAATTTGCAAATGTTTTTTAACATAATTTCCCACAAATATCAGAATAAAATGTATTCATCCTCTTCACAAATGTTTAATGTTTTCCTTAATTTGAAAACCTTTGAAAAATGTTGGTTCTTTACTAACAACACATTTATTTTTGGAGATATTCTAAGAAAACTATATGTTGTCTTTTGCCAAAAGGTCATGTAATACTTGTGGCTCTAAGTGAGTCTTAAGTAGTTGGACTGAAGGCAAAAATGTCCCTTTGGAGTCTGAAGGATTCAGACTCATGGCCTATCACCTCTACAGATGGCAACAGCAGGAGCAAGACACGAGTTTAGTGATAACTGTAGCTTCATGTTTTAGTCGGTTACATGTCAGGAAACAAAATTCAGACCTACAGAAACTCCTGCTGGCATAAAGTGCCGCCATTAGGATGACTGAAGTCTGGAGGTTTAAAGATGCTGCCTTCATTGATTTTTATTAATTATCAGACTGTGAATGTGCAACTTTCTTTCCATTCTTGAACGACTCGGATCACCCATTAACTAAAATAAAATAAAAATTCAGAGCACGACTGTCTTACCGTGCGATTGTGTCTAAATGTCTGTTCTTTTCACAGAAACTGTGTGACATGAACAACCTCCACGCCGTCATGGCGGTGGTGTCAGGGTTACAAAGTGCGCCCATCTTCAGGCTCACAAAAACGTGGGCGGTGAGTGTATTTACCTTACTGTTAACACATGTGGTTATGGAATGCCCAGTGGGTTTCGCACCACTTCCCGTGAAATATGGCAGCTTAATTGACACGCTGTAATTGTAAAAATCCTTTTTGCTCTAATTCCCGTTTCTTGCCTTCTGGTTTTGCCTTATTATTAACAGTTACTGAGTCGAAAGGACAAGTCTACGTTTGATCGACTCGACTATCTGATGTCCAAAGAAGACAACTACAAACGTCTGAGAGACTTCATCAGCAGCCAGAGCATGGTCTCTTGCATACCATACCTAGGTAAGAGAAACCAATATTTCTACCTATAACCACAATCCCCCATTCCCCCCCAAAAAAAACAAAAATCATGTCTAGTATGACAAAATTAAATAAACAGAAGTCCTTTTCATTTATTTACTTACAAATAAAATGTTCACGTGTGAAGTTGTTCAAGAATTTGTGTGGTTTCAAAGTTGGTTTATTTAGATCTTAACATGCTCTACACCATTCAGTTTGGTTAAAATGGAATGAAGCAAATTTTATTTGGTCATCTGAACAAAGCCTGCACATTAACACTCAGGCTTGGTGTTAATCAGCCAAATGTGCTGCTAAGTTTTTCCAGAAATGCTTACTCAGGGGAAAGGTAGCAGGACGACAACATGTTTGATTCATAGAGGGGATTCCTGCAGATTAATGAAAACTTAAAGTT
Organism: Gambusia affinis; assembly: GCF_019740435.1. Classification (NCBI taxonomy): domain Eukaryota; kingdom Metazoa; phylum Chordata; class Actinopteri; order Cyprinodontiformes; family Poeciliidae; genus Gambusia; species Gambusia affinis. Next base: position 8,506,589 of record NC_057877.1, on the reverse strand, counting down.
GATTTGTCTCGGTGGTCACTCGTCAGTAGCTCTGGGTTTTGTCTCTTCAGCTTCTCATCACATTTGTGGTCCTGTGCTTCAGAGCGTTTGGCGTATTTAGTTTTATAGAAACCCAAGAAAAATCCTTTAGAAACTAGTGACCCTTATATTAGCTGTGCATGTTTTGAAACAGTATTGAAAAGTCTTTGAGTTGCGTTAAAAATCCAGCCTTTTAAACTTTACGAGCTGTTTTCAGGTTTATGATTAACGGTGTACTAAGCATCTGACTGGCTCTGCAGCTGTGCCTGGTATTCTGATCGTACGGATTATTAAGTACGCCGGTCGGTCGTGTTTTATCATTTAGTGTTCTCTCTTTTTCTCGGGTTGCTGTACCTTTCTATTGCACCTTTTGCTTCTCCTGTGCTCCTTCGTTTACTGTCTTTGCCTCTCTTGTTTTTTTCTTTGTTTGTTTTGCTTGGCTTCTTGGAATTGAGACGAGGAGTAAATGTCGCTCATGAATTTGGTGCTCTGTTGAGAAACATCTCAAGGTTCCTTTTAGCAAGAACAAACACATGAATCTGTAAGAAGAGGGAGGGGGGGAAAAAATCCTCTTTTTCGTCTTCTGTACGTAAAACCTTTCTTTTATTTTTGGCTGGTCTGGCTGACATCACACAGAAACCCCTGATGAGGAGCGCCGGGGGAAAATGCTCGCGTCCATGTTTTACTGCCGTACTGTTTGTTCTTGTTTGGGCTTGATGATGACTTTGATGTTCTTTACTGCCAAACAGTTGGGGTTTTTTTTCTTCCTCTTTAGCCGTCAGGCTCCGCTTAATCACTGCCGTTGCGGTTCAAGCGCGCAGACTTATTTATGCACAAATAAACACGGACACAAGCCCAAAAGCTTTATTGTTGCTACAGAAAGCCGGAGGTGGCCATTTTCCTCGAGACGAATGCAAACTCGGGGCTTTAACTGTATGTCTTCGCTGCGTGTCAGAAGGGAAAGACTTTCCGTTCTCTAAGCGTTTGGAAGATTTGCGACCAGCTGCAGTCCAGGGTGGAGTCTCGTTGACTATTAATGTATGAGTGGGATGGTGTTTCCCTAGGAGATGAGCTTTTTACTGATGTGAACACGTGTGTGCTGTGTGACCGTCTGGCTGTCTTTGGGGATGAAACGGGCCAAGTTGGCTGAGAGGAGAGAAATCGCCAGTGGCTCGCTCTGGAACGTTTCCCTTCATCATAAATTCTCTCGATCACTCGGAGAGATTGGAAACAGCGAAGCTTGTTCCAGTGCTTCTCTGCTAATGTAAGCTTCACCACTGCTTGCATAAATAATAAATCTGGGGGAGGGATTCCTGGTGTCTTTGCACATAAGAACTCGCTTAATTAGTGTTTAAATTGGTGAGAGCTCGCAGGACGGAGTTGGAATGGCTGCTGTGTTTTTCTAGACAGAAGGTTCTGACATTTTGAAAATGTATTTCTGGGACGCTTTTGTAACTTTGAGTTATGTTTTGGCTCCTTTGCATCTAAATTGCAACATAAAATCGACTGCTTTTTAACATCACCTCCATATTTATTGGCACCCCTGGTAAAGATGCTAGGAAGTCTTAAAATAAAGTTGTTGTTAAATGTAATAGCAAAAATGTCACTTATAAAAATAAATCTGAACAACAAAAAATATTCAGAGGAGGTTAAAAAAAAAATCTTATTCTGAAAAAGTACTTATTTACTAGTTCACTGGTGTCATTTCTACATTTTTTTTAACTAAGTATATTTTTTCTTTCCATATCAATAAATGACTAAAAATGGCTATATTTCACTTGGACATTTGAAATGGGTTATACCATTGTTGCCTTAGCATCTACACCATGTTCCAAATTATTATGCAATTTGGATTTAAGTATCATAAAGATGAAATTTTTTGTTGTGCTATTAAATTTCTAGATGGTATTGTGTGTCAGGGCTCTTTGAATCACTATAATTAATTTCAGAGAGCTGGTTGATTAGTTTGTCTGGTGAACTCAATTAGAGGAAATCTACTTAAGAAGGATGTTCCACATTATTAAACAGCCCACAGGTTTGAAGCAATATGGGAAAGAGAAAGGATCTCTGCTGACAAAAATCATCAGATAGTGTAGTGCCGTATGACAAGATATGAAAACATTAGATATTTAACAAAAACTGAAGTGTTATTATTGTACTGTGAAGAGATTTGTGGCTGATTCAGAACAGAGATGAGTTTGTACAGATAAAAGCATAATGAGGAAGGTTTCTGTTAGACAAATTCATAGTATTTAGAGAGCAGCTGTTAAAATGCCCTTACAAAGAAGCAAACAGTGATTTAAAGCTGCTGGTGCCTCTGGAGCCTCAAGGTGGAGGATCCTCCAGAGGATTGTGGTGCATCAACCTATTATTGGGTCCCTAACCAGAGCTCACAAGCAGAAACGGTGGCAGTGGGCCGAGCCGTACATGAAGATTAATTTTCACACAGACTTGTTCACTGATGACTGCTGTGCAACCCTGGGTGGTCCAGATGGATCCAGTAGTGGGTTGGTGGTGGACGGCCACCACATCCCAACACGGCTGTGACGTCAGCAAGGAGGTGGTGGAGTCATGCTTTGGGCTGAAATCATGGGGAGATTGCTGGTCTGCTATATTGGCTATATTATACTGCTAACATATTTTCTCATTGAGGACCCCAGCATCTGCATCGTTCTCTCATGAGATGGATGTGTCATTATATCGCTATAGCATCCACATTTCAAACCCACCAATAGTTTGTACTCAATCAAAACAAAGTGACAGTTGGCGGTTACACAAGGACTGTCCGTTAACGGGCCAGCTGGAAGTTGGACACGGTCTGTCCCGAGGCACAGAAACGATGCTTTTCTCTGAAAGTAATACCTCTTGTTCTGACAAGTGGGGCGAAAGGGGAACGGGTATCTCCAGTAACCGAGTTTTCTGTTTTTCCTCTGTGAATGCACGACGCAGTTAACTTTAACGAGCTTGAAACTAGGTATATATCTCAGCAGGTAGGTAAACGGTGCAAAAAAAAAAAAAAAAAGAAACAATAACAAAAAAAGTAATTGAACTCTCTAAATAAGCATTTGATAGCAGTTGTACAGGCTCAGCTTTTTTAATTTTGCGGTTGTTAAAATAGAAACTGATGTACTCAATAAAACTAATGAGAAACGATTAAAATACATGGTGCTTTTGTAACTTGCCTTGTTAATATTTTATGGTCCCTGTGTAAATTTATTGTGCTCAATGATAAGCTGATCCATTCTTCTTTTAATGTTTGGCATCGTTCAATGGAGAAAGAGCTCACCGAAGGCCAGAAGCATGCACTAGGGCTTCATTTGTGTTTACTCTGAGTTACGGTTGCCGTGGGACACGGACAGCCGTGTATGGAACAACCAATGTAATGGAAAACATCAGGATTAAAGTGTTGTCTCAGATCAAAAATGTCAGCCAACAAAGAGACTAATTTCCCATCTGGCTCTTTTGACACACGGATCTATGCGTTTTGAGCCAGTACAGCCGGTCCTCGCCAAAGTCGGGGCTCCTGCAACTGTGCCGCATTTTTGATGCAGGCTGCTTATCTGCCTTCTTGGTTCGTTCGTTATTTTTGAATTCATGAGGCACATTGTGTTGAGTGTTTGTTGTGGTCTTATTAGTTGTTGTTTTTTTTTTAAAAAAATCTGAAGGCTTTGGTCTGTTCTGATTTTTCGGTGAAGAGACAGGGACACAGGGACCATAAAATGAGGAAGATGTTCAGAGAAGAGCCCTCAGTTCAACACATGCCTATATTCTTTTTATTTTTTTTCTTCCCCAATATACTCATCATGTGAAAAGAATGTTCCTCTGAGTCTTCTCCAGATGTTTCTTTGTTTTTATCAAGTTTACTGTCTCTTTCAGCTTTCAATTAAGACTAAATTCCTTCACGACAGCGTTAATTAACATCCGCTCTAATCTACAGCTCCTCTGATATGGGCCCATTTTCCTATGAAAAGTTTTCTTTGTTTCTGTTTGTATAATTCTTCGAAGCATCTTACTTCCTTCAGGCGTCTCCATTTTTCCATCCCAGGATAATGTGAATTTTAAAATGCTGCCTCAATCCATGTTTATGGATTGACTTCTATTTTTTTGTTGTGAAGTGCCTTGTGGATATATAAATTGAATTATCCTTCTCACAATGCTTAAATTATTTAATCCAGCGGTATTTATATATTTATTGAAGTGCTAAGATAACTTCAAAACTATTATATATATTTTATCTCGATGTAATGTTGTACATTTGAACAGTGTTGGTTATTTTAGTTATACATTAGTTTACCTTGTTTCACAACTTATTTCATTGGGATTTTATGTGAGCTACAAACGTGAGAGTGTGTGTGTGTTGCAGCTTTTTATCGCTCTCTTCATATTGTTGCAATTTTTATTTGTAAATACATTTTGAAAGCCGTGCCCATTTTTCTACCTCACTTCACAATTACGCACTACTTTGATTTGGCCATTTACACAAAGTCAGAATAAATTTGTGGTTGTAATAAAACAAAATACCTCTGCTGGCCAATATCAATGCAATCCCAGAATACTACTAAAAGTGAAACCTGAAAGACCATTCAGGATTTTTTTAAAGTGTTTTATTTTTTCTTGGATGACTAAGTTCACATCATATGTTTTCCATCCACTTGTCAAACAGACGTGCACTCCTTATTGTGCACTTCCCCCTGTGTACATCTGTTCTGGGGTTTCTAAGGCACCTCTACATGGGATACAAACATAAGAACATTTGTAGTTACAAGAATAGATATAAAATTGCCAGAGATAACTACAATTACTATAAATACACTGATAAATAACAACAAAGAATAGCAGAGTGGGAACACTGAACATGAGGCCTGAGTCGAGTCATACCTTTTTTTTTTTTTTAAATTAAACAATTAAAGCCAACAATATTTACATACTAAAGCCAGCTTAGCCTTATGCACAATCAACAAGCACACATATCGATGAGTTCACTTTCTTTTGGTTGTAAAAAAAAAGATAATAATAATAATAATAATCCTACAAACAATTTGACAGTAAATTGACCAAGATCCATCTTCCATTGTTAGATTTTGTTTTAGGCATTTTAACATTTCAAATTAAAATGGCATCAACTCATATTGTTCATTATTGTTCATTCACTGTGTTGCACAAATATCCGGTGCCACTTCATATAAGAAGCACTACTTTCAATAAGTCATCATTAGCTGCTCAAGAGAGATCTCATATCTGTAGTAAATTACCATTTTCCTTTATTACATACTCGGTCTTGAAAGACAGAATCAAGTCAAAATGTATTGGAGTAATACTGAATGGCCTCAGGGACACTGATAGCCGGGAACCGCCCGAGATCGTAGGAGAGCAATTACTTAATGAAGCCAATATAATCCGTCTTCATTTTAGCTGTTCTGGTGGAGTTGTTATTGTCTGGCAATGGACCAATATCTCTCAGCTGATTTTTACTCTGTTATGATGGCAAAGATTCCTGATTCCACCTCTTGATATTATTTATTTATGGGTAGAAGATGCAGCAAGGATGAACCACCACCCCAACTCTCAGTCAATTGGCCGGATCATGAGACGGACAGTCTTTAGAGAGTAAAAGCCCCCTCCGTAGGCCGCCCAGAAGATCCCGTCCTGAAATTTGCTGCGGTAGACTCCACCGCTGTACCAAACTCCGTTTAGATTGGTCTGACCGCAAGCGTTGTACCACCAGCCACCTTTATGAAAGTGCGCGCAGTTTCCTGAAGAGAAGAAGAACACAGGATCAGGAGACAAAATCAGTGGGTATATGAAGATTATTTGTCGGGTGCGTCGACCGACCAGAGAATTCGTCCCTGTCACGGTCGAGGGTGGTGAACTGTTTGCCGTTGTTGCTGCTGAAGGAGTCACCAGCGTTTCCCTGGTAGGTCCCCAACCTGAGCTTATAACCTTCACTCTCGGGCTCCAGGTAGAAGCTGCTGTACTCGGCGTACACCTTCTTCCCTGTCCAGTCCTCCAGCTCTACCATCAGCTTGTAGTCACCCTGTTTTGCCAAGCTGTAGATATTGTCCAGCCCAAGCCAGTGTTCACCATCTATGTTGCCAAAACCTTTCTGTGGAAAACAGAAATGTCACAGCGTTTACAGCATGGCATTAATCTAGAAGGTAGGTGTTGTGCAGTCCAAAGAACACAAATTTTAAACCTGAATGAGTTTAATGAAATTTCAGAATGTTAAATTTTAATGTAGCTGGTGCTTGTAATCAAGCAACACAAGTTCACATCTGCTTCCAATTGGGACTCTAAAGTAATCCTCAACCTTTTCACTCAGCAAATTAGCTAAAGGTCTGAGGCTGTGGCGATCTGGCAGACGCCTCACAGAGTAAATGCTGCATAGTCAGAGCTGTTTAGACAAACGTCTGTTTCCGTTTCAAAAAGTGCGCTGCTATTGATTTCAAAGCCTGATTTTTATGACGGAGGGAACCTCTTAGCTTATTTCCCCTTTATTCCTGAAAAGGAAAGCTAAGACTAGTAGCTTTTAATTGTAGGTTTTGTTGTCATTTTCTGGTGAGAGGAAAGGTATCTGTTTCGTAATTGTCCCTCCTAAGTTTACTTTTGCATATCATCTCAGGATAATAAGCACAGAGAGCAACTTGAGAGCTACTTTAGCCTCCAAGTCTTCAGAGATTGCATCTGTTTGTACATTGGTCTCTGGATGCTTTTCTTGGCTGCAGGTTTACTGAGTAGGATGTTAATCTATTGGAGTAAGTGCTTGGTTAGAGCCTCTAAACTGAACTGCTCAGACTGGGTCACTGATGAAGGAGCGATAGCATAAACTGTGGGAAAGGTTCACTAGTTTTTCCTTATAACAAGATCCTTTCATGAATAAACTTACTTTGTAGTTCTCCCAGTTCCGAAAGAAGTTGACAGAGCCATCTTTCCTCCTTTGCAACACTGTCCATCCTCCGTTGTCGAGGCTGTGCTCACACCATACTTGGATTAGGCTTTCGCTGTTATCAGTCTTAAGCAGGTACATACCATTGGTGGAGTGACCCGCCCGTCGCACCTGGTAACAGTCCTTGAAAGGACCTGGGGTGAGAAAGAGTCAATAAGGTCATTCTTGAAACAAAGTGAGCACTTGATTTTAAAAAATAAATAAAAATAAACATCATTGGGTAGATGATGTTTCTCTTCTTAGTTATAAGAAGAGAAAGTGGTGACTTGGTGTGAGTTTTGGCCTCACACAGGTCTCTTCCTGTGTTTATTGTATAATGTGGCTGCTAGAGATGTAAAGTGTGATGAAAGTTGCAGGTATATTGTTTATATGCACTTTTGACAATGGGGATTTAATTTTACCTACCTCCGTTTCCAAACATACTCCTTCATTCATTATTGATTTGCACCAGTAGTAGTCAACACAGTAATAATTATTGTCTTCTCAGTTGCAGTGAGTATTACACTCAAGACATTGTATAACCAGATCCAGTGTTCAACTTTTGAGACACATCAAACTAAGTGCAATCACTATTAAAATATCTGCAATATTTGTATACCTTATTTTGTTATGGTTGGCTTGAAACTGTTAAAGTGAGCTCTGCTTTTAGTTAGGCCATCCAAAAACAAACACATGCTGGCCTAACGATGTCTTTCTTTAAATTTGCATGCTTAAATTGGTACACAGGTATCCATCTGGGGATAGGCTTTAAAGCCTCAATTGATTCTATTATGTAGCTTTACCCAAAACTAAACCAGCTGAACCTATACCAACATATATTCACTGTTTCCGCCTTGTGGGAATAGTTATTAGATCAGCATGAACACAGGCTTTGTGTGCGTGTGTTGGGGGTGGAGGGTCTAAAGACCCTACAGGCTTTTGGTAGATTGGTTCTTAAATGTCTCTGGACTGAACGGACCCAGTGTAATGCCTCTGGACAGAAATGTAAAACCTAACAGCACACGCTTGTTTTTTGTCCAGCGGTGTCTTCTTCAAACATCACCGGGTTCTTCAGGCTGAGGCTAAAAATAAATCAAGTGTTACATGCTGACCTAAAACGTGTTTAAGTAGACCAAACTGTGGTCCTGCAGGGTGTAATTACAGTTCTGCTGAACCTACATGGAACCTATTTAGAAGAAGAAGTGTTTTACTGTCTACGGTGGCTATGCATAAATAGTTGGTGAAATGGAAAAATGTAACTTTCACTGTCTTTTTTTCTGTTTTTATTGCCGTCTCTTTCTTTTGGGATTCTTTCAAATACCATTGAAGTAAAATTCCTTCCACCCACCTTTTTACCTCTTAGACAAACTTTCCCACCTCTGCCTTTTTCCTTTTTGCACATCTGTTTCTCAGTATCGGAGCTAAAAATGATTAGAATTTGACAAACACCCGCTTTCTGAAAAACGGTGAATGACCAACAGATCTCTGAAGAACTTGCAGCAAAATATCCATTAAACTTTGGATTTAATCACAATTCACATTATCCTTGGGTAATTAAAAATAAGTAAGAAGTGAAATAGATTTTAAATCAAGGTCAATCTGATTAATGTGCTTACTAGAAATGTACCAAAGTCACAAGAGAAACTAATATCCCCACACTTTCACAAACAATGCTAGTGGTCCAAGACATCCGAGTTAGAAACAAGGTAAATAGATGAAGCGAACCACTATGAAAATCAAATACATCTGGATAAAATTGGAAAATTTCAGGTTCTTGTCCCCACATCACCAAATGTTTCCAACGGAATTCTGCTACATTTTACTTCACAGCCTTGTTTAGGTTACAGTGAGGATGAGTACAGTGGAAGCATCGACTAATGCAAATTCTAGATGACTGGTCCAATTAATCAATAAATTGCCTCAGAAAACATGATCTCCCCCTATTAGGTTACCACCCTTTAGTCCAGAAGAGCTTTCTTTCTTCCTTCTGTCTCATGGATGTTATGAATGCTTCATCCATTTCTCTTACAGGTCGGATAAACCTCGTCAGCATTCCCCGACATACTCTCAGTGCCAGCAAAAATATAACTTCTTGAACTGAGGTTTAGGAATTCCCTCCAAGTAAAATTTGAAAGTTGCAAATGAGTTTCATCTCAGAGATGATCCGTTTCAGATGTCATAGTGAGACGAGCTCTGGGAAATGGGCATTAGCTTCGGGGGAAAACCTCGTCTGTGCTAAAGGACTCCGTTTATTTCAGACACCTGTAGATTGATGAATTTCTGATATCCTGTCAGATCTGTGACTCTTCTACCTCACCGTGCCTCCTACAGTTAGTGTATATTCTGGTCCAAACCAAGCAGTAGGTGTCTCCCAGAGCTGTTCAAAGAGACATAGTCGACATCCCTCTAATGTAGTACATATGTTGAAGGCAGTGCAGCCAGTACAGACAGCCAAGTGGGAACAGAGGAATGCATGATTTCACTGCCTCTGTAGCATGCGAAGGGAAAGCCAACTGTGCCTCAGCACTACTGACTAGGGTGAGAAAACGCATTTTAATTTGCTGTCCTTTGCTAATTGTGCTTACATAAGGAACAAAAACACACCGGGGAATCACAGTGAAGTGGTACATACCATCAGAGGTGATCGTCCCTTGGGGTGGCGGGGGATCAAAGGGTCTAGCTGTAGGTGTATCCATGCGAGAGTCTCTGAGGAAGGCCCGATTGTTCCTCACGATCTCATTGGTGAAGCGGTTATCAAGGGGTATGTTCTCCGGCACCACCTGCACCAGCGGAGGAACTGGGGGTAGCTCGCTCCGTCCCAACGTCCTCATGCATTGTTCCTCCAAAGCGGCGATGAGAATGGACTGATTGTTGACCACCCCGGCCATGGTGGCGAAACGGGCCTCCAGCTCCTTGTAACGCGAAGCCAGTCGCATCATCTCCGAGGTCACGTTCAGAACGCGGTTCTCCAGCTGGGCCAGCTCCAGAGAATTGTCTCTCTTCCGAATGATCTCATGCAGCAGCTGCATGTAGAGCTGGGTCACTCTGGAGTTCATGTTCCTGCTCTCTTTCCGCAGCAGCTTCATCTCGTTCACCAAGTTGCCGTCTACCTCCACCACCAGCTGCAGTGTCTCAATCTCACGCCGCTGCTTGTTAAGTACCTCCCGCACATCTGCGATGTCCATGCGGGTCACTCTGTCTTTGTCTGGCTCTGGGCCTGTTGTACTGGCACAGATCGGACCTGATGACAGAAATTAATCATTTAAGGGAGGAACGAGAAACAGTAACTCAAACTGGAATTCGTCCAAGAGGTTGCATTTTATGTACCTGTGATTCTCTGCTCAGGCACCAGGAATGTGTAGGAACACTTTTTGTCATCCGCATCCTGCGCGGCTCTTTTACTCCTCTGGAGGGAGAACTCTTTGGTTCTCCGGGTGTCCCTTGAGCTCCTGCAGAAACTTTCCTCCCACAGAGAGAGGCAGAGCAAGGCACACAGGCTCCAGATCAGCCCCTGCATCGCTGCCGGCTGGCTGGATGGATTGACTACTGGGGCTCTCTCCAGGCCTCCCTGAAAGAATACAAGACCTTATGAGTTAAGGAAACGGTGACTAACAAAAGGAGTGAAGCCAGGAAGGCTGTTTATTGTGTGTTATTCCTGGACCAACCTTTACTGCACTGTAATGAGTAGGTGTAGGATTTTTTTAATTGACAAGCCTGAAGTAGCAAAGTTGTCTTCTGAATAAATTTTGGGTGGAAGGAGTGAAATAAAGAATCTTCTCTGTCCGGCCAACTAGACGAGGTCTGCTTTCTGTCTCTGATGAATTCTCAGTTGACACCCGGCTCATTTTTCTGCTCAATTTTTTCTAATAAGACATTCTGATCCCGAAATCCCTCTTTGTCTTTCTGCCCTAACGCTTGCATTTTCTCCAGTGATCTTAGAATATGTTTCTTTACCGGTACAACATCAGGCATAGCTCTGTAAAACTGTTTCCTGGAAACATTTTTGAAACTTTTCAGAATGCCTTAGTTGTGGTCTCTGGAAAACAGCAAGACTCGATCTCCTCAAACTCTTGCCTTTCTTTCTCAGTTTGTTTATAAATGAGATATGTAAATAAGCATAAATAAAACTTCAAACCAGACTCCCCTATTTGGAGCACTGTAGTGTGCGGGTCATGTTTTATCTCGAGAGATGGAGCCAGCTGACTAGCTTTGCGAGTTAAAACTTGTTCACATATTTCATTTCTTTTGAGGCAAAGTTCCCCGAAAACAGCAGTTCTTTTTAATAGCTTCTGCAAAATATCTTGAAAGGACTCTTCAAATTAACCTGACTGTTTATTATTGCCGCTGCACCAAGAACCACTAAAGGAAGCAACTTGAACATCTCTGAAGACACTAAATGTAATTTCTATTTTTACATAATGTGAGCAAAAATTGAGTAGCAGCAGATTTTAGGATTTGTGTTTTGTAAAGAACCTTGAGCCATTTCTCCTGCTAATGCAAGACACGCATAACGTTTGGTTGTGTTCTCCCAGTTTGCCCAGTGCTATAGTTCACTTCCTGGTTTTAGTTCAGTCTCCAGTCCGTTTGTATTCAAACAACGCATTCAAACCGCGCCAGAGTTCACTTCAACCAAACTGAGACCCAGGTTTTTATGCAGACCAGAATTCCCTTTTTTGGTCCGCATCAGTTTGATTGCGCATTCACACCTCCCCAAATGAACTGGACTTTCCAGAGTTCGACTAAAGTGGATTAAACGGGTGCTAGTGTGAATGCACCCTAAATCTCATGCAGGTGGACTCGGTAGGTCCACCGACTCTGAAGGCAAGTTGTTGCTGGATTCTGTTTAGAGGCATTAGTCAATGGGGTGGACATAAACGCAACTTTGGGTTCACTCATGCAGTCTCTTTCAGTGGTACCAGCACAATAACCAGTGACTTTCCTGTTGCCATCCACTCCCATCACACAACCCCCTGCAGAAAGCCCCCCGACCCTAAATTCCCGTGCAGCTTCCCGTGACACGGGTTAAACATGCCGATGGGGATGCTGGGCAGAAGGCAGTGTTTGTGTGAAACAAAGCAAATCCTCTTTCATCTTTGTTTGAGGTGTAGCTCTCTGCACCTTCATCCTCCTCCCCCGTCGATTCTTCCCCTGTTTACTATATAAACACAGCAAAAACACAACCCCACCAGACCCGTTAAGACTGCATTCATCTCCTCGAGCCGTGTAAGACCGACTCCGTTTGGGCTTCCCAGCGGTGCCACATCGTTGAGCCGCGCCTCCACCCCGAAAAGCCCAGGCCCCGTGTGCCTCTCGTATGACGCCATTGTGGTTCCTCAGGAATTCTGGCCGTTATGTCACTTGGAACAATGTTGAAGGGAGAGACCGGAGCGCAGCCAGTGCTGCAGCTTTTTTGCGCGAGTGCATGCACGCTTCAAGGCAATAAGCTTGTGCGGCTGTCTGTGTGATTGAATACTCCGTGTATGTGTTTGCATGACTATTTGGAGACGTTTTTCATTTTTCATGGTTGGGGTTTTCTTCTTCTTTGTGTTTTTTTTTTTATTTTATTTTTTTTTCCACCAGACTGTGTGTCTGACAGCAGAACCAGGTACTGTATCCCAGCTGACCTCAGTAATAGCTGCTAATGACTTTACCAGCAGCATCTCTTTTCCTGTCTTTTCTTCGAAGCCTCTCTGCTTGCAAGACGCTTAGGTGGGCATGAACGAGACGGTCAGAGTTGGAGTTCATCTGTGAGCCGGACACAGCTCCTCCTCGTTTTTTATTTAATTTTTTTATTTATTTTTTTTGAGTCTGAATTCCTCCAATGCAGTTGCTTTGACTATGAAGGGCCTCCACATCTTTCATGAAACCATAACATATCAAAGGCATTCCAGGAAATGCTGAGAGGTCACATGAAGGTATAGAGTCTACAAAGTTTGCTTGAAACAGTTTTTCTTTTCTCAAAAAAAAATAAATAAATAAAGAAAGTCATGGTTCGGCCGCTAATTTTTTTTGTTGGGATTTTATGTATGCAGTTAAAGGTGGTTCTACAAATAACTATTTTCGAGTAGCTGAAAACAAAACAAACATTTTTCTTCTACATCATCATAATAATGCGCTACTTTTTGTGGGAATATCATATGAAATCTACTAAAAGCCATTAAATTCTGAACGTGACTTGGCAAAAGTGTTTTTTTGTTTTGTTTTTTTAAAAAGCAGTATGGATACTTTTGTAGGATGCTGCTATTGTACAGCAGCCGTTCTTTGTGGCCAGGTTTACTCTGACATTCTTACTCTAATCTTGAAGAAATGATTTTGCTGCATCGCATAGAGCTTTGGGTTCTTTGGTGCAAGGCAGAAACAAATCATGAGCATTTGAAGAGAAAGCTCAGGATGCTGATAATGGAAGAAAAGCTAAGTAGTGATCAGAAAATAACTTACGGCTCTTTATCCCACCTGGCCATCGGCGTCACTTCTGAGAAATCCTATTTTCTTTATCATTTCAGCTGTAGCCTTCCATCACACTCTTTTCGCTTTACAGTTCTCTGTATTTCCTTTCTCTGATTCTATTATTTTTCATCTATATTGAAATACATATGGAAGTTAAGCACTGCTATTAATTTAAGGATTCATAAAAACTTTAAGCATTCTTTTTCCCCCGAAGCTAATATGAATTATTCTTCTTCTTGTTGGCTCGGGTTTTGCCGACGCACTTTATTTATTATCATAATATCTTTTCGTCTGGAAAAAAGGATTTGCAGTTCACTTGGCCTGGCTTGTGTTTTGGCAACATCTGTGAACATCTTTGCTGTTGCTCCACGATGTCTTCACTCCATACTAATTCCTAATTATGATGTAATGTGTTTGGTTATCTCTTTAATTCCTCTTCACTTGCTTTTTACCTCCAGGGTTTTCTCTTTGCTTTGGGTCACTTGATTCTTGTGTCAATAATAAGGTCAGCCTGAAGGGTTGAACCTACTTCCTCTACCAAACACGCTCTTGCAGCTGGGAATCGGTTCCAGTTGAACAATGTTCCTTTTTGCTTTTTGTTTAAAGCAAATGAAACTTATCCAATATCTGCTTTGATTGGTTGTTTCTGCTCATTATATCCCCGTTGAGTTGCTGTTTAAACCCGTCAGTGTTAAGAGTTTGGGGCCTCTAGACTGCTTCATACAAACAAAAACAGACTCCCCTCTTTATCTTTGCTCTTTCTTCACAGAAATGAGGTGATGTTGAGATAACTAACTTTTCCAGAACGGTTTTGCCCCACTCCATTTATCTTAGTTTGCACATTTTTTTCCCTCAAGACAAACGATATTTCATCCATCTTGAGTCTGTGTGTTGCAGCTGGTTTTGCTCATGGATCTTCAAGTTGGAGAGTGATATTAAATTGTTTCCTGCATGTTTTGAACAAGAGGAGTAATTTAGTGAACTGGCTGCTTGGGTACCTTCCAGACAGGAAACGTCAGCTTTGAATTTTTATTTAACTTGCTATATGAATGGTGGATGTACCTCACAAAGACAGCCACATGGCAATCCTACTGCCTCGGGTTACACTGCATTTATTGGCATAAAGCCTGTAACAACGGACAAATCAGTTTTTCCGCAAACAAAATGATTAATATATGTGCAATTCAAACTGTTTGTGTGGAAATCTGACTACCTGCAGGTGTCTGGTTGGAGGCGAAGTTGGTGTTGACTGTAAACTTTTGGACTCGATTTTTATGGGCGCCTCCAGAAAGTTTTTAAAGGATTGGCCAGGTGGTGGGGATGCTGATAGCATAAAAACATTGAAGCATTTTTCTAATGCTGCCGTCTAAACATAACTGGTATGAGATTCTCAAGGTACCATATTAGGACAAAATAGCTCAATTTCAAAGTATTTGGACAAAGATTATCTTCTTTAAAAGAAAAAGCTGAAATGTTCATCTGCACCCAAAATAATGTAATATCTATTCTTTTTCTATTATGATTTTGAATTTTGTTGTAGTAGTTGTTAACTATGCTGCACAAAATACAGCTTTTTGCTGTTATTTAGAGAGCGTGTTTAGTTTGGTGGTTAACTAGCCTGCCCTCCGATGCTTTACAGTCATGTCGCCCATATATTGTCAATTGTCAATCCTTTCTCTTGTAAGTGGAAATATTTTCAAACAATTGAATTAGTCTTTCTCTTCGACAAGAGAGATATGTTGGAGTCTTTTTTTTTTCAGCCGGTTGTTCTGCAGTACTCAGCAACAGGTAGGGAAGGGGCAGTGCTGCTTTACCCCAAAACCGACAAAAATTAATGTAGACATTAAAAAAAAGTATAAGATGTTTCAGCTAGTTGGCTCCAACTGTCCTAAATGTTTAGTGATGAAAGATATTCTCAACGTAAGACTGAAGAATAAATGTCTTTGTCGGTGGATTTTGTTGGAAACTCTTAAAACTCTTGGGCTTGACATTTTACTCTCTTCTCTACCAAGTGTGAAACATGCAGGCTTTATGTCTGCCAAAGTCATATCTGCATTGTGTTAGTCTTAGGGCTCCTATTGTTGAGATCTCCTGCAGAGATTTATCAGTCTGCAGCCTGACTGACTGCTGCTGCAGGGAACCATAAACCTGTATAACAAAACATTTGGATTTTTATAGTAGAGTCAAAATCCAGTGCTTCCACGCCGCCCCCTTATCTGGTCCTCAGACTTTCTTACAGTGAAGCCAAAAACGAAACAAAAAAATCCAACAGTCCTGAAAGATTCATTGTTTTTCAGAAAAAAAGCAATAAAAGAGGAGATATTATCTGTAAGAGCAAAAGAAGACAACTTGGCTTTAAGGTAACCAACGTGGATGTGAGTCAACTTTTGTGTGTCTGCACAGCTGGATGCAAATGTCCTTCCAGTGAAACATCCATTGCATGATGTCACCAGGCACCGTTTCTGCTCACAGAGAGGCGTTAACGACATTATTAGTCATGCGATGTTTTATGTTCTCGCCAAAAGGCTTGGTAACGGTTCCACAAGAGGAAGCGAGTTAGACTCCGAAAGGTGGAGGTCAAATCGGTTCAAAGCTTCGAAGAGGAACCCACTCAGCATGAGCGGGCAATGCATTGAAAAACAACTGACATTATAAAAACAATTAATGAGTGGAAAACAACAACACCGTCGCACACTGAGGCATAATAAGAAGAAGGAAAACTCATAAAAGGGAATCTGAAACAAAACCGCAAAGCTTCCCAGAGATTAAATCCTGCCTCTCGACACATCTCATTAATGTTGTTTTTTTTTTTGTTCTTTTTTTTTCAAATGGTTTTCCAACCATTCGTCTTCTGAAGGAAGCTCATTTTGCTTTCTAGCAAAGAGACCCCATCCCTCTCTATGCCGTTTAAGTGAATAATAAGGGGGAAAAAAAACAACCTCCTGGCCCCCCACAGGGCGGACTCATCTGTTTTGCTTCTTTTGTAGAGAGAAGCTAAACATGTGGGCTGATGTTGGGGTCAGAGGTCTCTATGTGGGATTTGGCGTGTAGACCCACCCTTCCTCTCCTTAACCCACCCACTCAAACACTTCACACACCCTGCAATCAATTGGTCTTTGTGGGGAGCGGGGGTCTCCCTCTTTCTCGTCATGCACAGCATTTACAGGCACGGAAAAAAATATGTTTTGCGGTGAGCTTTATGGGATCCTGGTGGCCGAGGTTCACATAAGGCTGACTTTCTTTCTCTCCTTCTAGGACGCTAAGCTACAGAGATCTGTCACCGACCTCTAGTATTTGGGCTTTGTAAAGTTTCGACTTTGATTCTCTTTTTCTGCAGTTTAGATCTCTCTTAAGTTGTTTCTGTTTTCAGCAGTAATTTTTCTTCCTCATTTTAAATGTGACAAATGTACAGTCTTTAGCATTTTGTACCAGTGAGTAACACGATTAGCATGGTTAGCTTGGCTAACTATGAGCAGCAGTCCCTGTGTGTATTCCCAGAACAAGGCAGACGTTTAACCCTAATAACTCTTAATATGTTGAAAATTGATGTTAAAAGTCTAAATGTATAAAAAAAAAAAATAAATCAATACATTTGTCTTTCACTTTTCCTAATTTTTACCAAAGTCAGCTTGAGGTCAGTTCATTCCTTCGCCCGTTCAGTGATGTGTTTCCTGGGCGGATACGAAGTCACGCCCTGTAGCACAATAACCTTTTGGACAGAAAACGCACCAAGCTGTTGGGTTTTTCCAAGCATAAAATGGCAAAATTGCGAAATTACCAGTAAGCTGTTTTGTAGCAGCTGGCATGCTTCAGGAGAAAATGGTTTATTTTTTAATTTGCTTCCTAGTTACTGGAAATGGCTAACTCTGCAACATGGTGCGTTTATGATTGGAAAAAGCTAGAATTTTTTACGAGTTCATCTCACTTGTCACTTGTAAGGGTTGATCCTGCTAAAAACAAACTTTTTTTGGTACCTCTGACATTTCTCTTTCATTGCAATATAAAATTTCTGCCTGCAAGTACTCTTCTCTATAATAATACTTCATCACAACTTTTTTTGCCTTCTTTCCCTCCCAAGTCCTTGTCTCGTGTGTGTGTGTGTGTGTGTGTGTGGTTGCCCAGGGTGACAGGTGGCTTGCCTCTTGAATTGCTTTGAGGATGCTTGGCTTTGACCAAATATTTCAGCCTCCAAAAAGATCTGGAGGGGAGTCAGGAGAGACCGGAGAGCCAGGAAGAGAGCATTTAAAAAGTTACGGTGTTCCGTTTTGAC
This sequence comes from Gambusia affinis, assembly GCF_019740435.1. NCBI lineage: Eukaryota > Metazoa > Chordata > Actinopteri > Cyprinodontiformes > Poeciliidae > Gambusia > Gambusia affinis. Next base: position 8,488,932 of record NC_057877.1, on the reverse strand, counting down.
TTTTAAACTTTCTGGTTCAGGGGATGACTCGTAGCCTCTCGCAGTCTCTCTGCCGGTATTTATTTCTCCTTTGAGTCACACCTCACCCTTGCGCCTCTTACGCCACACATGCCTCCTATTATCTGGATCAACACGGAGGAGCTCATAAATTTGCAGTATAAGCTCTGGCCCCCCTACCCAGCTCCTCGGCTGAGTTGTGTGCCTCCTGTGTTTACCCCGACGACCCTCTGGCTGACCTCTCGCTCCTTGTTGTGACCCGTCTGTTCAGCTGTGTCCAGAACCTAATTAAGGGGGATTCAGAGTGAGCTTCATCATGTGGCTGCAGAGTTTGTGCTGCAACCTTAAAAAATAAATAAATAGTCTTAGTACCACCTCATGTTTTGAGTCTGTTAATTTCAGGCGCTATAACGAGTCCAGAGCGGTGGTCTGTGGCTGGATCTGACCTCATGTGGTCATTGGGCCAGGATTAGTGGTTTCAGTCCAATCTGTAGCTGCATCCAATGCGTACTATCGCTTTCTGCCTCCTGTGGGGGCGCGCGGGCTCAGGTTCAGCAGTAAAATATGATTATCCGTGTGCCTGTCATTCAAAGACCACAGCTGGTTGTTGCAGATTGGATGAGCGATCAGTCAGGCGCTGCACTACAACAGAACATCCTTACCTGACTGCCACTTATTGGGGAAGTTTCCAAAGCGTTACCCAGAAGCGACATCAAGCCGAGGTGGAAGGTTAAGACAATAGCTGATGTTTGTTTGGTTTGATACTAATGACCCATTGAAAGCCACCCCACCCTGTCTCCTTTCTCCTTAAGGTCCAGATGAACGTCGGGGCCAGGCTCTCCGGCGCTCCAGCACAGAATGTCCTGGCCATGCCTCCGACCTCCTCTTTATCTTTTTCCTCTCTGCTTCAGCCTGAGTTACTGGCGTTACCGATATTAGGAATTTATTGCTGCGAGGGAAAACCGAGGAAGCTTATGAAATATTTTCTCGGGCCTCTTTCTTCTGGCCGCCGTGCGTCGCTTGTGGTCAGGTCTGGGGCTCGCAGATGTGTCTCCAACCATTGCAGCAGGAAGTCGGTGGGAACATTTGAAGACATTTGTAAGATGTGGAAACACCAGATTGATGTTGTTGGTCTGCAAAGCTTTTTCTGAGAAGCCAGAGTTGTGATTGAAGTGTCTTTCATCCGCGGGGTGTTAATTACTGCATCCTGGTGCTTCTGATAAGCCGGATTTTAGAAGCTGCAGTACATATCTGTATGTCTGGCTGGACGGGACCTTTGCAAACTATCCTCTCTCTTAGAGTCAGAACTCAGACGGTGCTGTATTACAACCTTCCAAAAACCATAACAAAACACGATCCCTGTTGCAAATGATCTGATCTTTCCATCTGATCATATCAGCATTATTTGTGAGAGTTTCTGGAATGCATTTCTCTCAAGAATTTCCCTCTCTGGACATTCCCTCCCTTTCTTTCCAGACTTATCCATATAAGGGTTTTAACTTTTTAAATCTCCTCCAGTATCCTCAGTGTTGCACATCTTTACACGCTGCTTACAGAATACTACACACTCTAGAGGAAAGGACTGCTAAATATCTGTCTGCAGCTGCCCGCTCCGGTCACAAGACCGCTGCACACACACATGCACATGCACACATATTCACACACAATTCCCACAACAAACCTCTGCAACTTTTACCTGCTTTGACACCAGTCGTGGGGTCGGTGCTGGTTTTCTCCGGTTATGGTTTAGCGTGCCTGTCGTGTTGAGGTTTCATTGAGTTGTGCTGCTCAGGAATCATCCCTTTTTCCGTGTCTTTGTCCTTGTGGTTTGAGCCGCTCCCCCCCTTCACTCGCCCCTTCCGTCCCGTGCGTAGCAGCAAGCCGCCAGCCTTTTAGCGCAGGCCCTGCTTCCTTAAAGCGTCAGCTGTCCCGGGGCTCAGGCTGGGGGCATGGTTCAAAAGCCAGCCTCTTCAGCGGACTGAGCTCCAACCGCTGATACCTTAGCTTTTCACAAAGGATGAGGGGGGATGTCGGAGAGGGAGGGCTGTGAGGGCTTTGCTTGTTTTTCTTTCTCTCTCTCTCTCTCTCGTTCTCTCTCACTCTCGCTCTCTCTCTCTCTCTCTTTCTCTCTCTCTCTCCCTTGGTTTATTTTTTTTGGGAGTTGTCCGGCCTCCCTCTGATGTCACTGAGGAAAAGAAACCCCTAAAGCAGAATCAGAGAGGTGCTTCATTAAACTTTGCTTCCTTAACAGTAGCAGTCTTGCTTCTCTTGTTATGCAAGTGACTTGAAATGAAAAAAACATTGAAGGCCTGTTGGTTTCTCAGGCTGTTGGCTGAGTTTAGAGCAGCAGGAACGAGTCACGTTTTGTCTAGAATGCAGCGTTCGTTCAGGTGCCTGAAATTCCTTGAAAAGGCTGGAATTTCAGTGAGGTGTTCTTGAAGGTTTGGAAAGTTTTTAGTTTCTGCATCAAGTCCTTGAAAGTGCTTCATATTCAAACTGTACGGTTTGGAAATAAAGTTCAGTCTAGCGTTTGATTAAAAGCCTGAATTAGGAAAACATTATTATCAGTTGAAACCAGATATTTTCATACGCCTAATAGAAAAAAAGACTTTTTTTCTTGTTTTCAGTTAGAATTTTCAAAATTATTTCTATTTACGGAATGCCAGGAAATTTAACATTAGTTTTTTTAGATTTTTTTTTTTTTCTGCTTGCTTTTTATTATTATTTCTAAACACATAATTTGAGTAGTAAAGTCACTTTAACAAAATGTGTTTGCGTTTGAATGCTCTTCATTTGCAATGGTTCAGCTGCGTCTTGTCTGTGATTGAGTTAAAAGTTAGCTTGTGTTTTATATCTTAAACAGAATTATTGAATTTTCTTTGTTAAATTAGTGTTTTGTTCTTGGACCAGTCAGGTCCCAACATTTCAAAATATAAAATGATCTTTTATTTAACTTGTTCCTGATGTAGAATACCATCATTAATAAGCCAAGATAAAATCTGTCACACCTTCAAAATGAAGTTGTTGTTTTTTTTATTAACATACATGCTGACGATGAAAGGCATATGCGAAGATGGCGACTGTGCACTTCACTCCTCTCTGAAGTGGAGGAAAACTTGACATCAGTCTGAAGTAGAGTGAAAAATTCAAAGAAAGGTACCTAAGGAAAATGAAGTTGAATGCATTTTTTAGTTCAAGCCTGTGAAAATGAACTTAATGTTTGTTGCATTTGAATGACAGCAATGTAGTCAATATAATTTGGCCTATTATAGGCCGTAATGTTTCAAATCCATTTTGGAAAACTCCCTGATTACATTTAACCAGCAGCATTTCGTCACCCACCCATCCATCCTCCAGAACGCCACATTCATGGTGTAAAAAACTCTGAATTATATCAGATAATAATAAATTGAAATAGTCTTTCTTTCTATTATCTGTCTTGCTTTTATATCCAAAATGTGGTGCTGTAAAAGTTTGAAAACTTACCTTGAAAAGAGCTTGACTTTTACAAGTGTACGACCCCTGAGAACGTCCTCCTCTTGTTTAGTAGTCGTCGTCCGTAGCAACCACAGTGGTTGCTTGTTATGCCGCCGGGGTCGTCTTCGGGCGCCTTCCTGTCGAGAACAGCTGGACACAAGCGGCCGGATAAAACTGATTTGTGGAGCTATTGCGGCAGAACGCTCACTCCAGGTGTTGCCTGAGACTTGTCGGCAGCTTGTTTTGTTTTATCACCGCTGTCATGTTCCTAAAATAAGGATTAGTGGACTTTTCCTCTTTAAGCAGCAAACTCAGAGACGAAGACAGGACAGAGGGGTTAAGAGTTTGCTTTTAACCGCCTCACTTCTCTGACCTTTGTTGATCCTCTTGGCTTCAGCGCATGTAAACGCTCATAACAACCATCCTAACCACAGGTTCCCTGAACATGAGGACACGCTGAGCTGCTGTTCCAGCCAGCTGCTGTTCTGCTCCAGAAAGCAGCTATAGCAGCTAAGCCTCCGGGATCCTTTCCCTCCTCCCCCGTCCGTCTCTCACATTCTACAGCCTCCAGATTCCTGTAAATGATTCTCCCTTTCCCAACCTTTTCCTTTATCCGAGTTTATTTAACACGGCTCTGTTCTGCTTTCAGCCTTGACTGCTGAACATGGTGTGTTGTAAAAGTATTCACACCTCTGTATCTTAAAATCAGAAACTTTTATTTATTTTTGGAGGGGATTTTATGTCATAGACCAACACAGTCTAGTACATCATCATCATTTCGTTCACAGTTTATGCTTTACAAAATGGTTTACAAATAGAAATCTATAAAGTGAAGCGTGCGTTTGTATTTATCTCCCATCTGTGTTGCTTCTGTACATAACGACTCGGTTATGTACACATGGACATTTTGACTCGTTCTTCTTCGTAAACTACCTCAATCTCAGACTGCATCAGTTTTTAGGTTTTGTCAAATTTTCTCAATTGGATTTCGTCTTGGTCTTTGACTGGGCCATTGTGACGAATGTTGTGCATGAATGTTTTGTTCCCCCGCAGCTCTGGACACGTCTTCAGCATTTTGACAGCATGGTGCTGCCACCACCGTGTTTCACAATGGGAATGGTGGATTCAGGGTGTTGGGTTTTCCACTACACCTAACCAAATCATTGTATGCAAACAAGTTATAAATGGGTCTTGTTCTGCAGCATTTGCCCTTAATGGGTTGTTGTATGGCTGGACAATAAATCAATAACAATACAAGTTGCGATAGACAACTGATCAATGTCAATAGATGATGCATCTGATAAAATGTTCAGTAATTCCACTGATCCAGAACCGCTCAGCATCCTGGGGCGTGCAGGCAGTGGACAGATTTTAGCCGCTCTTAGTCTCACAGCCAGCTGATCAAGGTTGGTAGCATCGACTAACTCACTCGCTCTTTGGTTGCCTAGCAGCAACCTGTTGAGTAACATGCGCCGAGGCAGTTTAAGGTTTTGCCATTGTGCCTCATAAATAAAATAAAAACTTGGTTTAAAATAAAAACAGCATGGAGTGAAACTAGATATGAGATATTTAAAACAAACCAAAAAAAATTTATAATTGGCGATATCAACTGATATGAAACGCTGACATTGTGATATGTTTTCAGCCATGTTGTAGAAAAACCTGATCCACAAAGAAACTTTTTTTTTCTTCCACTTAACCTTTCTGCACATCTTTGTTTTGGTTTCTGGTCCTGGACTTCGGCCATTAGCTTGTCCAAGCATCTGAGAACAGCTCTGTTCTCGAGGAGGATAAACAGCTGAAGGTTTTCGTCTCCTCTGCTAAGTGATAAACTTTGCACATCTGCGTTCAATCTCTGTTTCAATGGCCTGGCGTGTGAAAGAGCCATTGAGCAAGCCAAGTAGGTAAGAAAAACGTCCCCCATCAGGCTGCTCCTGAAATGTGCTCATCGTTCATGGATCTCCCTGCGTGGCGGGAAGCGGCTCCCGCGTTTGTCCCCTAAAGTCATCATTTACGTAATAAACCTTTGACTTTTGCTCCGAGTGACTGCCAAAAAGCAAGATCTGTCATTGTCTGCTTATGCTGGAGCAAGGCCTGTTTAAAAAGCCGCTTTGTTTGTGGTCATCTAACACATGTAGACTCAAATAGTCTGAAGATGGCTGCTGGTTTTACACCAAATGCATCCCACCTGAATGAGTGAACCTCGAGATATTTTTGCTCCTTCGTCTCGTCCGGCCATACCCATTGATCTGAGTTCTGCTCTCCCAATGAAACATCTCTTCTTCTTCCTCCTCCTTCCAGGGATGTACCTGTCCGACCTGACCTACATCGACTCGGCCTACCCGTCCACAGGCAGCATATTGGAGAACGAGCAGCGGTCCAACCTGATGAACAACATCCTCCGAATCATATCGGACCTGCAGAGATCTTGCACCTACGGTGAGACGCGCTCGCGGAAGTAGTTTTCTTCGATGCGTGTGGGTGTTGATTGTAGTTGGGGTGGCAATATTTCAGCCATGTTCAAAAGGTTTTAAACTTTCAAAAAAAGATTAGCTGAAATTCACAGGAATTAGAATGGATTTGTTTGGAAATAAACGGCGATAAACTTGGAATTTAAAACGATTTAATGTGGCAGTTTACAGTCAGGGAAGATCTGTTTCACAAGACAGTTGTCAAAAAAACAAGCAAAAGATTTTCTGTATTTACCCTTGAATACAGATGCTTTTCCTAAATGAGACGCTCATATCCCACTGCTGACTGCGGAGGTATTGAGGCCACGCCCCCTACATTCTCTATAGCTGTTAAATTAAGTTTTGCAGATTTTATAAGATTCATATTTTTTTTACATATTATAATATTAAAAACATTTTATTTATAAAGCGCTTTTCAAGACACTCAGACGCTGTACAGTAATAAAGACTAAAAACAATAATAACAACAGATGTTGAACTTATCAACCTAGGACAAACTAAAATGTTTTAATATGATCCAGTGTCTTTAAATAAATGAATTCTCATGGAAAGCTTTCGAATTTGAATACTTTCAAAATTCCCTTTAAATTTAACTACCTTTGGACATTAAATGTTCAAACCTTATGCAACCCAACTGGTTATACTGGGAGAGTAAGCTACGTGATTAGACATTAGATATTAGCCGCCCTGAACGCTGCCCCCTACTGGATACCCACCGATGTTCACAGAGGATTTCTCTGAGCCAGAATATCCAGCAGTCGGATCAATTGAGGAATATTTTGTAATACGCGACTATAGATAAAAACACATAGATATCTCGTCATTTCACAACTATTGGCAGTTTTAAATTAATATGTTGTTTAGAGAAAATTAAAACACCTTTCTGTCCATTAAAGTGGACATTATGGATTTGTTTTATTTAAAAATGTATATTTTTTCATGATAAAAGCTGATTCAAAACACTAAGGATAAAAAATAAAATAAAGAGGGGGTAAAAAGACGAGGAACAAGAATCGCAATCTCTTTGCTTCATTTCCTGTTCCCTCAGAGGGAAGACTGTGGCGTAATCTCTTATAGTTCAGCCAGTTGTTTTATTCGACAAAATCCCATAGTGTGAACACCGTCAATATTAAAACAAATACTGGTGTAGAGCAGCTTTTGAACTATTCCTACATGGGAAATAGCGAAAAAAAGAGAAAGAAATTGTTTTAAATCAGTATTTTTGGATCAAAAGAGGAAGTAGTTTTTAGCTTTTTGGGTGAGTTTTTTCTGATTGTTTTGTTGTAAATTGAATTAATTCACTCGTGTTTCAGCTCTGGTGCATGAATGTGTCTCCTCTCTCAGATATCCCAGTGTTGTCTCACATCCAGAAGTATTTGAACTCTGTCAGGTACATCGAGGAGCTGCAGAAGTTTGTGGAGGATGAAAATTACAAGTAAGAAAAACTTAAGCCGCTCGCTTATTAAGCACCAAAAAATGTAACTTTTTACATTAGTTTCTAGTAAAAGTTAATGTTTCTGTTTTGTTGAGATATAGCGATGTCATACACTATTACTGTTGACAGTAGGAACGACACATGTGCATCATGTGTGGAAATCTCCATGGGACAAAAAATGAACTTTTGACCTAAATTTGGTCACATCTACAAACACTTAAAAGTTTAAAACAATTGGAATGTGACAATAAAAACCCAAAATATATTTGCATAATCAGAAAAGATAAAAAGAAAAAAAAACAACAATGCTGAATTACCAAAGTTCCTCTAAGAGGGACATCTCAGGGGTTCTCAAGTTTCCATAAGAGCTACTTGTATTTTTAAGCAAGCCACACATCACCTGCTTTTAATATATTTATATTTATGGTGTTTCAAGAAACTGTTCATTTTAGAATCAAGAGCAGTTTTACAATAAAAATACTCTCAAATGACTTAAACACACTCTACTTCGCTTGTATGCGACATATTCATTGACAGTCATATTTGAAAAAGCATTGCCACAAACAACCCTGAGGACCATCCCAGGCACGGTGGTGGCAGTATCATGCTTTTCTCCCCAAAAAAATGTTTTTATGCCTATTTTAATCTTCCCTCATTATGCTGGTTATTTAACTGATTTAACTTTCTTGCACTGAGGCACCAAGATACTTCTCAGTGCTAATCTGATTTGGTTTCCAGCTCTCCGTTATTGCGAGGACAATCACTATTCATCTCATTCTTAATTGAAAGAAAGCGCCTAATTTCACAGTTTTCACCCAGGTTGTCTCAGAAGATTGAGCCAGGCACCAGCACCCCTCGAGCCAACGCCTCCAAGGAGGATCTTGTTGGTAAGTCAGAATTTTTGGATCTCTCTTCTACTTTTGTAGTTTTCTATTTATTTGTATTTTTTTATAAAAAATTTTTAACAGGTCAGGAAGCGTCGTCCTCCCCTCTCTGCGGTCGTAAGGGTTCCGTAGCGGCCGACGTCCCCGCCACTCCTCCGTCCCCCAGGAACCTGCTGCCCTACGGACACAGGAAGTGCCACAGCCTGGGCTACAAGTCAGTCTGACTTTTGTCGTCACTCATCGATTCTTTCATCCATTTATTCATTCATGTATTTATGTTACTCATTCATTTATTAATTTCCCACCCCCCACGCTCCCCCTCGATCATGGCTTTAAGTTAGCTAGGAAGCGAGAAGCGAAGGTTTTTCTTCTATCCTACAGCAGTGCTGGCAGCTCCCTTTATGTCCCTCCTCTCTGCTGTGTTGTGTCTCCTCAGTTTTATCCATAAGATGAACACAGTAGAGTTTAAAAGCGCCACATTTCCCAACGCTGGCTCCCGTCATCTGCTGGATGACAGTGTGTTGGAGAGCCACAGTCCCAGCAGGGGACAGGCAGAGAGCTCAACTCTGTCCAGTGGCATTTCGCTCGGTGAGACTGAAGCCTCTGTAACGTTGATGAAAAAGCCACAGCGGTAGCCAGGTTGCATCACGGTGACATTCACCTTATGGTTTCTGTCCCCGGTACAGGGAGCAGTGAGGGCTCCGAGCTCAGTGAAGAGATGTCTTGGCCAGCTTTTGAGAGGTAATGCATCCCATTTCTGCAGGTTACCGTGCAGATCATAAAACACTGTCATCGCTGTGATCACATGTCTGTTTTTTTTTCTTTTCTTTTTTTAAAGAAGCCTGTGCAAATACACTGCAATAAATCTTTTAAACAATCCCAGCGTTTGCTTTCAGGCCGACACGCCTCATCCCGCCACCCCTGCTCTCAAAAACAAGCGATGATATGCAGACGCTGCTGCTTCTCCGGCAGCCTAAAACTGCATTTCTGTGCTTCGATAAACTTTTTTTTTTTACTAATCCTCCCCGTGTGCGTGCGTGTGCGCACGTGTGGAACGTACAGAGCCACACTGACCTGATCGGGAATAACATTTTAAAAAATCCACAAGCCTGAAGAATCATCTTAACCTCTTTTCCCAAAGCACCATTGTTTTGTTTTTGTTTTTAAAGTACCTCACATCCATTTTTAAATCCTCTAACTAACTGACCGCTCCTCATTCAGAGCTAACCTGTGCAGTTTGAACAGGAAAAAATAAATAAATAAAACCCACACACCAATTAACAGTGACCCGTGCCCCATATCCTATCCTGTCCTATCTTATCCAATTTCTGAACAGGACTCGGTTCTATCACTCTCTGGGCCCAGTGACCCGTGTGGCCCGCATCCCGTACAGAGGAGTCCTGAGGCCCAGCAGGTACACCCACCTCGACCAGAACCAACTTCCATCTGACTCAAAATTCTCTCAGCCTTTTTGGTTTTTTGTTGTTTTTTTTTTTTTGTTTGTTTGTTTGTTTTTTGTTTCCCGCACGCTTCATTCGCTGCCAGGCCGCTGCGTGCTGGTGCTTAGAGTAGAGTTGAGGCATAATCTCGGGGCTTGGGGTGATAGTGCCGGGTGTTGGTGGGACACAGAGAAGAGGTTCTCTATGGGGCTGCAGGTTCCTGTCTTTTTGCTGCTGTTGTTCTGTATTTTAACTGCGGCTTTTCTTCGATTTTCTTGTACTTGCATGTCTGTCACTCACACACACACACAGTGGGGGGTTAAAATGGAGGCGTGGGCCTCCGATAGCTTTGAACAGAAAAGGATGACTAGAGCTGCAGCTTAAAGTAGGAGTGGGCGATGTGATAACGTTTTTAAAACATTTTAGCTGCCAAATCTGGCAGCTTAATTTCTCTACTGATTACAGCAGTAGAGAAATTAAAAGGAAAATTGCTGTAAAACAGAGAATGTGATACAATTTTTAGATGGAATCTGGGATCTTTTTCTCCCTTTGTAATGACAACAGCTTGGAAATAAATGCCAATAAGCGTTTGTTTGTTTATAAAACATTTTTGCCGGTTTCACAACACAAAATATCAAGATAAAATCTAAGCCCATATTGCTCAACCCTGTTTCGTATTTATATAAATAAGAAATATCAAACCTGAGTAAATACAAAAACCACATTTATAGTTGGGATTCCATATCTTAGTAAGAACACAACGCAGCAATAACTTTCTTATTTAGGGTCATGTTGGTATGGAGAGCTTTTTTTTGCCTCCCTAATAACTTGCACCACAATTTGAAAACTGCGTTTTGTGTCATTGTTGTCTATTAACATTTGTTTGATTATTTGAAACATTTCAGTTTGACAAAAAACAAAAGCAAAAGAAATCTGTGAGGGGTTCAATGCTTCTTTTTTTTTTTTTAAACAGCACAGTGTGAGGCAGTTCTGTCCATTGCAGCTTAAAGCAGCTTTCAGCTTTGGATTCATAAAACCGACTTTAAACAGTTAATATCTCTGTCACATCGCCCACTGCTAGCTTGATAAATTATCTGGTAATAAATTACTTTAAAGCTTTTGAAGGGCGGGTGGGACATCTTATGCATCAATTCTGATCTTTCTAGACTGTAAACTTTAGCTCTTAATGTAAGTATTCTACAGCTTGGAGCCATAATGAGGCCATAATGAATCCCTGCAGACATGCTGCGCTCCTCATATTAACGGACGCAAAGTAGATCTTGATTGCTGATGGAGAAACGAAGAGAATCAGTGAAGACATTCCTACGGGAGCAGAAACCGGCCGTCAATGCTGTTATTTTTTTTATGTTCTTTTCTTGAGATCTCATTATTGGGAAAATAACATATTTTTCATGTTGAAAGGAAATTAATTTTTGTCTGGAGATAAATGTTTTAGTCCAAAAAAAAAAAAAAAAAAGATAAATCGTTGATCCTTCCCTTCTGTTCATCCCAGTCATTTGGTGTCGACATGTTTGCTCTTCCGCAGAGCGTTATGTGGCACAAATACAGACTAGCCGTGACGATGCATTTAATTACAGCCAGTAAACTGCATCATTCGCACTAAATTGGCTATAAAAGATTCATCTCGTGTTGCTGTCAGAAAACTAAACTGCGGTTTTGCTCAAAAACCATCAAATGATGGAACAAACTTCACTACAGATGGCTTTAAATTTTATAGCAGAATTCCTCTGGCTGTGAAAGCTTTGACTGAAATCTCCAATGCAGCGATCAAAAACACACATCTGTCTGTACAAATGAATCCTGAGAAGTACAGAGATCCAGTTATGCTTAAAACTTATGTTAAAGATTTAAAAATATGGATGCACAAAATTAAATAATTTGACCATAACATTAGTAGGCTGTCCTGTGGCGATGATCCAAAATAATCAAACATCACATCGTTAAATCTTGGAAATTTTTAGCTGGACTACAGTGAAATTATCAGTTAGCAATAAGAAAATAACGTTTTTATAGCAAGGTTGTTATGAGTTGTGTAGTTTACGATTAGTCCTTAAATGCACCATCATAGCTATCTGCAGGTGTTGCCACAGAGAGGCTGGTTTCTTACTCGGACTGGGAAAATATGAAAAAATAGGTAGCTAGTTATGTATATGGAAAAAGTCTGGAATCTAGCTAGCTAACTAGATAGCTAGCGAGATATCTGACGGTCTATCTAGCTTGTTCACGCTCTGTCCGTATGTATCTGTCCAAAAGTTTACGGTGAACTTCACAGTTTTGTTTTACAATGAATAAAAAGACTGGGAACGTTGGGAGCTATGACATAAGCTGTAGGAACCCTGGAAAGCTCTGGAGGGCAAACAAGGGTTAACGAATTAATCTGAATTAAAGACCAACCTCACCGACTGTTTTTCATCGTGTGCTTAGAATCTGTCAATATGACATAAGAAAACTAGTTATAGTAGCAATAATATCATAAAGTGGGACGGCTGCTTTCTGCTTCCATATATTTCTCTTGTAGGGTGAATATTTAAGCTTGTGGTTCTCTTTATCTGTCGGCCTTCTTCACTGAGTTTCCTCCTCTGATCCTCCAGACAGACACAATCTGCACACCACCTTCCCGGCGTCTTTTCATGCCTCTGCAAACGGCAGCGTTAAGATTTACATCTGTGAAATATCAGTTCTGTCAAAGGCGGACAGAAAAATGTTCCATAAAAACGTTACATTTCCGTGCAGGCGGGATTAAAGGTAGCTGTGCAGATCGTTTCTGCTTTTGTTGGTGATCTCTCCGATTTTATTCTGGTCCATTGTTCTGCATGGCGATGCATGGGACTTTGTTTATATGGCGTGTGATGTCTTGTCTCTGTTCTGTTGCAGCTCGGCTGAGTCGGAGGAGCTTGCCGTTCACCTTTATCCCGGAGCCGTCACCGTCCAAGGGGTGCTGAGACGGAAGACCGTGCTCAAAGAGGGCAAGAAACCAACCGTGAGAACATGCCGATACGGTTATTTAAATCGGGAGCATGCAGTGTGCATCCATGTGGTTTTTATATTTAAAAACGTGATGCACCTGGGTAGTGTAGAACGGATGCTTAGAACAGATGCAGAAAGAATACGATCTGCTGAATACCTCTGCTCCCTGTGCAACACTATGAAAGTATATCAGGTGTTTTTCTGGTTTTGCATGTCTGTTACACTTAAATGTATCAGATCGTCAAGCAGATTTTAATGCATGACAAAGATAAGCATCAGATTATGACTGCAAAGGGATAAATCTGTCTAAATCAGCCTGGCACTGCTGGAAAATATATACTTTTTTTTTTTTGTGCTCCAGCTCCACTTGCAATATCCAGGCCTGATTATTTGCAGACCTACTGGGGGAAACAGTTACTTGAACAGGACCAATCTGACAAAACAAAGTAGGAAAAATATCTAAAGAAATTAAAGAGCAGAGTAATTTATATGGCTACGGTGATTGACCGGATTACAAAATTACTCCAAGAGAATCATGGTAGCAGATTTCAGGGATTGATTTCTACTTCTGTTGTTGGATGAGTGGCAATCAATAATCAATGGAGTTATCCATTTTCCTGTTTAGCGGAAGATCTTACAGGAGAAAGTCTGTCCATCAGTTTGTGACATTAAGCACAAGTAGGCCTGGTCCAGCAGAACAATGATTCATGAACCAAAAAGACGTTTTTTCGAGAAGCTTAGTTAAAGGCTGGTCTTGTTACGGTAAAACGATTAACTTTAACAGCTTGTTGTCCTGGCAAACTCTTCAAATTGGCTGAAGAGTGAGCCAAACTTTCTCCACAATCATATGAAAGACGAACTGTCTCTTACTCCAACAACACCTTTTGTTAATTTACATTTTCACATACTCATTGCTAGGTATCATATTTAAATGGGGGATGGTATGTTTCCTGGCACGTAGGATCCGGTTGGTTTGGATTGCCTTGTTTCTCCCTTTATGAGTGAAATCCTCATCTGAAAACTGTTTCCTATTTGCTCCAGTGATCTTCATCTGAGAAACATTTAAATCACAAAAACTAGAAATGATGTATAAGGGAGCACTTTGCATGTGCTTTAGTACGTCTAATCTATTTAAAACTTTTACTTGCAAAATTTATCTGGAAGAAAGACATCTTTAAAATTCTCATGCATCGAAAATGTGTGAAATTATTTTTGCAAAAATCTCTTTTCAATCATCAAAACGAATAATTTTCAGGTTCCTTTTCTTTTTACATACATTTACGTATATTTCTGAGCACACGTATTTTTTGTGCTTTCTCTATCGATTTTTAAAAAAATGATGCTACTTATTCACTGTTGGGTTCATTTTAATATGTCTTTGTGCGTCCAGGTGGCATCTTGGACTAAATACTGGGTCGCGCTTTGTGGAACTCAGCTTTACTACTACCCTGCCAAGTCCCTGAAGGCCACAGAGAGGAAGCATGTAAGTCAGACTGAAACATTCAGTCATCGCTTGCGTTTTGAGAGCGCTGCTCGAGGTTATTTCAGTCGTTTTGGGCAGACGAGTGCAACAAAACAGAACAAGGAGACGCACAGAGTCTCGTTCTCCATATGAGCTGCAGTTGTGAGAGGAATGCTCCAAAAGCGTCTGTGTATTTTATAAGGAGTGAACACATGATGGTCATTACTTGAGCCCCTCTAAAAACAGCTTAATTACCCGATGAACTCAGAGAAAAACACTTTGCTTGTTCTTGTTAACAGAAAACAAAGGCGAAAAGCTGCATCCTTTTTAACGAGATGTTTAACGAGATGTCGTGTGATGCACCGGGTCGTTCTGCTCGGTAGTTTGAAGGAAGAAAAGATTCAGTAAAACCGAGAGGTTGGAGAAGGAAACGGCCGAGTGGACAAGATGTCCAGAGGCTGTTGGGTTCGTGTGAAGTGACCGGTCGTAGATAATAGGAGCTGTGTCTAAGTGGCTTCACACAAAGCTTTTGTCAGTAATTCTTCCACTTCAGTTTGAGCTTTTAGAAACTTCCTCTGTTAATAAGTGGCTTTTAGGAAGGTAGAGAAATGAGAGAGACCTTACAGGAAAAAAATAAAAAGCTACCTGCGTCTCATCTATTATGGTTGAATAGTTTAGCAGGAGTCCTCACAAACTGTGTCCCAATAATGCGTATAGTAAATCATTCTCTTGTATGCATCCAACTTCTGTTTAGTATTTTGTCAATGGGGAACCTTCAGAGCACGAGTCAAACTCAAGGCTCATAGGCCAAATCCGGCCTGCCGTAGCTCTTTATTTGGCCCTCTAGATTCTAGCATAAACATTAATTGTGTTTCATTCCTGCAGAATATTATGCTATCAATAAAATCAGTGCAGGTTTTATCTGTTTGCTGCCAAATTATATCAGTCAGTCCCTCCAGTTTCTTCAGAATTATCATGGAAATTTACACAAAACCAACAAATTTGTGCACTTTTTTTTTGCGCTAATAATTGGGGGTTTATTCCAGATTTTTCTCAAATATTGTCAATTGTCAGCCTTAGTTAATGTAGGATTCTATTCCATGATCTATAGATAGCTTAAACCAATACGGAAGAACTTTAATTTTTTTGAAAAATGTTATAATTTTAACAAATCAACACATATTTCTTAGAGTATAACTTCAACAATTACAATAGATGCAGCAAACGAGTCAGTATGAGTTTAATCTTGGAAAAAATGTGTATCTTTTATGCATTTTATAAGATTTGAGTTAAAAAAAAACCCCATTTCAATCAGTTTTACATTTTTCTTTAAGAAAAGCTCAAAGTGAAGCTAGAAAGTGTGTCTTTATGTAATTAAACATAAACTCTCAATAGGCAGATTACCAGAGTTGTATCTCCGGTTTGTATAATAGATAAAATCATATTTGACAAATAGAAGTGTTTTCACTTAAAGCACTTAATGTCAAATGTGATAATCACGTAGTGTTTGGTCCTAATATCAAGATATCCACCCTAAAATATCCAGAACCAACAAAGAATGTTTAAGAAATGCAAACACTTTTTTCTGATGCAGTGCTGGTTCTATGTTTTTATTCTCATCCAGAGGTGATTTCATGGAGGATGTCGGCTTCTGATCTCCTGCTGCACACGATACATTTTGACACATTGTGCAAAAGCTAACCGTGTCCATTTTATTTCTCCTCCTCTCAGTTCAAGTCCACGTCCAGCAAGAGCGTGTGTGTGGTGGGTCTCATGGCCATGATGGCCGACGATCCAGAACATCCTGACGTCTTCTTGCTGACCGACTCTGAGCAAGGTGAGACTCGTGCAGTAAAAATAAGACCTTGGCTACATTGATGTTTATGCTATTTCAGTTCTGGCCAGCTGAGGGTAATTTGTTTTCGCCTACAATGCCTTGTGTTGAAGTCGGCTTACTGAAAGCGAGATGAGGCATATTAATCTACAACATAGTTAAATTACTTATTAAAAAAGAGCTTCCCCAGTCTATATGTCAGGTGCATGTAAAAAGTATTCATCCCCTTTAGATGTTTTAACCTTTTTTTATTACTTTTAAAAATAATTAGAATCAACAAAATTAGGCTTTTTTTTTTTTTTTTTTTTTGGACAAAAACAAAAATGTCAAAGCGAAAACGGATTTCTTGAAAATATTGACAAATAAATAAACGTGCCGATGTGTAAAACCAATAAAGGTGCAAAACATCCAAGGGGGCTGAATTCTTTTTATAGGCATCTGTACAATTTAGGGAACTTTTGGCAAAAACTGGTCAAACTGGATTTTATTTAGGAGGACAAATTCATATAAACTTTTCAAATCTGGCGTTCCTCAGGAGAGTAGCATCCACTGTGGCTTTGCTTTCATTTCACTGGGTCCCTAAAAGTCGAGCAGCACTTCAGTCGTCTTCGCGGACCACTGAGAGCACCGGTGGAAGCGAGGCGCTCCTCATTTCACCATTTTTTTTTTTCCCTCTCTCTGTTGCCTAGGTAACACCTACAAGTACCAGGCAGGAAACAGGATGAACGCTTTGCTCTGGTTCAAACATCTTAGTGCTGCCTGTCAGAGCAATAGGCAACAGGTAAAAAGAAGGAAGAAAAAAAACACACACACACCATAATGGTCACAGATACACACAAGCGCACTGCGTGCATTCTGTAAATGATTGTTTCTTAATACAGGTACCAGCCAATCTGATGTCATTTGAGTGAGCGGACGGTGAGAAGAGAGGGATGAGGAAACGGAAGCGAGGAGGACGAGGAAGTGGAAGCATTCACTGCCATGAGCCCCGACAGACCGACTCTCGCCCCCCTCCGACCTCACCGCAGCCTCACCTGCCACTACTGCCTTAACCAGAGTTCCTAGTTGTGTCTGTGTGTGTGTGTGTGTGTGAGCGCAGGTCTGTGTGGAGACAAGCGACTGCTTTGGATGTGCTGACCACTGAACAAGGACCTGCACCACTGCTCCCGACTCCCACTCGCTCTCTGTGTCTTTTGTTCAGCACTTCAGCGGAGCCCTTACACTTCTCCTCCTCTCCCCCTCCACCACACACTTACACACACTCACGCTCACTCAGACTTCAACATCTGCAGCTTCATCAGTATTCTTTCTGGAGAGGCGGGCTCATTTTAATCACGTCTTCTCCAAGCTCTCATTCGGTCAGAACATGCTCCAGAGCCATTTCTACTTGATTGTTAGAGTTTTAGTTGCTTGTTTTTGCGTAATGTATTACTTGGATCACACACACAGAGAAACACACACGCAACGTTCTGTTATCACATCGCTGTGAACGTAAGGGCTCCAGCTTCTGCAGGAACAATTTCCTCCTTTCTCGAGTGTGTACAGTTTTTAGTGGAGAACTTGCCCTTGTTTTTCTGTCACTTACTGAATTTACTAGATGTTTGTACAACTGCATCAGGGCGGGCGGAGCTTCTTTAGATTTTTCAGAAATCTCGTCTGTGGTCCACAGTGGTACGATAAACCCAGAATCTAAGCTAAGTTCACAGTTGGACGGATGCTTTCCAGTTTGTTTTTGTTTTTTATTATTATTGTTATTCCAATGTTTTCACCAGAGAGGAAATGCTGCGTTTCCTGGACTCGCGCATTCAAAACACTAAAGACTTGAAGCTGTGAAAAGTCCAGGAGGGAAAGAAATGACTCGTGATTTTATCTCCTCTGATCCCCTCTGGCCCATTTGGTTTGTTGGAGCCTCCAGACACTCGAAACTACCCGGAGCCACACAGAGTCTGTTTTTAGGCTGGTTTTTTTTTTATTATTATTATTATTATCATTTCCTGTGTTGTTCCGTATATGTTTTTGTTGTTTTAGTTTTTTTTGTGTTTTTTTTCTGGGAGAGAGGGATGGTGCAGTTCAAAGTATTACTGTTGCCCAGCAACGCAGATTTGTCTGTTACATATGAATGGGGTTTTTTTTTTTCCTTTTTCTACTTTTGGAGTATTTTCTTTGAACCCTTTATTATTGATGTGGGAAATCTTCAGAAAAAAAAAAATTATCAATTTTGCTTGTCCGCTTTAACCAGTCCCGGCTCAGTTTTAGGCTCCTAACGAAGTGGCGTCTTGGGTGGAGAAAACGAAGCCTCATAGGTTGCGATTACTGCCAAGTGACGTCAGCCTCACTGCTCTTTTCTTTTCCCCTCTCTGGTTGACGAGACATTGGAGGGTTATCAGCTAAAGTCTGTGGGCCGCAGAAATCCTACTGTGATTCACGAGCAGAACCTGGTAGAGGAGAGGAGGGCAGAGTGATATCCAGAAATAGCAAATCATTTTACGAACAGGTGTTTGTTTACATTGTACTGGTGCATCTCAGTAAATTGAAAAATTGTCCAAAAGTTGGCTTATTTCAGTTGAAATTGTAAAATAAAGTCAGGCACTCCTTCGGAATCGCTTCCAAACTCTTGAACCGGCCTCTTTTCCTTCCACTAAACCTTCCCTAATCTGCCTGGATACTCATGTGAACGACCAGCTTCTTTAGCAGCAGCTTCGTGTGGCTCTCCCGCCCTGAGCAGTAACCTTTCCCATTAGCTAGAAGCTACATTTGTTCGAATTAACAGAAATAAAAGGTTGCCACTTATCGCCCTGTTTATAATAAATCTATATAATATGAGTTCTATGTCACTGAACTACTGAAATAAACCACATTTTCAGTGGAATAGTAATTTATTTAGATGCACCAGTATGTTTATACACTCCTGCCTGCTGTATCGTACTAGTAGGAGCCGATTTGTGTACAGGCACATGTGTGGCCTGTCTCTAAGGTACAGTGCTGGAGCAGAGCAGGTGGTTAATGGGAGGCAAATCTCAGAACTAACTCTTACCTCTTGTCATACATCTCTGAGGTGATCCACCAACTTCAGACACGCATCCCGATGTAGAAAATCTGTCCTTTAGCACAGCATACTGTACAGTTTAATGGTTCAAAAGAGCCACTTTTGTTTAGGTCAGACATTACGTAGACGGACAGGATCAGGTTAGGGGGAAAAAAAATGAGAGAAAAAGAGATGTTATGGTGGACGAACCTGTGGAGGAATGAATGAGGAAGCCAAAGAAAGGCATGTGTAATGTGTCCCTGCAAGTGTGTGTGTGTGTTAGAGAGAGGATTTGGGTGGCTGTTCATACTTCTCTTTTTTTTTTTTTTTTACTCAATGTAATCAAAGCCAGATGAGGCGGCCTGCCACTGCTGAGCAGTGGTGGGGGGGCGGTGGGCGTCCAGTTTACCCAATCGTCCGTCTGATTAACGGCTGACGCTACGGCTCCACGCCGGCTTGCTTTGCGCTTGGCGTGTGAAGAAAAGGTGGACTCAGAAGTGGGAACTGAACCGGATCAGAACATGGGACTGCTTAGAGGGACAGTGCCACAAACTGTGGAGACGGGCCCAGCCGGGGGTTTGGCCCGAAGGGGACAAAGAAGGTTAAAGTGTATTTAACCCTGGGGACGCTGGAGGCCGTTTTCCTAACCGGACGGCGCCGGTGAGGCACCGAGTGACTGCATGAGAATCAAAGCGAAGAATGCGAGAATCTGCAGAGAGGACTGTGGAGCAAAGTAGCTGGGGGAACGGATCCCCATCCTGACAGCGATCACCTTTCCTTTCTTTGCATTTGCTTTATCTGATGCTAATTGACAATGACAAATGAAATTACAACGTATGTAACTGAGTTTTATACCAGAGCAAATAAGTGCTTTATGGGTTATCTGTGAATTTGAGTTTAATGATCATGACAAGCACTTTTTGTGACGTTTTCCCCTCACTGTTACCTGGGTTTACATTGTTTTTTATTATTATTATTGTTATTATTATTATTATTCACTTCTGTACAGCGTATGGTCAACATAATGGAAACACGTTGAATTAATTTTGGGATGTTTCAGTCGTAGATACTGAGCCGACATTGACATGAGATCCTTTTTTGTTTTGTGTAGGAGTAGAAACTGTAAGTATCGGTCTCCCTTTAGAGCTTAAAGCGCCAGGCTTCACTTTTCTCTGCTTCACCAGACTGTTTCCTTTAAACTGACCATACTCTCTGCACACGCACAGCTTCCACCGTATTACCCGCTTTGCGTCGCTAACCTGAGTTCAGACGAGCAAAAGCGTTCAACCCGAGGAAGTGTTAGTTTATTCTTTGAACCAATGTGACTCTGTGCCACCTGTCGGGTTTCATTCACTGTTTACCAAGGACGGCTTGACCTTCAGCTGACTCCGTGTGTCTCTGTCTACTTGCGTCGCGGCCGTGGCGAGCGCTGTGACCTCTCCTGAGTGATGTGCTGCCTGGTTTGAAGACCGAGAACCAATAAACACTCTGCCCTGTTTTTTTTTATTATTATTTAATTTTTACTCCACACTTCAGCTCTGTGTTTTTGTTCTCTTTAAGGTTTAATATTCAGACTGTTTTAGTAAGTGTTTAGCAAAAATGATTCCATTTTTTTCTTTCCCCCCCACCTGCCAAGACTACAATGTGTTTTTACTGGGATTTTATTCGGTGAACCTGAACAAGGTGATGCATAACTGAGGGGAATTAAAAGGATGGATGCATTTTCCAGCCACATAATATAATTTTATAGCACAATCAAGTTACCATGTTAACTTCAGTTATGAAAATGAAGTCAAACATAGAGAACTTTGACTTTATGATTTAATGCCATGAAATTGGGCCTCCGTCTCTTTAAAAACTCTTCTTTCTGAAACGTTGCCTTCAGGAAGTCATCACAGAGAGGTAGCTTGCATAATGAGCTCAGTATCCGGTGTTTGCTAATTGCTCCTGGCTAGTCGGAAGGAACTGAGTGAGGGAATCTTGAAAACCAAGGAAGAACTTTGTCTCTAAAGGCAGGACCAGGCCCCACGCAGACAAAGCTGAATATTTGTCACGGGAGATTAGATTTCTCAAACATGCCTGGAAAAATCAAGGCAAGTCTCAAAAATATGACTTTGATGAGGCAATAACATAACATGACGTAAAGTTCGAAAAAGTTTTTACTTAATACTGCCACTTTAAGATTGTTTCCTACTTGAAATTTAAAGTGAGGCATGAACATGGAGCCAGTCCTCCTCTGTGATTCTCCTAATTAAATCTGATGCCATCAGTTGCCTTCAGACGTCACCTGGTTAGTAAATGTAGCCCTAATCTTTTGTGAAATTCAAAATCATTTTGCTGGTGAGTAGAGGTGTTTCCAGGAAGTTTTGGAAGCAGGAGAGAAGAGGCCTGAAGCCAGTCACAGATTCACAACATGGTCAAAGAGACTGATTGAGTTCTGATGAATTGAAGCCATTTCTCTTCTTGAGTTATTCATTAAAAAATATTATCCACGTTCTCATCGACGTAGTTGGTAGGCGTTACCTCCGTGTAAATGGTCTCCATTTTTGATTTGTCCAATTTACATTTGAAGAGTCATTTTAATTTGTGGGAATCTTTGATGATGTGTTCATATGAGAAGGTGCAGCTGCGGCAGAAATCTGGGCTGGATTTAAATCCCTGACTAATCAGCTACTCATTTAACATTTTGACTGATTTATTGACTGCCAAATACTCTTTAGCTGCAGCTCTGGGATGAATTAAATAGTCTGCATTTAAAGAGAGTTATTTGGACTAAAGTTGGGAAAAATGTAAGCAGCAAAAATCTGAGGAACTATTCGGTAAGGCAATACATACCTGTGTTGCACATATTGAGTATACAAACCACTTTAAAATGAAGGTCTTGATGGTATTTTCTTTAATTGTTCTTAACTATCGTGTAAGTGAAGAACAGCACTACATTTGGTTTGTAGAAGTTATTTACATTTTTTACATTTCTGCTCTGTGCCATCATCTTATCTGGCACCAATGCTGCATGATACAACATAACCTTCCTAACAACTTAAACATGTTTTTTGAACAATTATTGAAGTTTGATTATATATATATATATATATATATATATATATATATATATATATATATAAATAAATATATATATATATATATATATATATATATATATATATTTTTTTTTTTTTTTTTCAGGGAAGACTGTAAGACCAAGAAAGACATTGAATCTTTGGGACAGAAAGCTCAAATCAAGATCCCGTGATGACAGAAAATACACAACATAAAAGGGAAAAGGTGATCGGGAAGAAATGAGTCGACGTCTTAGACTGAACGGTAAGAAAACGTCTGAAGCCAATCATCCTGAAAAGCCAGACTGAGCCCATTAAAAACACCCACAGAGGGACAAATGAAAAGCTTTCAGTGGGTTGTAGAGGCCGTGGGTGATAAAAATGAATCTGCATTGGAAAAGAAGACGTCCGAGCGTTTATTTGGCGTCATCTGAAGGCGTCTGGCTGAAGGAAACCAGCCCGTGTTCCCAGATACTGATGATGTGGAGTGTCGGGTCAGGACAGATGGCATCCATTACGTCTGCAGGAAATGTGCAGTCAGTGAATTTTTCCGCTGCATCAGTCAAGAGGAGGGATGGTGATAAAAGGGACATTATTCAGGACGAGGACGTCACCAAGCAGAATAAAAACGGACTGACGGCTCTGTGACAGACGGCTCACGTTTCAGTCCAGTTAAGCCTGGGAAGCCGCTCTGTTTGAAAAACCTCCAAGCTAGAAAAAGAAAACGTCGTTTTCCTTACATTTTTTTCAAAATTAGATTAGTTTACTCAACATTGAGTAAAACCATCACTTATTCTCCTAATAATTAAATAAAACTTAACTAAGTGGGGGCGGGGGGAGTCATTTTATTATTTTTTGTTTCATTTGCTAAAGGTTTTGTGATCCTATGAGGTTTAATGAAAGTACTAGAGAGACCATTTCTGCTAATTGGAGCTTAAAGTGTCACAGCAGCTCCCCTCCCCCGCATGTTGCTGAGGAGAGTCGGTGAAAGCTGCTACCATTTACTTTATTGCTTATGAAACACAAATGAACATTTCGCTGCGTAGAGGCGGCCTGAGCAGGGAGTCGGATTAAGTGAACAGCTAATATCAGCTCAGTTTACTTCTTATGCTGGAGCAGAAAGACAAAAAATGTTTTATGTGCAATACTCATACTTATTTTAAAATAACTCATAATTTTAGTGATCCTTTAGATTTGTTTTTTCTTCATTTTACGCATAAGAATTGGGGTGTTATAGTTAAATCGCTCTATGCTTTTTGTCAGCAAAACTTGTATTGAACAACCCAGTTGTTTTATTTATCTATTGTTTATATCCATGATCTATTGATGCTAACTTACAAATTTTTTAAAAAAAGCTAAGAATCACATCATTAAATGGTGTAACATACACTTTAGTAAAAGCCAAAGAAAAATTTTAAAAGTCTGAACTAAAAAAAATTAATTGTATCTTAGAACCTACTGACATTCTACATGTATTTACATAAAACCGATTTACGTACACTGTATTTATTACTTTAAACATTCGTTCAAAAGCCTTTAAGGAATAAATATTAACTTGTGTGATCTTATCTATACATGCAATACATTTATTTAAATGAATATACACAGAAGTACATGAAAAGTTATCTCTGAGCTTCATCTTAGTGATTGTTACCTCAAGATATTTCCTCGTCCTCATAGGCTATATGAGCTGCAGAAATATCTCAGATCAGTCTGCTTGTCTTTGAAGGACGAAATGCACTAATATTCCACAAAGGGGTCATTATGCAGTCAGGCCACCAGATAAGCACGTAAAAGGTCAACGTATATAGCGCAAGGTTTTATATTTAGAAGTGAGACTAATTAAAATGGTGTGATAAAAAAGTGGGATTTCCCTACGTGGCCACATTAAAGAAATCATGGGACGTGATGTGATGGTATCTATCTGACAGTGGCTTGTTTAAAACACAAGTGAATCTCAAATGTCACTGAAATGTCAGCTTGCTTCAGTAATTCAGCTCAAATCTGACACATATATCTATCAATACGCACAGAGTGATATGTTTCAAATCTTTGGATGTAGTTTGGTTATTTCTTTTCATTTTGAAAATTATAAATCCCACACCAGCAAATGTCATAGATCCAAAAGTAATCACTGACTGTGGAGCTCTATGTCTTTCCTCCGTCTTCAGGAATCTGGGACTTTGAATTCTAGGTAAAATGTAAAATGTGTTTTCCTCTGAAAACAGGACTTTGGGTCAGTTCTTTTTCTCCTTGGCTAGTTAAGATATTTCTGACATTTTTTCTGGTTGGAGAGTGGTTTAACACAAGCAACACAAGCAGTTATAACCCATTTTTCTGACTCTTAAAAAACTGACTTCAGTAGCCGCTCGCGCCTTGTGAATCTCTATCAAATCCTGTAAGGAATTTCACAACCTGCTGAAGGTTGCAGTTATTTCTATTAATTTTGCACCTTTAGACAACACTTTTTCCTTCCACTAAACTTTCCAGCAACGTATTTGGATATAATGCTCTGTAAACTGGCTTCTTTAACAATCCCCTTTTGTGGCGCTCCCCTCCTGACAGTGATCACAGCACAGCACTTCATTATTGAAAGTCATGATAACCAAAATTAACTGGAATTAATTCTTCAAAAAAAGATTTATAAATTAATTTCTCTCTTTGAATTGAATTACTGAAATAAATTATTTGTAAGATGTTCTCATTCATTGAGCTGTAACTGTAATAGGGGAGTTGTTAAAAATGTTTGCCTTATTAATTATCTAAGCTTATTCTGTAACATAGACGTGATATCGAGCACTGAAAGTTTTTTAAACCACAAAACCACATTAGATTAGTGTTTTGTTTTTTCTTCATAGCACATAATTTTCCTGTTTTCCATCAAGGGACTACCACACAATGAGGGGACCAGCTCAACAAGTGAAAGGTCAAAGCATAAGATTCAAATATATTTATTTAGAAACGAATATGGAGATAAAAACTGGGGGTGATAAAAGGCTGGAATTTCCTAATTAAAAGACCATGTCACGCATAATTTGATGTTACACCTCTGGATATGGTTTGTTATAACAATGATAAATAGTTTTACAGTGAACCATTCAATCCTGTGGTTTTGGGTCACACCCACATGAGAACCACCGTGACTCAAGTGTAGTTTGTTTCCAGCTGATTAGCTTGCAAGTCGCCTGGTGTCACGGCGCAGCGGTGAAACACCGCCACCTGGCGGGCAGCTGCTGCCCCTGCGGCAGCAGGAGGAAGTGTTTCGGAAGTGAAACACTCAACGGCGGAGCTGGGATCGAGGGAGAGGGCGGAGAAACGGGAGCAACCGACTGGATTGTGGAAATGACACTGGCTTTCATCTAGCACCCGAAATAATTTATGCCTAGCTTTCATTACCGAAAAAACAGAGGGCGCTCCATTTACGATGAGCCGCATAAAAAGGCCGTAAGGTAAGTCAGCCCGGTCCGTGAACCCGGATAGCGGGAGCTATCCTGCTAGCGGCTTCTTTTAGCTAATGCAATAAATGAGCCGCGGCTTGCTAGGTCGGTAGCTCTGTTCGGGGAGATGTGGAGGGTTTAGTGACCTAATAGGGCGAAAACGTAGGCGTGCGTCTGGTTTAAAGCAGTGTGGGAAGGTTTAGACGGTTTTCATGCCGTGTCAGTGATCTTAACCCCTGGATTGGTTTTCTCTGAGGTGTTAAGCAGCAGCATCATGAAAGAGCGATTGTTTAGGACCGCCTGCCTGCGTGGCTAACACGCCACATATTTACGGTGTTGCAAATGTTTACCTGTCAGCCTGACAGGATTATCCTGGGTTTGATAGCCTTAGCTAACATTCTGGCTAACGTGGCAGGTAAATATTAAAAGTGATGCAACAGTGTAACCCAGGGTTAGCCCATATTTATGAATATATTTAGCAGACAGAACAAGTTTTGAATCATTATTAATCGTATAATGCCTGGTCTCCGCCGCTGGGGACCATGATATGTCGATTATCTGAGTCAGAATAAGTCAGGAGGTTGTTACTTCACAGTGTTGGTGTCACTGGACCCGGATACGTTTAATGTTCTTGTTGTGACCCGGTTTGCAGCAGCCTCAGACATCAGCCGAGTTTTATGTCAGATTCTTGTGTACATAAATGTTATTTCTTGTGAAGCTGTTGTTCTGTTCAAAATATAAATTACAGACTCTTTTGACTCATATTTTCTTACAAAACAATTAATAACCACATTCTGTCAAAACGACCACAAACCTCAATATGTATATTTGAAACTGAGCATGACCAACAGAGAGCATCACATAATTAGCACATAATTATCAAATACAATCTGAAAAGTGTGGCATGCATCTGTTTTCAGGCCTGAGTTGATAGAGCAGCTTTTGCTGCAAGTCTTTTCGGCAATCAGCTTTGCACTTCGCTTTCCTCTTTGCAAAATAGCAAAGGGGGGAAAAATATTTCTCTGAACATCAACTTTCAGTATTGCCAAAAACTAACTACTAACTGGTATTAAAGTGTATGTAGTATAATCTGATGCTGGCAACGTGGTGGAGCGTGTGTGTTTGTGTTGCATTAAAAGCCTGCTCAGTATTTTCCTCTTCCTAGAGGATATTGGCTCGCATCATTTGGAGACTGTGATGGTTGAGTCAGAAGGTTTAGTTCCTGCATGGTGAGCCACATCTGCATTTCTTTTCAGATTATCCAGGTGGAAGTCCAGAGTTAATACCATGGTATTTAAAAGAGTTCATATTCTCCAACTTGTTTTTTTTTTTTTCTTTTTCATTTTTGGGTAGCTGGAGAAACTATTTATAATTTTGCTGTTTTGCGCATGAAAAAAAAAACGTTGACGGAAACGCGGCTAGTGAGCGTTAGCTTCTTTCGATACTATATTGTTCATCCTTGGTCTTACACCCTCCTCGCCCCCTGATGTGTCTGTTGCTGATGACTCCATCTCAGTCCCACCAGAGAACAGAGTCTGAGGTAAAGGACAGGATGTCGTCATGTGTATGGGATCGTAACGTTGCAGAGTCCCCTGTTTATGCTGCTGCTGCTGAGCACTAAATGCGTACAGGCTACCCAGGCCTGTCACAATAATCAATAAATCAATTAATCGCATGATAAATTAAAACGAGCTCAATAATTTCCATTTGCATGATTTATCGCTTTTTTTTCTTTCTGCCAAAAACTTTTCTTTTTCACGTTTCGTGTTTCATGTAATCGACTCCAGGAGTTTTCTAGGCAAGAAAATTTTATTTGCGTGGCACATTTTGTGTCCAAGACAATTAAAAGTGTTTTGCAGAAAAATCAAGAGAGTTTTTAAAAACATCAAACAAGATTTTAAAAAAATTCAATACAAGGGGAAAAGAAAAAAAAAATCATTGACTAGTTAAATTAGGAAACCAAATGTTGTCATATTCACAGCTAAAAAGAACAGTTTTCTAATGTTTGCACAAGGTTTCAATGGTTTTCGATGCAGTAGCTCCCGTTTTATCTGCTGTTGAAATAAAGTCGCGGTCGTTACTGAAACAGGGTTATTATGCTGGGTAGGGTTCCACCGAGCGGCAGAAGAACTGGGTCGCTCCCCCGCCCCTAGCGCCGAGGATGGAGGGGAATAAACCACCGGGGCAGCAGATCAATCCCGTCCTCATCACACGTTATCAGCAGCACAACTGTCCTGATTGGTTCTGCTCCATCTCTCATTTTCCTTTCCCTCCTCTTTCCCTGCAGGGAACACTCAAAAGTTTGACGTCCAGGAGGAGGGGGGAGGACAAAAAGAGCAAAAAAATCTGTGGCGTCGGATTCGATCCTCCGGGGCGGCTTCGGCAGGTCGGGGACGGTCGCCATGCGTCGGCGGTGAGGGCCGACTCGTTGCGAGGGACACACACACACACACACACACACACACACACGGCGTCGGGAGAGGCGGAGATGAAGCTCAAACAGCGCATGGTGGTGCTGTGTGCCGTGCTCCTGCTTCTGGGCCTGGCCAAGATCTTCCTGCTGGACGGAGGGGAGGGGTCTGCGGCCAGTCGGCGGGACCTCCGCGCCTTCCGGAAGGTCAGGATATTATACTTAGCTGACTTCCTGTTCCTGGGAAAGGTGGTAACACTTTATATGAAGGGGTGTGCATGACACTGACACCACCCTGTCATAAACGTAACATTTGTTATGAACCTGAAGGACTCTTCATGAATGCTTGTGACCGTTGTCATGAAGTGTCATTCTTTGAATGATGGCATTTTTAAAGAAAAGTTACAATAAATGTGTGATTTTTGCATTAAAAGTGTCATTATTTACCGACTGACACTTCATGACAGCATTCATGAAGACCCCCTCATGTTCTTGACAGGTGTTGTCATGTCAGTCTAATGCACACCCTTCAAATAAAGTGCTATCAAAAAGGATTTCACACAATAAAAATGAAAGAGATTGTGCATAAAAACTACTTTTTTTGTTGTTGTTGTTGTATAGAGCTTTCCTCATCTGTTTGGCAGTCCATCTGTCCATCTGTTCCACGTTTACATTCTGCGTTTATAACTGCGCGATAATCCCCACAGATGGAGTCGGGTCTCTCTCTGCCCCGGGGAGCCCACCTCACACACACTCTCCAGTCTCCGTGGGAGATAGCGAGCCAGTGGGTGGGCCCCCGAGAGGTGTACCCCGAGGAGACCCCTGAGCTGGCCGCCGTGCTCACCTCGCTGAGCACGGCCAGGATAGAGCGCGCCGATGTGGGCTACAAGGGCACGCAGCTCAAAGCCCTTCTGGTGCTGGACGGAGGCCAGAAAGTGGTCTTTAAACCCAAGAGGTCAGAGTTCAGATCATTCTGTGGTTAGATATTGATTAATGTGTTGATTGATCGACTTACGATGAATTGGTAAGCATTGTCTTGAAACCCTGGGTTTTGATTCCTGGAGGGATGGAGGCACTTTTCATAATGTGCTGAATTAAAAAACTAAAATAACATTTTAACATTATTTTGTAAACTGTATTAACTGACCGAATAAACAGAAAATTGTGATTTTTCTCACGTATTTAGAAAATATAACAAAACTGTGACCTCCTGCTGAATTGAAAAATAAAAGATGAAAATATGTGAAACACTTAATCCACCATGAACATCTCTTCATGGTGCGGCTGCTCTTGAAGGAATGGTAAAATTTCGCTCCATGAAGTGCGTTAAGTCGTGATAGTCTTTAAAATCAAACATGCTAATGGTTTGTTTTCGATCATATATAATTTTTCTGCGTAACAACCTCTGTTTTACTGTCATCACATCCTCGCCTTCGCACCACAAGTAAATTTTGAATGAGGAGTTGATTCTGCTCGGCTGAATGAGTGTTAAGATGAAACTAAAGGAGCTTCTCAAGTGTTTATATTTCCAAACAGAACCGCATAAAGTTCATGTTACATCCCACACCGGTCTCTGTTTGGACCGGTTCTTTTTCCCGTTCTTGTATGGCTCTGCCTTCTTTATTTCTGTATCAATTGGCTGCTGTTAAAGATGACATGCGGCGCCTTCTGCTGGATGGAGGCCAAACTACAACACTAAAATAAGATCTAAGCAGACGTTATTAGCTAATTGATTGGAACTAATTTTGATTTTGAATAAAATATTCATTGTAAGTCGATAAATACTTGCTTGCATCCCTACTCTGTGACGTTCTCCTTTTAAAGTTGTTAAAATTCTGACTTTGTCTGATTTTTTTTGCTCAGATACAACAGAGACTACGTGGTTGAAGGCGAGCCGTACGCAGGATACGACAGACACAATGCAGAGGTGGCTGCTTTCCACCTGGACAGGTGTGTGTGTGGGGGTGTGTGTGTGTGTGTGTTTATGTGAGCGTCACACATCGCTGTCTTTTATTCTCGCTCAAAACGATCCGTGACGTTTCCTTTCATCCTCAGGATCCTGGGGTTCAGGAGGGCGCCCCTGGTGGTGGGCCGATACGTCAACCTACGAACGGAGATCAAACCCGTCGCCACCGATCAACTGCTGAGCACTTTCCTCATGCAGGGTGAGTCTGCACTTTCCTTCCGCTCCGCATGTAAATTTTCTTGCGAGAGGTGAGTGTTTTCAGTCCTCTGGCTTTGAGTCAGTGCGGCTTTCTGGAATGACAGATCCTCGTGCGTTTCTGTCCAGTTTTGTTCTTGTTCTGAGTTTGTTTTGAGCTTTCTGAGACTCAAATTCACTCTCCGTCAAACTGGCATGTCCTGTATTTCTCTGGCTGAATAAAGCCTAGAAATCCACCCCGTAAGGGCGTGGCATCGGTGATGCTTGTAATAACATAAAACTCTGGAGAATTTCAATAACGGATGTGAGAATGACCCGAATCAACATGTTTGACTGTACTGGGTGCAGCAGCTTCATGTAAATAATTAGAAACCTGTTGTGTGACTCTCCTTTGAAATATGCATTGGACCAGCTGGAGACTTAAAAAGACAGCTGGAGACTTATTATTCTTCATGAGACGGGCAAGGTTCCTCCAGCCGGGAATTTGCTGTATAATTTCCCATGGAACATGGAAATGACAAGAATTGGAGAAATGGTGTTTATTTTGATGCGCAAAGATTAAAAAAACAAACGCTGATGAAATGCAGCTGTTTTCACAGTTGGTACCTTTATTTAATGTGAAATCAACATTCTTCATTTTTGAATTGCATCATCATGCCTGGAGTTTCACATTTTAGCCGTCAGTATTTTGCTTTTTTACACAATGACTGAATGTACGCACATTAAGAAATCAGAAAAAGTTCAGTTTCATCACCCGTCTAGACATCCAAAACAAGGACAGTTTCTTTTTTTTTTTTAGAGTTTGACAAACTAATTAAAGATAAAAAGTGTCTGAACTCTGCTTTAATATAATCTATTATCTGCGTACTTTATGTTGACATTTTGGAACAGAACTGATTAAAGTTAGTTTAGCTGATTTTTATAGATAAAAGTCTGTTTTAGCATTGCTTTTCTTTACTTTTGGAACCTACAGATCACCCAATTAGGTTTTTCTTTTTTTTTTTGCAAGTACAAAGGTAAATTTAAACAGCACAGAAACTGTAGTCTGTAAAAGTCTTCAGACATGCATCAGCGAGGACTTTCTGAATTTGGTCATCAAAAAAAAAAAAGCAAATAATGAATTTTTATTACGTTGCATGTTTATGATGATGCGTCATGTTCTGTAAACATTTTCAGGAATTTTCCACCTTTACCACCACAGTTACTGTAAATATAAAAGCCTTAACTGTTTTATGAAAATCCATCCAGTCCTCCGGCTCATGCTGGGGATCCCGAGGCGTTCCCACCCCAGACGGGAAATCGAGTCCCTCCAGTCAGTTCTGGGTTTCTCCTCCACTCCATGAAAGATGCTCACTTTGAACGCTTGTGTGTATATATATATATATATATATATATATATATAAAATCTATTTATCATTAGTTTTAAAAAATTAAAACATCAACTTTTAGTTTAATCGTGGGAAAAACTTTGTCTTTAGGAGTTGCACTTCTTGGAAGGTGCAGCACTGCTGCAGGTTCTTTTAGACTTTGGCCCAAAGTGTAAAATAATTACTTTGTAACCTTTAGGGGTTTTTTTTTTACGTTGTTTTTACATGATGTGTAACTGTTTGAAATCTTTCAGCCTTCAGAAAGACTCTATTTAAAATATATAAGGTCAGATGATTATCAGGCCTTAGTTTGGCTTCTAAAATTGAGCTCAGCTTTCATTAAAAATGTTTCTTCACTGACATCTGATTTATGATTTAGAGGCCCAAGCTGATTTGGATCAACCCCCTCCCACACACACACACACACTTTAGGATAAAATCATTTAAAAACCTCTTTTTGTATTGACTCAGGTTATCTTTATCCAGTATTAGAATTTGCTAAACATTTTAATGCAGGGGAGAACATTTTTCACACCACTGCAGGAGACAGTTCTACTTAAGATTGAGAAGATTAGTTTGAAGAAAAGCAGCATTGAAGTGCAGTGTGTTGGTGGCAGGCTAATGTGATGAATGATGATGTTATTTTGATATTACTGTACAGCTCGGGTTCACACCAGCTCTAAGGAGCAGGTGCTCCTCTTTGAATTAGAATATCAAACCGCTAATTTATTTCTGGAGTACAATTCAGAAAGTGAATCTCACGGTATGAGATCGTCCAAGCTTTTATTTCTGAACTTTTGAATCATTACTTCTCACACCTCCCTCCTAAAAATACTCTGCGGATTCTCAGTCAGTTTCATTGCATATGAATCGACTGCCACATTTTTTTTACCCCTTCCACTCAGCTTTCCATGAACAGGTGTAGCGTTTCTGAGCATCCGGCTCGTCCTGCTGCGACGTTTTCTTGGTTTTCCGTTTTGTGGAGCTCGTTCTGTCTGCAGCACGAACTCTGTATCGGTCTTTGCTAGTCGGGACCAAAATGTAAAAATCCTTTTCTGTTCTTTTTTTTTTTTTTTTTTGGTATATATTTTTGTAATATTCAGATTTTCTGAGACACAAATAAACAGATGTTGAGTCAAACTACTGAGATGAATTTCTTTAATAAAATGTTTTATTATGTTCTGTGTTTGTGGGATTTCTCCCGTTGAACTCAAGTTGAACCCAGATTTTTTTATTTTTTTTTTCTACACCTTTCAGAGTGTGATTATGTCACAGCAATAAAAGATGGATTTATTTTAAGTCTTTGTAGATGCCTTTACTAGAGAGGCTCCTCATTTTAGAGAAGAGCTGTATATAAAAAAATGCTCTTTGTTCTCTACCTGCTCTATAAGTCAGTTTTTATTTTATAAAGATGAAGAGGAGCTGCTGCTCCTCCATTTTTGGACGTGTGGAAGCGAACCAGTGTTCCTCTTCCTTCAGATTTCTTTGGGGGAAAAGTCAGACCAATTAATTTTAATTGCACTCTTTTTAAACTATCAAGCATAAACTAAATATTGCAAATAATTGCTAGATCAAACGCAATTTCTTAAAGACAAACAGACTCAGGATGAGCTTTATACTTAAAGGGACATATCAGTAAAATGAAAAATCAATCATTTTGATTTGTGATGCTGAAAAAGCGTTTCTGTTTCTGTTATCTGGTGTTATTCATTTCAGACATTTCAAAAAGGTGGTTTGATTTGCCCTTTCAGTTCAGTGCTAAAACCCACAACACAGGATTAAGAAATGCATTGACTCTGTATTAAAGATACTCCATGTAAAATATGTTTTTACTCCAGTGATATTTCACTTTCTCAGGGGATAAAAGACTTTTTCTTTTTAGATACCTTAAAGTTAGAACATATTCCAGTCGTAGAGGAAAGTAATCCAGATCTAGTTAATATTACGGTTGATGAATCTAAAATGAACAGAAGATCAATTGAGAGAATATATTCATCTTTGCAGGAATCTTATAACGTTTCTAGACTAAATTAAATCAAGAAGCAAAACTAATTATTACAGAAGATGGCTGCTTTAATCAGTGCATTCAGGCAGTTGGAGGAAATTTTCACGGAAAAGTGTAATTAGTTTCGCGATTATCCCTGAAATAAAACAAAAGCAAAAAGGCAGATTTTTATACACAGGCTGATGTTGGAAACTTTATGGCCGATTATTTTCTTTTCTTTTGGGATTGTCAAGTACTCCAGCCTGATTGGCTGAAATGATTCATTTAATCACTATGGAGACCGAAACAAATATATTTGGGAGAAGCGTTATATAAAACCACCGTAGAAGATAAACACAGTCGACAGGCAGTCAGTGTCGGTGAGTTGCAGTTCAGACGTTAAATGACGATCGATAAAACCTTCATATTACTGTGCAGCTGTATCAGATCACGTCACAAGTAAAAGTGAATGTTAGACTGGCAGAGAAAATCCAGAATGTGTAGAAATTTGCATATGAGAGTTTTGATTTTTTTTCCTGTGAAGTATGTAGAGCGGCAGCTCTGGCTTTTTTTTTTTTTATTACACAGTGCAGCAGAGTTGCCCACTTAAATCACGCTCTGTGTCACCAACTTGACTTATCGATTATGTTTATGTTTTTTTTAGTGATTCATTTAATAACTTCAGTGTTTTTGTTAGAAGCTGATTTTCAGCCCTTCACCTTTTCATACAACAGTTTTTAGTGTTTCAGGTTAAAATGCGGTAAATCGGGTTCTCCTGCAGGACTCGCAATTATTTAGTTTTGGTCCCAAGTCACAATCTGACATGTCGTAAGAGCCTTCAAGCTACAGAGTGGGATTAGAACCAGTTCAATTGAAATGGTGATAAAATGTAGAACTGAGTTATCTGCAAAATCTGAGCATCTTTTGGCAGAAAAGTAGACGGATCCACTATGGTTCAGTATCTGGGTAGCAAAGGGTTTATTGTCTGAATTGGCAGATCATAAACAGGAAGTAGGACTTCATAGAGGGGTCTCTCTGGCCAGCCAAGTAAAACTCGTCTGGAGCCGCAAATTTCACGACTTTTTGAAAGAGGACAACTTATAATTTTAGGTAAATGTCTACTGTAGGAAATTGGTTATTTTTAAACGGCCACCATTTTATTTCTGTTTGTAGGATTTAAAATAAACATAAAACTGACGGATTGTTTTTAAAAAATAAAAACAGATTACAAAAAGCATATTACTACTACTTTTAGTGTCATTCTTTGTTATAATTCAATGCAAGTATTGTAGAAATAGACTAAATAATTGTTAAGAGACCTGTGTTGGTTATTATTTCCAAATTCAAAAAAATTTGCTGGTTCTTTTTCATTTTCATTTTTAGCCAAAGTTATTAAGAGCCACTGCAGAAGGTTCAAAGATCCTCTTGCGTCTCCGGAGCCGCAGGTTGGAGGCCCCTGGACTGGATGAAGGGCTGAATTGACTCAGACCCGTTCTATATCTGCATTTTTTTTAATTTGCTAAGATTAATTTACCTGCTATCGTCAGACCTTTGCTGATACTAGATTTTTGTCTTGATTTTTACATTTTGTTTTTGTCAAGCAAAACACCAAGTGGTAACAATGGCTTTTCTGGCTGATTTTGTATTTTGCTTTCTTTCGTTCTTGGTAGTTAATGCCTTGTTTTCTTTTTGTTTTTGTTTTCTTAATCAACTCTGAAATCCTACAGAAACATTTAATCTTTGTAGATTGTAGTCACTCTGATAAATCATCTGAGAACATCGGACAAATCTGGAAAAGGTGGGTTTTTACACATCACACCGCAGGGGGAAAAAAAAAAAGGTACACAGGGGCATCTAAACACTTTGTGAATTCACCGTTGGTTCAGTACGTCACGCTGACTCATCTCTGAACCCGGGTTAATATTCTGCTTCCTTGTTTTTTCATTTTGATTTACTATGATGCAAATGAGCAACATGTGAAATTTGAACTCGTCAGTCATCCTGCAAACCTGCAACTTTCAGAGTACATTTTCTATGACGATGGAAAAAAAAAAAAACACAATAACTTCACTGCTGTCCATGAAGTTGGAATATTTTTAACAACTTTCCGTAAAATGTCAGTTTCATGACTTATTCCCGACAAAATGTATATTTTAAGTTGTTTTTTTTCTTCTTTTTTTTGTGCTAAATCACAGCAGTTGTGTCATTCCCGTTCTCATCGTGTCTCTCTTCAGGTAACAACACGTGTTTCTACGGGAAGTGCTACTACTGCCGGGAGACGGAGCCGGCGTGCGCGGACGGTGAAACCATGGAGGGCTCGCTGACCCTCTGGCTGCCGGACGTGTGGCCCCTGCAGAAACACAGACACCCGTGGGGCCGCACATACAGAGAGGGCAAACTGGCCAGGTGGGTGTGGCCTTCACGGCCGCCAGGGACAATTCTGTGACACGAGCGCGATTCGGTTTGATGATTATCAAGAAAAATTTTTAAATGTTGAGTTGTTCAGGCTGATGACTGAATGTGGGAGAGCTTTGATTGCTCATAACATGTGAGGTCAGAATGCAGTTGGGGTGGGTAGGCTGTTTCCTGTGGTGAGGGACGTTACAAACAGTTCTGCATTGCAGCAACAAATTCCCTTCTGCAGACTCAGACATCCCATCATTTCCCAAGAGTCCTCTGATGGTTGGCGTGGCTTTCACACGGGTGAATGAAGCAGAAACCTGTGGTGTAGATGCTGGTGGTCTGCTTCTCTTTTAGCAATAAATTACACAAAGAGGAAATGGTTTTACGTTTTGGCAGAAAAGATTGGAGTATTTATTCTAAGGGGTGGGCATTCATCATATAATTTGCCATTAAAAGTGGAAAACTTCTTATTATAACAAGAAAGCTAATTAGTGGTCACAATAAATTCCAATTAACATTTAAAAAAACAAATAAAACAAAAGCGTCCGTACTGTCGGCATTGTCAGTTTTGCTATTACTCTCCACTCTTTGGTCAGTGAACGTATCGATAAATTTGAAAATATGATTAGATGTAGCTGCTGTGTACAGTTTAGTCATAAAAATCACATTTTTTTTATGTGACTGGTGTCCCAAAGAAACACATTACCAATGTTCTAGAGCGTTATTTGTATTTGTGGAGCTATGACTGCTGGACATACAGTTGCCTAAAAAAGAACCGAACAGTTTGCATCGTCACTTTTGTCGTTACCACAATCGTTCCACAACTTATCATGTTCCCCCGGCCTCTGGTTTATTCTGCTTTTGCTTCTTCGTTGCACCGCAGTAGTTCAGATCAAATCAATTTTAGCAACAGACATGATGTAAATTCAAAAGCTTTTTTTTTTTTTTTTTTTTTTTCACAATGGTTTCATTTTGAAAACAAGGACTGTCCCCAATAAAAATAACTGAGATCAACCAGGCCTGATAGCGCCCTGACCCGCAGAATCAAGATGTGACATAAATGGATCCTCTCTCATAACATGAAGTAGGCCAGATAAAGCAATTCATCAATGGGTGAAAGACAACGTCATTAGCATTTATGTCTAAATTATTAGCCACTGTTACTGAAGTAATAGCTTTTGTAAGAAAACATAATAATATGTTGAAAATTGATCAGATCTCTAATCTCACCAGGACAACCAATGTGCTAATCTTTGTAAAAACTCGTCAGAATTTTGGATTTTAGTTCATTTTTTTATTTCTTATTTATTTCTGTTTGTTTTGTGGTGAAGTAGCTGGGAGAAGACTTTTTTTTTATATACATAGTAGAATTATCATCTGAAACACATAAACAAGTCCAGAAAAATGACCAAAATTGTTACTTCAGAGAGGCAAAGTAAAAATCCAGACTAAATTATATTGACGATTTCGCTTGACCTTAAACCAGAGACACACTTCCACGGCAATTGTTGTTGTTGTTATTAACCATCTATTAAAATTAGTTTATTGATCTACAAAATATTCACTTGTCAGAAAAGAGGAAAAATACTTTTTTTTATGGGACTGTACATTTATGTGCAAGCTAGGAAATGGGAAGTTAGCGTTCTGGAGATGTTGATCCTTAAAATGCCTTTCCGCATCTTCAGTCTTCAACGCTGACATTGCTCATTATTTTATATGTTTGACTTTGTTTTTCCAATCCCTTCCAAAGATTG
Source organism: Gambusia affinis (assembly GCF_019740435.1). NCBI lineage: Eukaryota > Metazoa > Chordata > Actinopteri > Cyprinodontiformes > Poeciliidae > Gambusia > Gambusia affinis. The sequence continues at coordinate 8,451,345 of NC_057877.1, read as the reverse complement.
TTTTGAGCGTTTAGTGCCAGCAACCTAACACTTCTCTATTCCAATTCATCTCTTACTTTTGAATATCTGACGAGCTTAAAGTTTAAATTCTCCCAGGATATTTTATTTTTGTCTCTAAAAAAAAATGAGGAAAAACCCCAATGGGCCAAGGATTAAGCCTTGTGGGACTCCCTTGGGTATTTGCAATGGGTCCGAACAGAACCGTCTATCTGAACTGCCTGGTGCTACTAATGAGATCGTTTCCAAACCTTTCACAGTTTGTTTAGAATAAACATCTGGAAGACATTTGAGTAATGTGAAGTGGACGAAGCTGTCAAAAGCTTTAGGAAAATGGACTGCTGATCATGAAGAGCTTATGTTCTTGGACAGCAGGAACATTAGTGAGTGTATTTATTTATGATGGGTAATTAAATATTGTGCCGTAGAAGAAAAACTACATCATGTCTATGTGAAGAAGAATATTTTATTAGTTACTCTTAGTTAAGAGACGGCAGAAAGGAGAGAGGAGTATCAATAAATCCAAGACTGATCAAGTCAGAGGAGGTCCAGGTGACGGATTCATGTAGAGAAGCATCATGTACAGTGAGGTATCCTGGTGAACCTTTATTATGAAATGGTATTTTGCCTGGGAACTTCTAGCACAGTGACATTCTTTAACGAGGTCAGTGAAAAGGTCATCCTACAGAGGAAGACTCTGAGTTTGATATTTGGGAAAGAGAAATTAACTGGATGCAATAAAAGTTTCAAATCACAGGGTTTTTTCCAGTTTTCTGTTATTTTCTGGTGTTTACTACTGGATCTGTTCAAAATGTCGTCGTATAAATCCACCCACAGGTGGGTGAACGATTCCTTCAAACCGTTTTAACCGTTTTAACGCATTAAAGACACATCACAACATTTATTGCTAGGTTTTTGTTTTGGACAGTAACGAAAGACTCCTAGCGTTACTCCAAAGCAAAAGATGCATTTTAACAAATGTCAGATAAGCTCGGTTTATGATGAAGCCGAGCTTATCTGTCAAACATCAACAAGTGGTTTGTAGATTGTGTAATTTGGCAGACACCTTGGCCAATTATTGCACCAGAAATGACGTTATTAGCACAAGTGGGTGAATCTTAACCTACTAAATGTTTTTTGAAGGTTAGCGGAAAGTTTCTAAAAATGAAACCCTTCCACCTCCAGTGAAGACTCGGTCAAGGCTGGGCTGCATTTTCTCGTTGAATATACTGCAGTAATGCCTACTTTTAAATAACTTCTGACGATTAATAATACGTTTCTGAAATACCAGACACGTTTCATACAAGATTAATTAGAACAACGTGTCACTTTTTTCTCAGTTTCTGTAGATTAATAACAAATTTGATCAGGTTTTCTTTTTGTTTTGCTGCGTCATAGAGTGCAGCATTCCCAAAGCATTTTCCTGTGTAGAAATCATTATGGTAATTTTATTAGAAGAGTTTTGAGCTGTTATGATTAATACAGATCAAAGGGAAAACAAAAATATCCACCGAGGCATTAATTTCTGCCCAAAGAAATGCTTGCAAGAAAAGAATGTGATGTTATTTAATGTTGAAAAGTTGTACATTTGAGTGGGGACAAAAAAATACAATTCATCAAGATTAAAGGCATAAATATATATTTCTGAAATTAAAACTAGGGTAGTCTTTGAAATTGTAAATTCAGAAACTTGTTAGAAACACGTGGCTGCATCGAATCTGGTCCTCAGATGTTTTGACGCAGGCAAAGAGCCAAGTTCTACCTGAAAGTGGGCTTTCTAATTTCAAACAACTTTATTTTTCTTCTTCAAAATTTTGACTTGAATGTCTTTTTAATATCGTAATTGTATAGAGATTTTTCTCTTGGTTTTGACGTCAGGCAATTTCCAAGTTTCTCTAATATAAAAATGTCAAATTCATTTCAGTATTTTAGATATTTTTGGCAGAAGTGTACGCCTTCCTCCATGGCCATTTATTTTGTGTTTTATTCTCAATTTATTTTTATTATATATTTTTTTTTTGCCTTTTTTTTTTTTTTCCCAAACGTGCTGAGCTAAAACGTTTATGAAATAACTATTTTAAGTGGCTGCCGGACCCTCTTCCGAGTCATTTAACTCTTCATATCTGTATCAGTGAATTAAAATGATCATGTATCACAGTGTAATACTTCAGACTGAAAATGGATACCTTCTCATGCTGTCCATTTTGTCCAAAATGTCTTTCTTTCACACAGTGTTTTGTTAGATTTGTTTCCCTTCACATCAGCCCAGACCTGCAGGTTTGTTCCCCTTTATCTAAATTTAGCCCAACTGACTTTTCCTCCCGTCTGAGTGAGTTCTGGTTTCTCCTTCCTGGCTCTTTGTGTGCACAGCTGCACCGTGTAGACAGAGGGCAGCTACGAGCACAATCCACCAGAACTCCTCTTGTCCATTCTCATCTGTTGTGCAATAAGAGCTTCGAGGAAATCATATTGGGAGAAATAAACGGAGCTGCAGGCCTTGGTTAGTCACCGTAGCGATGCTCCCGTGGGAGACCCGACGTTTCACCTCATTTCCTGTCTTGTCAAATTCATTTGGCCGTTTGGTTTCTGTGATGTCTGCAGCTGAATGACGTTCCTGTCGACCTAGCTTCCTACTGAAGTGCCGCTCTAAACACCTGATCTTATCTTTCGTGCGCTGACAGGAAGGCACTTCCAGTTGCCATTGCAAACAAACTTATTTTCATCTATCAAAAGTACTTTTACGTTTGTTTTTCCACATAGGTGGGAGTATGATGAAAGCTACTGCGAGGCGGTGAAGAAAATGCCCCCATACGACGCGGGGCCGCGGCTCCTTGATGTGATTGATACAGCCGTCTTTGACTATCTGATCGGCAACGCCGATCGCCATCACTACGAGAGTTTCCAGGATGACGGCGGAGCCAGCATGCTCATCCTCCTCGATAACGCCAAGAGGTGAGGAGTGATGAACCCACAAGATGAAATTATTTTGATTGGACTTTTTTTTTTTTTTAAGTCGTAGCATGTTTGTTTTGCATCAAATTTAAAGAAGTCCCTTGTTATTTTTTCTTTACCATAACTGAGACTCTGGAGCGTTAACACTGAAAAAAACAGATTAGTCACTCCTGAAGAGTTCCAGTCAAATTCTCTTTTTTAGTAAACGCATCGGCACCATAAGGATATCGTTAATCCACTTTTTACATCTCACTTTTGATATCCCGTTAAATTGTCACTCATCTCTTCCAGTTTGCCCATCTCTTTTTCAAGAACTTACCGCCACTGAAACCGCTTTACAACTGAGTCATATACACCCACTCCTCGGATGGAAAGATGAGGGTTTTTCTAGTCTTGCCCTTAAATTTGTTTGTTTTATAAACACAGTCTGGTTTGCGAACAGTTTTACTGATAACTTCTCTTTTTTTCTGAGAAGCATGGTGTCAGGCTTTTTGTTTTTTTTTCTTTTATGTCTGGTTGTGAAATCTCTCCCTGGCTGAACAAATACATTATTGTGTATCTGATTTATTTATTTTTTTTTACTTCTAGACCAAACAGCAGATCTTCATCTGAACATTGAACCACTTCCTTTCTGCTGCTGTGGTGGGATGAGGGAATGTTGGTTTTACAATGGATGATGAGGATTATTCTCTAATAAACCGCACCACCTTAAGTAACTTATACCTCCTTAAAAAGCCTTAATCTTGAAGTCAAGGCCTTAAAAAGTCTCAGATTCACTTAAAAACACATAAGATGGTCTTAAATACATTCCCCATAGGTCTTAAATATTGTAGTGGCAGGACTATTTAATCTAGTTTATTTTTTTATGTAGGGTTTTTTTTTTTCCTCACAGGAGTTTTCGTCAGACATTTTAAGTCGACTGCAAATTTATTGCCAGTTGGGAGGACATTGGTTTTTGCCTTTGGTTCGCTTCCCTTGCCAACCTGTACAATGTTGCATTTTTGTACAAAAAAAAAAAAGAAGCTTGACACAGAAAACGGTCGTGCTGCTAGAAGTTTTGGAGCAACATTTGGTGCGACACAAACTGAGAAGTCGAGAAAAACAAACAAACTAAGTCAGAGGTTTAAGCCTATTGAAGAATTTTATTTCAACAAAGTTATTACTGTGGGGGGGAAGAACATCTGAGAAGGAGGAGATTATGGAGAAGGAGCAGAGCATGAAACAAAAACAGAGCCACAGATGCAGCTACGATGAAAAATGGGAAAAAATGGGAGTAAAGGAAAGGTAATTAAAGTCTTCAACTAAAGTGAGAATGTGACAATATCTGTAGTTAATCTCACAACCAGTACAGGTTCTACTGATTTAGTTTTGAGGAAGATCCATTCCTCGAACAGTTCTTCCTGTTTGTCATAGTGGTTAAATACTAATCCACAACCCAAAGCTGCAATGGCCATATTTCCTCATAATTAGGAAACGTCGTACACACACCATTGCTTTCACTACTTTGCTTGCACACAGAAGGATATTTATTACAAATATAAATCCAAAGGCCCTATAAAAGGTGGTCTAATGCGAGGAGATCTGATGCAGTTTAAACAAAAATGTCAGACATACAATAACAAGCTCTAGGGATAAATTATTATTCTCTGTGGAATCCAGGGAGCCTAGACAGACTCAAAGCCAAACCTTCTTAATCTCTTCAAGCAGGGATTTTACTTTCATTTTTTATGTTTTTTTTTGTATAGTCATTTAATTTCTTCAGCAATAATAATTATTATTTAAATGTTTTTACCATTTTTTGTCTTAACTGTGGTTGCCCATGCAGAATAATGTAAATAGTGTGGGGCCTTACTAGTAGCGCACGGTCTGATGACTTTTGCTTCTTTGGATGAGTGATCCTGATGTTGGTGGGTCGAATGAAGGGGGCTGAGTGTGTTTCACCTGTAAGTGTAAAAATATGAGCAACATTAACATGGATCTGTTGTCTGCTGCTGCTCAGTATAAAGCTTTTCTTTTTGAATTTTGAGGCAAGAGCTCAATAGATCTTTGTATGCATGGGGTATTCACACACCTTTAACTTCTCTTGTCCATCTCTGTTGTGTTTTCTCGGCAGCTTCGGCAATCCTTCTTTGGATGAGCGAAGCATCCTGGCGCCCCTCTACCAGTGCTGCATGTAAGTCCCCGCACGGTCAAGTCCCATTCATCAGATTGGTCTCTCCCATAATCAGTCGCCTCTGTGTGTTTTGTGCTTTCAACTTCCTGCGACAGGATTCGTGTTTCCACCTGGAACAGGTTGAGCTTCCTGAAAGGTGGAGTCCTGAGCTCGGCCATGCGACAGGCGCTCGCTTTTGATCCCATTAATCCCGTCCTGGCGGAGCCTCACCTCGCAGCTCTGGACAGGCGTCTGAACGGAGTCATAGCAACTGTGAAGCAGTGCATGGAAGCACAAGGCCCAGACAACACGCTGATAGAGGATCGGATGAACCTCCCGCATCCGTAGGAAAGCAAAAAAACAAGCGGCGAGGCCCGTCCGAACAGCCGTCTTCAGACTGTGGCTCTGCAGCTTCGGGGAAGCAGAAGCAGCAAATGAAACGGCACGGTGAACCAAAGGAGGCACGTTTCTTCACTCTCCATCCATTTGTCGACTCTCTGAGAAATGCGATCCTCAATGGAGAACTCTGGCCAAAGAGTCGGAGAGTGCGGCCGTTTCACATCCAGCCTCTCAGGACCGCTGTGAAAAGGAAAGCAAACACTGCGAGCAAATTCTGCCACTGCTGGTGTCGATGTTCCTCCCACCTCGTGCCAAATCCTCCCTCATCGGTCATGCTTGTTGATGTACGCCTCATTATCCGCAGACGACGGATGAAGAAGTGTGAAAGCTTGAAATGAGACTCCGACATCTCTGTGAAAGCCACACTTCAGACCAGAGCTGAAGGAGCAAATAAACTGAGAAGTTACTTTAATTATATATATATATAAAAATACTCCTTCAATTTATTTTGACTTTTAAATGGAACTGATAATTGACAAATTTTTGCTCAGTATTGTATATATTTAAGTAGTGATGTAGATTAATGAAGTGATGGGATATAAATATTTGGACTATAATATTAAATGAAATTTGGAGTGTGTGTGGGTGAGTGTGTGTGTGTGAGAGAGAGAGAGTGAAAAGGAGAGAATGAGATCGAGTGCCATACTGTGCCGTAACTCAAAGCTACTGACATGACAGACTTGAATCATGGTGGGAGTCAGAGGTTTTAGGGTGTTTTAGTTCATTTTCGGCATTAAACTACGGTCTACATCTGTCTACCTAAGTCGTCTTTTTCTTAGTCTGGTCACCAAAATAATTTGCCATTAGACTTTCACCTAAAAGCAATTTTCCAATGAGGATTTGTTGATTATGGCAAGAAATCTATCCAAGTCGATGAGCCTACGTGAAAATACTCTTTGTGGAGTTAACTGTAATCTATATCACAATAGAGATTATGATAGAGATTCTTGGCATGGCATGTCTTGGCAAGACAAGATATGCCAAGACATGCCTTGTCTTGGCATGTTCCTTCATCAACATGCCAAGACAAGCTGCTTCTTGAGTTTCCTCTGACTGTAAATCATTAGAGAAGGAGACTGTGACGTCAAGTACAAATGAGTTTTAAAAAATATAGTTGGCAGCACAGGAGGCACCTTTGTTGGTACGAAATCTGCATTGGAAGACTTCATCGCATTCTTTTCAAAACATTACAGGGAGTCCGCAAAAATATTGCTTTTTATTTAAGCATTTATGTCAGCTTGAGTCATGCAGAACTGATCTAATCGTTTCCATAGCAACAACCAGAAGCATGAAGTCCAGTGAGCTTACTAATGAGGTCATAGATGACATCATGATGACATCATGTACATGACAGTAGATCAAAGAAGTTCTGGTGCTTGAATGCTTGAATCCCAAAGCATCAGTCAGATCCAGACGGTCCTTGGAGATTCAGATTTGTACGGAGCAACAATGTTTGGTATTACAAAGGCGCTTGTTCCCTTGTTTATCCCTCTTGGTTGGGGCATAGGATATGCTGTAACCACGGGATTGAAGAAAGTGATTGACAAGTACTTTCCAGGGAAGGATTCCGACGAAGGTTACCATAAGGACGATGAAGACGATTTGTTTTGGAAAGAACAAACCGAACCGGCTGGGGAGGTTTGTTCTGGAAAGACAACGGAGGTTTGTGGGATCACAGACTCTCTCCCAACAAGGACTGGACCAGAAAGTACACAGGACAACGGTACTGTCTCTGGAAAAACCGACCCGGCTGGGGAGGTTTTCTCTGATCAACCCACCAATGTCTGTGGGACCACGGACATTGGTGTGACAGAGACGGTACGAGACAGTACCGAGGACAGTTGTACTGTCTTTGAGCGAACCGACCCGGCTGGGGAGGTTCGTTCAAAGACAACCGTACACAGTGAGGGGGAGAGAACAGTCGCAGAAAAATCTGACCCGGCTGGGGAGGATTTGTCTGCGGCTGATCTTGCAGCCAAAGCTGCGGCTGAAGAGTTAGCGCAAGCTTTGGTTTCATGGATTCCAACTCTTTCCTTTCAAGACAACGGTTCTCTGAAGACCACTTTCAGAAGTTCTTTTCAGATTTCAATTTCCCCGGACGAGGAACATATTGCCCAAGAAAATAGAGCCTCTCGAAATGCAAGGATCAACGTTGCCATCGAGGTTGACTGTTCTCCGGACGTTGATACTGAACATGGAGTCGGCTTTGATATCACAGATGTAAGGAGGACGGCAATTGCAGGACGCGGACAGAGGGAGGAGAACTTCTTCAAGTTCTCCAACGAGCTCGAGAACAGCTGGGTGAATGTCGCCTTCCAGAGCATCCTGAACCTGAGCGTCACCAGCAGGTGTCTGGCTCAGGAAAGGATTTTTCTGGAGGCTTCGTCGATCCCGGTGTGTGCGAGTCTCATCCTTTCAGCTGTCCGTCAGCCCGGCAAACATTTTTGTCAAAAAGACCTCTCCCCAGTTCTGATGGAGCTGAAGGAGAAGAAGCTGCCATCAGACGTGGGAAGGGACCACGACATAAAATGTTTGCTGGAGTCTGCACTGGTCTGGTTGGATTCCTTTGGCGGAGACACAGATAGAGAGCTGTATAACCACAACTCTTGCTCGAACTGTGGGACCACTTTCCTCGAGCTTTTGAGCAGTGGCCCCCTGGTTGCCCTTCCATCGGCAACATATCCAACCAACATAATCGATCTTTTTAACAGTTGGTTGGATTTGGGGGGCAGACGTCACTGTTCGGCTCGGTCAGCCTTGGAGAAGAAACACTGCCTAACAGATAACAACGTGGTGGTGTTTCTTCTCCAAAGGCAGACCAGGATTCACCCAGTGGTCGCCAACCAGACCATAGATCTCCCTGCAGATTGCAAAGGTGGTAGTGAGAGGTACCACCTGTCCTCCGTCATCTGTGGGGATTCAAAGCCGGCTCTGTTCTATTCCTATTTAATCCAAGGAGAACAAACCGTGAGGGCTAACGATGAGCATGTCTTCACTGCAGACAGCGACTGCAGTGAAGACATGTCTCAAAATGGACTTTTTTACATTTACGAGAAGGTGAGACATTATGAGACGCCAGATTTTACAGTTTCTCCAGCCCCTCCTCTGGAAGATAAAGGTGCGTTTGGAGAGGAGCCAAAAGTGTTGAATTTGGAAGAAGAAAAATTCCTAGATGACCTAATTGACCATCTTGAGGCTGGAGAAATTTGATTAGGACTGAAATTTATGGGACAAAAAGGTAAAAAGAATTGCAGGTTTCTCTCCGGGCGCTCCGGCTTCCTGCCACAGTGTGAAATCACGGCTCTGTAATTAATTGGTCTCTAAATTCTGTTAGTGTGATTAAAACATTTATTTTTGTGGCTTCTCTCCGGGTTCTCCGGCTTCCTCCCATAGTCCAAAAAGATAACTAGCTGACCTTTGCCCCATGTCTTCTCCCATCTCATTTGCTTAAAGTAGTTTAGGCTACTAGGGCAAAAACTACTTTGAGCAAATGTCAAAAATACGATTTGTAATTAAATTTCATAGATATCAAAAAGTAATTTCCTGTTTGCAGGTTTCTCTCCGGGCGCTCCGGCTTCCTGCCACAGTCTGAAATCAAGGCTCTTTAGTTAATTGGTCCCTAAATTCTCCTTAAGCATAAATATAAACATTAATTTATGAATAAAATGTAAAAAAAACATTTTATATTTTATTCATAAATTAATATATACACACACATATTTTATATATAAACAATATATAAATAAATATATATACATATATATACATAAATATATATACATATATACATATATATGTATATACATATATACATATTAACATATATACATATAAACATATATACATACATATACACATATTTATGTATAAAAATACATATATGTGTGTGTGTCAACGTGCAGATAACACATTATCATTATAACAACATTATCTTGTTATAATTAGTATTAGTAATGTGTTTTTTTCTTTATATTGAACGCTAAAACATGACTAAAGTGAAACCATTTCATATTAGTCGATATCAATAATTATTGATTAGTTATAAATGTCTGAAATACTTCCAAACTTGAGAATAAGTAAGTTAGTTGATTCCACATATTATATGGTTGCTAAGTAACCATAGCATGTGTGAGTTGCTAGGTAACCATAAAATGAGTGATTTCATTGATTCCATCCACCGTGCTTAGCAGCCAAAGCCTTTCCTCTGACTACATCTCCCAGAATGCTGTGCAGTGATTATCAGATGTTTATTGATATATGTATTGTAATTGATTTATTGCCTCAAAGTTGGTGTTTTTTTGTTATATTTGTGTCAAAAATCTTAAATACAAATTAAAGCCTTATAATGTCTAAAATTGGTTAAGAAAAGTAAGTTGACCTTTTAATATTTTAATCAAAGGGTATAAATTTTGAATTAACAGGACTATTAGACCCTCCAATGGTCTTAGCGTGACACTCGGAAAGTATTGTCATGGTTTTAACAGCAGGAAAGTGTGTTGTCCCATCAGACCGTCAGTGCACCAAACCACACACACACAAAAGAAAATTGTAAAATTACTCGAGGTGAGTGCCAACCTGCAATGATCCTGCTATTAATCCCTTTATTTTTCACATCAAACTTTTCTGTTGGCAAAACGTTTGAGTCGCACTCAGGCATCTTCATTGCATTCTGTGACTAGCTAGCTAGCTAGCTTTTTTGCATCTATCATTAGTAAGTGCAAATTTTTTGCCAGTTGGCTGAACGAAGTCTGTACATTTCTGTGGAGATCCATCCATCCACCAGTCTAAAGCGCTTATCCCTAGCAGGGTTGTCAGGGATGCTGGCGCCTGTCGCCAGCGGTCAACAAGTGGGAGGCTGGTGTCACCCTGGACAGGTCGCCAGTCCATCGCAGTTTCTGTGGAGATATGGGTCTTGAATTCTGTTCAAAATTATCTTAGAAACTCTTTAATTATGGATAAACTCAGTGTAGGGATCATATTGACAGTTGAGCAAACGAATCAATTTTAAATTATATCACTTTCTTTGTCAGAAAGTAACTGGTCATTGGTCATCGCTCTAACACTTTTTCAAAGCTCGTGAAGCCAATTTGGTGAGTGAGTAGCAAGAGTGACCTCCCACATTATTCTTTCACATGAGATGACAAAAGGTCACTTAATCACGCCGTTGCGCATGAAGAAAAGTCAAATGTGTAGATAATGTGATTAATCACATTATTATTGTGGTATTTCACAAGCCAAGACCAGCACTAATTACTACAAGACTTGTCAAATCAAGAAATTCACCAAAACAAACAAATTTATCTGGTGACATGAAATAAGACTACAGAGAGCTTCACGTCTCGCCCAATCTAAAGAAAATCAACACGTAGAAGAAAGGTCGCTGACGTCTTCAAGCTCGAAAGGGTTGCAAAGTCTAATGGACAGTGAAGTTCTGTGGTCTCATGTGCCAAAAAAAGTTGCTCCCACTATTTTCTAGCCAACGGTCCTCCCTGATGGAGTCTGATCATTGCCTGATGCTTTACAACAGCAGGTATGGAAAACCACAAATGCGAAAATTTAATCATACGCAAATCTATTAATCTCTTTATAATAAATAAATAAATGAATAAATAAATATTGCTTTTTATTTAAGCATTTATGTCAGCTTGAGTCATGCAGAACTGATCTGATCGTTTCCATAGCAACGACCAGAAGTATGAAGTCCAGTGAGCTTACTAATGAGGTCATAGATGACATCATGATGACATCATGTGCATCACAGTAGATCAAAGAAGTTCTGATGCTTGAATGCTTGAATCCCAAAGCATCAGTCAGATCCAGACTGTCCTTGGAGATTCAGATTTGTACAGAGCAACAATGTTTGGTATTACAAAGGCGCTTGTTCCCTTGTTTATCCCTCTTGGTTGGGGCATAGGATATGCTGTAACTACAGGATTGAAGAAAGTGATTGACAATTACTTTCCAGGGAAGGAATCCGACAAAGGTTACCATAAGGACGATGAAGACGATTTGTTTTGGAAAGGTCTTCCATCTGGCACCAAAAAACAAACCGACCCGGCTGGGGAGGTTAGTTCTGGAAAGACAGCAGAGGTTTGTGGGACCACAGACTCTCACCCGATGAGGACTGGACGGGAAAGTACACAGGACAACGGTACTGTCTCTGGAAAAACCGACCCGGCTGGGGAGGTTTTCTCTGCTCAACCCACCAATGTCTGTGGGACCACGGACATTGGTGTGACAGAGACGGTACGAGACAGTACCGAGGACAATTGTACTGTCTTTGAGCGAACCGACCCGGCTGTGGAGGTTCGTTCAAAGACAACTGTACACAGTGAGGGGGAGAGAACAGTCGCAGAAAAATCTGACCCGGCTGGGGAGGATTTGTCTGCGGCTGATCTTGCAGCCAAAGCTGCGGCTGAAGAGTTAGCGCAAGCTTTGGTTTCATGGATTCCAGCTCTGTCCTTTCAAGACAACGGTTCTCTGAAGACCACTTTCAGAAGTTCTTTTCAGATTTCAATTTCCCCGGACGAGGAACATATTGGCCAAGAAAATAGAGCCTCTCGAAATGCAAGGATCAACGTTGCCATCGAGGTTGACTGTTCTCCGGACGTTGATACTGAACATGGAGTCGGCTTTGATATCACAGATGTAAGGAGGACGGCAATTGCAGGACGCGGACAGAGGGAGGAGAACTTCTTCAAGTTCTCCAACGAGCTCGAGAACAGCTGGGTGAATGTCGCCTTCCAGAGCATCCTGAACCTGAGCGTCACCAGCAGGTGTCTGGCTCAGGAAAGGATTTTTCTGGAGGCTTCGTCGATCCCGGTGTGTGCGAGTCTCATCCTTTCAGCTGTCCGTCAGCCCGGCAAACATTTTTGTCAAAAAGACCTCTCCCCAGTTCTGATGGAGCTGAAGGAGAAGAAGCTGCCATCAGACGTGGGAAGGGACCACGACATAAAATGTTTGCTGGAGTCTGCACTGGTCTGGTTGGATTCCTTTGGCGGAGACACAGATAGAGAGCTGTATAACCACAACTCTTGCTCGAACTGTGGGACCACTTTCCTCGAGCTTTTGAGCAGTGGCCCCCTGGTTGCCCTTCCATCGGCAACATATCCAACCAACATAATCGATCTTTTTAACAGTTGGTTGGATTTGGGGGGCAGACGTCACTGTTCGGGCTGCGGGTCAGCCTTGGAGAAGAAACACTGCCTAACAGATAACAACGTGGTGGTGTTTCTTCTCCAAAGGCAGACCAGGATTCACCCAGTGGTCGCCAACCAGACCATAGATCTCCCTGCAGATTGCAAAGGTGGTAGTGAGAGGTACCACCTGTCCTCCGTCATCTGTGGGGATTCAAAGCCGGCTCTGTTCTACTCCTATTTAATCAAAGGAGAACAAACCGTGAGGGCTAACGACGAGCATGTCTTCACTGCAGACAACGACTGCAGTGAAGACATGTCTCAAAATGGACTTTTTTACATTTACGAGAAGGTGAGACATTATGAGACGCCAGATTTTACAGTTTCTCCAGCCCCTCCTCTGGAAGATAAAGGTGCGTTTGGAGAGGAGCCAAAAGTGTTGAATTTGGAAGAAGAAAAATTCCTAGATGACCTAATTGACCATCTTGAGGCTGGAGAAATTTGATTAGGACTGAAATTTATGGGACAAAAAGGTAAAAAGAATTGCAGGTTTCTCTCCGGGCGCTCCGGCTTCCTGCCACAGTGTGAAATCACGGCTCTGTAATTAATTGGTCTCTAAATTCTGTTAGTGTGATTAAAACATTTATTTTTGTGGCTTCTCTCCGGGTTCTCCGGCTTCCTCCCATAGTCCAAAAAGATAACTAGCTGACCTTTGCCCCATGTCTTCTCCCATCTCATTTGCTTAACGTAGTTTAGGCTACTAGGGCAAAAACTACTTTGAGCAAATATCAAAAATACGTTTTGTAATTAAATTTCATAGATATCAAAAAGTAATTTCCTGTTTGCAGGTTTCTCTCCGGGCGCTCCGGCTTCCTGCCACAGTCTGAAATCACGGCTCTTTAGTTAATTGGTCTCTAAATTCTCCTTAAGCATAAATACAAACATTAATTTATGAATAAAATATAAAAAATGTTTATATTTTATTCATAAATTAATATATACACACACATATATATTTTATATATAAACAATATATAAATATATAAATATACATATATTTACATAAATATAAATACATATATATTGTATATATGTATATAATTACATATATATATACATATGTACATATATATGTATATACATACATATGTATATACATATATACATATAAACATATATATACACATATATATACACATATATATGTATAAAAATACATATATGTGTGTGTGTGTCAACGTGCAGATAACACATTATCATTATAACAACATTATCTTGTTATAATTAGTATTAGTAATGTGTTTTTTTCTTTATATTGAACGCTAAAACATGACTAAAGTGAAACCATTTCATATTAGTCGATATCAATAACTATTGATTAGTTATAAATGTCTGAAATACTTCCAAACTTGAGAATAAGTAAGTTAGTTGATTCCACATATTATATGGTTGCTAGGTAACCATAGAATGTGTGAGTTGCTACGTAACCATAAAATGAGTGATTTCCTTGATTACATCCACCGTGCTTAGCAGCCAAAGCCTTTCCTCTGACTACATCTCCCAGAATGCTGTGCAGTGATTATTCTATCAGATGTTTATTGATATATGTATTGTAATTGATTTATTGCCTCAAAGTTGGTGTTTTTTTGTTATATTTGTGTCAAAAAGTCTTAAATACAAATTAAAGCCTTAAAATGTCTTAAATTGGTTAAGAAAAGTAAGTTGACTTTTTAATCACGCCGTTGCGCGTGAAGAAAAGTCAAATGTGTAGATAATGTGATTAATCACATTATTATTGTGGTATTTCACAAGCCAAGACCAGCACTAATTACTACAAGACTTGTCAAATCAAGAAATTCACCAAAACAAACAAATTTATCTGGTGACATGAAATAAGACTACAGAGAGCTTCACGTCTCGCCCAATCTAAAGAAAATCAACACGTAGAAGAAAGGTCGCTGACGTCTTCAAGCTCGAAAGGGTTGCAAAGTCTAATGGACAGTGAAGTTCTGTGGTCTCTCGTGTGCCAAAAAAAGTTGCTCCCACTATTTTCTAGCCAACGGTCCTCCCTGATGGAGTCTGATCATTGCCTGATGCTTTACAACAGCAGGTATGGAAAACCACAAATGAGAAAATTTAATCATACACAAATCTATTAATCTCTTTATAATAAATAAATAACTAAATATTGCTTTTTATTTAAGCATTTATGTCAGCTTGAGTCATGCAGAACTGATCTAATCGTTTCCATAGCAACAACCAGAAGTCCAGTGAGCTTACTAATGAGGTCATAGATGACATCATGATGACATCATGTACATCACAGTAGATCAAAGAAGTTCTGGTGCTTGAATGCTTGAATCCCAAAGCATCAGTCAGATACAGACGGTCCTTGGAGATTCAGATTTGTATATATATAAACAATATATAAATAAATATATATACATATATATACATACGTATATGTATATATATATATATATATATATATATATATATATATATATACATATATATACATAAATATATATACATATATATATATATACATATGTACATATATACGTATTAACATATATACATATAAACATATATACATATATATACACATATTTATGTATAAAAATACATATATGTGTGTGTGTGTCAACGTGCAGATAACACATTATCATTATAACAACATTATCTTGTTATAATTAGTATTAGTAATGTGTTTTTTTCTTTATATTGAACTCTAAAACATGACTAAACTGAAACCATCTCATATTAGTCGATATCAATAACCATTGATTAGTTTTAAATGTCTGAAATATTTCCAAACTTGAGAATAAGTAAGTTAGTTGATTCCCCTTATTATATGGTTGCTAGATAACCATAGAATGTGTGAGTTGCTAGGTAACCATAAAATGAGTGATTTCTTTGATTACATCCACCGTGCTTAGCAGCCAAAGCCTTTCCTCTGACTACATCTCCCAGAATGCTGTGCAGTGATTATTCTATCAGATGTTTATTGATATATGTATTGTAATTGATTTATTGCCTCAAAGTTGGTGTTTTTTTGTTATATTTGTGGTTCTAAACCCATTTCATTCAGCTGGATTGCGGTCAAAAATGACGCTGGATTGTAAGGATGGCAGACTTTAAGAAAATGTCACCAACATTAACAAAAAATGTCCCCCTAGAGATCAAATTCAACAGGAAAAACAAATTATACTCACAGCTTGTTCTGTTCGAAACCAGACCGTGAATGTCCAGAGTATTTACACAAAACTGAAAATGTCTTTTTCAACAAGATTTGCATGCTATTGAACATCGGTGTCTTGTTGAGAAGCGATGCGTTTTCCATCCGTTTTGGGAATCAAGCGCCCAGCCCTGGTTTTCTAACATGCTCTGTTCAGGAACGTTGCTGATTCTAATATCCAAAGCTGGATTCCAGTAGTCTGTCCTAGTTCTGTCTTTTTGAAATGGTGACATGAAGTGTCATAATTTTCATCATTGTCCTTCAATGACAACGTCTTGTCATCAAATATCTTATCATTTGATGACAGGACTATTGAGGAAAATGTGGTGTGGTCTGACAGGCATGGTGATGAAACTAAATATTCTCGCAAAGAAGAGTGGGCCAAAATCCACTGCCCAGGTGGACACCACTGGTTATCTTCAACTAATGAATGCAATCAGAATTTGAAAATGTTTTTGTCTGATGGTCTGAAACATTTAAGTGCCAAGAAAATCCAAAGCAGAAGATTTCTGTTAAAGCACTGATGGTTTCTCAGAGCCCCGTTTGTGTCTAGACAGTAAATGCTGGGCTTGCTGGAAGGGACTTTCGTTTTACTTTTACTTTTATTGTTTGCCGTGTTTTATTTCACTCAGATTTGACACAGAATGTGTCACGGCTCTTATCTTGGACGCAGTACTTATTACTTTCCTCTCAGTTCTAATAATCAAGTTTAGTTTTGTTTGCCTTCTGCAAACCTTTTGCTTTCACTTTTCCAGCTTTTAGTCAGCTCCAGATTTAATTTCTGCTCACAACCCCGGTGGAATAAAACAACAAAAATGTCCCCCGCTGTGCGGTGAGGTGCTCTGTTAGACATCAAAACAACCACCAGAAATATTGTTGTGAGGTAATGTGGGTAATGCACTGCGATTGATCGAGTTCAGCTGTGGTTAGGGCACCTGCAAGCGGGCCGACCTCTTCCATCTGTCTTCAAGATCTGACTCCAGACCCGGGGGCCGACTCGAGCAAGCAGGTGTGAGAACATGAGTCGTCACATTTTAGAAACCCGGCCGAGCACCCTTCAGGATGTGCGTGGGCTGCCGATGAATAACCAAGATCTCACTGCTCCAACACAGACTCAATCTTTCCTAGTCCGTTTTAGTGTGTCAGCTAAAGCAGAAATACCCGTGTTGTGTCCAAAGACAGAGAGAAAAAACTCCCTCATCCCTCCTAATCCGCTACTGTTACAGTATCTCTTGTTAAGGACTTTCCCTGTCTGAGCATGCTCTTCTGATACACATCATCTTTCACCACAGCAGCTAATTCTTATCGCTTGACATTTACTTTTAAAGTGTTTTACAATGGCCAGGGCTGGCACCGTGACTACAAAGTGAACACGCTTTGCCTGAACTGTGTTTGTTGCACCCATGGAAGGGGAAGCATCATTATGAAACCATGAAGTATGCCGACACCCTTCTCCCTTTTCCCACGAGCAGATGTTCTTTCTCAGCTGTCTTCTTGCCTCATCCAGCATCTCATGTGTGTGTGTGTGCGTGCGTGCGTGTTTCTGTTGTGTGGTTATACAGCCTCATGATGTGGGACACCTGTTTCGGTTCTGCTAAGCAGGTGTTTTACTTTGGACACATATCAAAACATTGAAACTTTGATCAAAACCACAATGTTTGTCATGTTGGGGCATGTCAGGTCATGTAAAAGCAAACGTTCAAAGAAAAAGCAACTCTTCTACACAGAGCTGGATTGAAAGGGTCTTCTGATGGTCTTGAAGAATGGCATTCAAATTATACCTTCTGATCACAGAGTGTCACTCTACAGTACAAGGTTGCTATCTTCACATCAGTGCTGTTAGTTTTGTTTCCTGCGTCTATATTTACCATCCATTTTGTGGCTTACAGGCAGTAAAAACAGTTCAGAAAAACGAGGATTAAAGTGTAGTCAACCCAGAACTATGCACTTTAAATCCAGTACTGACTGCGGCAGCCACTGTACAAGAAATCGCTTACAGAAATCACCAGACCTTTCATGTGCTGTATCTTAAAATAAAAGCAGTGAAATGGTGCCAAGAGCTTTGACTCAAACCAAGTGCCACAAGCTCACTTGCTATCGGTCTATAAATGAGGCAGTGAGGGTCATTTTTCTGAGCAAAAAAGCAACATGGGATATTTCACAAAAACAACCTCATCTCTCGTTCTTTTCTTTGAAGTGTAACAATGTTATTGGCCTCCCCCCCCCCCCACATGTTTCTTTTTGTTTTGCTTCCACTGAGCTAGAGTTTCTTGTAATCTTCCACAGCGATCTGCATCACCACTTTGCAGGGTCCGATCCTTTAATGTGGCCATTTTTAGAGAGGTGTGTCTTAATTATTAACCACCGCCAACTGATCTATGATTCATTAAACTTCTTCGCCGCAGAACCCAGGCTTGGTGACGCCTTCGTTGAACATTGATGTCATGTGAAAGTACAAAGCCATAAGGGGATGGATTACATCCACCGCTGATAGACCACTGAGGCGAAAGATGATGCAATTACAACACCAAGATGGCTTCTTTACCAAAACGTAGGAGGCTTTGCAGGCTGGTTTCATCCTCGGTAAGTCATATGTTGACACGACCCATGCTTGGCCTTTGAGAATGACAAAAAACCCAACAGAAACCTTCATCAGATACTTTACGCAATTAAACACACAACCGGTCTGTTTACAGGGCTTATTTAAGCACCAAACTGAGACATTTTGCCATTTAACATCTGTGGGTTTGTCCAAAATCAGGGTGACCCTTCAAAGGATCCAGCCAACGAAGACCAAACGTGAGCGATGGTGAAACTGTTCGGTCTGAGCTTCAGATTAATTTGTCTCGGTGCCCAGCAGCTGCGATGAAGCAAAACACAAGCTTGAAATCTTGCTGAGCTTTAAATTAGTTATATAATCGTTTTTATTTAATTAAATGAATGAATGAATTAAATTCATTTTTTTAAAATAATATGAAAAAACATGTCTGTGGGACGCTACGCACAGAGCCAGGCACAGAAAGGGCTTGGACCCCGACGTGGCAGATGACTTTGAGACGTTTCCGCCTCTCTCACAACCCGCTTTCCTGTCTGACCACTCTCAAATAAAGGCACCAGAGACGATAAAACCTTAAAAAAAACAAAAACCTTTTGATTTGACAAGCCTTTGTCGCGTGGCTGTGAAATAAACGGCCTTCAGACGTAGCTCTCAAAGGAAGCAGCTCCTGAATCTGAGCACATATACTTTACTTAAACGCCCTGAAACAACCAAAAATTGAAAAATCTGATCCCTAAAGAGGTGATACAGCCAAATTTAAAAAGGCATAAAAGCAGTAAATGGAGGTTTGTTTGTCTTAGGTTGTTGTTCTGCTTTAGTTTTTTTTTTTCTTTTCCTTTTCATAGAAGCTACATCTGGCCTGATGTTCCAGGAGGGCATTAGTTGAGCTACTGCTGCCAATAAATGGATAATGATCTGTGTTTCCACAGCACTTCATCAAGTCCAGAGGACTCCAGAGCATTTTACACTACATTCAGTCTTTCGTGCACCGATGGTGTTGAGCTATATCGTAGACATACGGAGCAGGACGAACTCCAACCGCCATCACCCCGATAACTTCACATTTTCCCTCTAGAGATGAAACGTTTGGCCTCGTCTCTCTGGGTTTAACTCCTTCTGTTTCCCAGACAAAGCAATGGGAGGATCTGCTGTTGTCTGCTTAGCAGTTTCTCTCCCAGATGAAGAGGAGCCACTGCTGTCACTAACGCTGCTTTTTCTTTAACGCAGGAAGAACTCCGCGATCACTGTTTGTGTTTTTGTGTGTGTGTCGGTGTGCGTGCACTGTATTCGCAAACCCCCATTCAGTCTTGTCAAATGACTACTCATACCGAGCCAGGTTCTGCCGGAGGTTTCTTCCTGTTAAAGGGGGGATTCCCTTTCCGCCGCTGCCACATGCATGCTTGCTTTTAGCTTATTGCAGTCACCTGGGTTTCTATGGGCAGAAAAAGTTTTAACAGTTTGTACAAACCTTGATATCTAACCTTGAAGGTATTGTTTCATAACTGGGATCAACACCAAGCTAGGAATGTAACTGATGTTGACTCTGCTTGTTCACAGACAATATGCAACATAGATCGTCTGACTTCCTTGTGAAGTGACACTTGATGTGGCACCACTGCAATAAACTGAACTGAAAATTAAATCCACATCCTGCAGGAAGTTGCCTTTGACCCTAGTGGTATTTTGTGACCTCTAGAAGGTTTTCTTCCAGGATCACATTTTATTTATCCCCATGTATCCTCCTCTGACCAGCATCAGTGCTGAATACACGCATCCTTACATTAGCATTAGCATTAGCATTAGCCTGAAGGCCAAAGAGTTTCATTTTGGACTCATCTGACCAGTTTAACATGTTTACTTCAGATTACTTCAAGGTCGGATTTGTCAAAAGCGTTGTTGATGTAGATCTCGCTGGTGTTTTGTATCTATTTCGAAAGAATTGATTGTGTTTTCACTTTTTTTGCAAGTAGGCAATGAACTGAAATGTGGCTAAGGATGGCACAGTAAAATTTGTCACCAATGGTCACTGGCTAATTTTTCAAAAAGCTATATTTCATCCACTCACTTTTTATTTTCGCCTGCTGCACACCATCTATCCTGGATTCCATTGTTCATAATTTAAAATTGCAACAAACTAAAGTGACACTTGCCCGCCAAAGCCCTGTTGGAAGAAATTAATATAGAAAAACATCAAATTAACATAAATAATCCCTTTATTTGCAGATTTGAGGCACAAATATATATAGATTCACCTTGTTCTTTTAGTGTGTGTAACAACTCACACGTTAGACTTTTTTTGGGTCACATTTCCTAAACAAAAAGATGCACTTTGCATGTAATATAAAAAACACACGGCACAGGAAGCAAAATCAGATTTCCTGTCCTGTGAACACCCACTAACTTAGTCAATTCCCGGCAATTAGCAGCTGTTTACTAACCGTGTTTGCTTTTCTCTGTGCCAGGAACTGCTAGAAATGAATCACGGGGCTAAGAGGTGGTGGGGCTGTGGAAAGGGGGACACAATGGTTCTAATCAGCATCTGAATTGCACTAAACTCTGTCACTCATTTACAAGACAAATGCTGGAAGTGGCTGGATATGTAATGTAGCATTGTAAAATATCTCACTACGGTTCAAACTTTTCTAAACGGTTGCAGGTGTCCGACATTTTCAAATGATACATTTGGCATTATAAGCACTCGGACACGTTTTCATAATTTAAAAACATTGTCATTGTGGTGCTGTGGTGGTGCAGGGGGAAAGCCCAATCCGCGTACTGAGGCCTTAGTCCTCGTGCCGGTGGTCGCAGGTTTGACATCTGGCCTGATGGCATTTGCTGCATGTCTTCCCTCTCTCTCATTACCCTCTTTTCTGTCAAACTACTTTCAAATTAAAGCCACTAGAGCCAACGAAACCTTGTTTTTAAAATAACATTGTCATCAACAGGTGCCACTATATTCTTCTAAACAGATCCTTAAACACAAACTCCTGCTAGCAATTAAAACCAAGAATTTTGGTTTTGTGTAGAGGTTCGGCTGAAAGCTGGAATAAAAAAAAAAAAAAAGAGGAAAAATGGTCGTTGGGTAATATTTACCTAGTTCCATTTTTGTAGATTCATTCTACTGAGTACTGCGACCACAAAGAAACATTTTAGGTGCGTCATAACAGTATGCTTAAACAGTGTTTACTGCCTCTGCTCTGCCTTTATTCACAGTAATCAGGCCAGAAATGAAGGAGGACTGGCGCTAATAGTGGTAAATCAAAAACACCGGGCGCTGTACCGCATGCTGCAAAACAACCTCTTTTTTAAATGTACAATTAATTTTTCAAACTAGCTACAATCACAGTTTTTCTTTTCTGCGTATCAAAATTTATGGAGTGTTTAGAATTCAATTTGAGCAGATTTTAGAGGCAAGTACTAACTCCCTCAAGTTTTGAATACGCTAGTATCAAAAATTAAGTCTTAATGTTTGGACTTTGTACAGCTGCCAATAAAATCATCAGAAAAATGTTTTTTTTTGTTTTTCTTTTTGATGGGTGTGACCAAGCTAAACTGATTACAATTATTTTTTACTTAGCATGTGGTAGTTTAGAAGAACAACCTCCTCCTGGTCGGCTTTGGCTCCTCAAAAGAAATTGGATAGTGGGAGAATTGGACACAGACCCTTTAGCCACCAAGCTACAAGTTAGCCACCAAGCTACAAGTTAGCCACCAAGCTACGAGAGTCTCTTGGCTGGTAGATTTAACCATCAGCTGGGTTTCTTTAAATTGCACTCTTTTGACTCGTTATTATTGAAAACAAAGATTTCACTGAAAAGGTGGAGAATTCTTATCAATAAATGCCTCTTTCGCCTCGAAACCCGAGCAACATTTCAAGCGGCACAGCCTGCAATCAAGGGAAAGGGATATTCTAGAAGTTCTCCATTTTAGGTTGAACTCTTGGCTTCGTAAATCTGTTTAGGTGGTTTACAAGCACATACAGCACAGAAGGACAGGGGAAACCCCACAAGTAAATGTCTGCTCAAAATATTTATGCCTCCTGGCAGCAGCAAAGGCTGTTTCTTGAGACGAATGTATACAACCCTTTGCGTTATGTCGTTATGTACGTTTCTGTACGGGCTGACCTATTTCAAACATTCGGACTGATTCATATTGCCTTTCAAGATGTCAGCACACAGCGTCTTTGTTGTTACTAAGGGAAAGAGAAGCAATGAAAACGGAGAAGCGTGAATCATGACAATTCAGGCCAAATATCGGCGCACCTTTCGCTGCGCTGCACCAAAAAGTTAAACTGCAGGAGAGGAGGCTGCATCATGTCAGAACGGGTTACATGTTGGGAGTGTTCACATGTGGACCGTCCTTTCGCTTTCTGCAGCTCCATTGGAGGGGGAGTGCATGACACTCACTGCCAAGGAGACAGATGAATCAGCTGACATTAGAGTTCTCTGTCCTCATTGAACCTCCCTGCGGGACAATGCGAAGTACAGAATAACTTTTTCTTAAGTGAAAACAGGACAGTCATTTTTATCTCAGCTGATAGGTATGTATTCCGAGCATCTTCTAGAACACGTCAGAGTAACGTGAGCCCATACAGACTAATGTTTTTGCCTCATTTATAGTTAATCAGGCCGGGTGGAGAGTGCAAACATTTTTCTGATTTTCAACTTTTTTTAATGACTTTTTGTTCAGAACTGTTAACTCCAGCTCTGACCAGCTTTTCTTCTCCTTACGGCATGACGGTGCCACCACCATGCTTCACTGTGGGGTCAGGGTAATGCAGCATCGCGGTGTTTTTGCAGGCAGGTTCAATGTTAGTCTCATCTGACCACAGCGCCTTTCAGGTGGTTAATGTGTGGCTTGTAAATGTGACCTTTGGGGGAGGGGGGAAGCACAACACACAGTTGCCAGAATCTCCCACCCGAGTTATGGATCTCTGCAGCGTCTCGATGATAACCAGGAGCCGAATCGCCACTGTCATTGTTTTACAACTTAACTCTGTCAAACGATACGTTTGGTATGATAGAATTAAGGTGACTCGGCTACAGCTTCATCATTAAGTCATGTAAATATGTAAAACCACAAAGATCCATTTGGACACACTCCCTAACCAGCTTTTATTACAGTGTCCCACCTTATTCCCAAACGTTTATGACCTCCTTCCACTTCACAATTGAGTCCCGTTTGTCGGTTTATGAAATAACATTTCTGTAAACGAGCTGGTGTTTGTGGTTATGAAGTGACAAAATAGGAAGCAGTTCAAAGTAACGCCGTCAAACTCACTTTAATGAGTTGAGCTCATGAATGTTCTCACACAGGGCCAGGTTGGTTGTGGCAAAACGTACTGACGAAACCACCGACTTACAAACTTTTAAGAATGTTACAGCTTTCTCTGCGTTCCTGCCTACTTCTTAAAAGTAAATACTATTTAACATCTCTTGGCGTTGCTGCGGCTCGGTGCTTTACAACTAAAAACAGATGTGATTTGACTGTTAAAACACACAGTTCATCACACAGCTGTTGTATGCACTGTATATCTGTGCCAATATGGCCTCCTTCATCCTTGAGACAAGTTTACATATTTCTGACCAGCCAACCAGACGTCCTTCCCAAAGATGCACACAGCATCAGATTGACCTCTGACCTACTTCAGGCTTCATCAAACGGGCTGAAACAAACGACCACCATCTTTTCTCTCACTCACTACTGAATGAGTTAGAGTGAAGTGCCTCTGGTTTCTTAGAAACAACTTCTGTCTTCACTTCCTCGGCGGGCTCACATCTGTCCCCGCGCCTCCCGAGCGAGCACGACGAGAACATGACCGTGATTGAAGCGTAAAGGCTGCGCGACGTGGGAGGTTTCACTCTCCTCAGTCTTGAGTGCCAGCGATGAGCCACTAAGGATCCCCGCACATCATGAGCGCACTGTCAGCCAATCAGCGTTCGGTGCGCTGGTTTCGCTCCCGATTCTCCTCAGAGTGCGCTCACGCGCGCGCGCGCGTACAGGTGTCTGTATGTTGTGTGTGCGCGCGCGTGTTGGTGTTTGTTTGTGTGTGTGTGTGAGAGAGAGAGAGAGAGAGAGAATCTGCGTGAATGTGGCGCGATCGGCGCCCCCCTCGACCCCACCCACACAAGCTCAGACAAAATAAAGCGCCCTACCATGAGCAATTTCTTTCCAGTCACTCCCCACCTTTCAGCGAGCCCACTCGAGTTAAAAAAGCCCCGCAGCTCCGGCTGGGAGCTCAGAGCGTTGATCGACCAGAGGACGATGGATGCCGAGGGAGGTCGCGCGGTCCGACGGAGCAGCAGAGTGGGGAGGCTGGCGATCGTGGTGGCCGTGCAGAACCTGCTGGTGGTCACCTGCCTGCTGGTCACCGTTTACCTTTACCTTTACCTGGAGTCTCTGGATGTGGTGAGTTCAACACGGCGCCGGGAGGGGTGGTAGTGGTGGTGGTGGGGGTGAATGTTTAATGTTGTTGTTATACTTGTGAGAAAAGTTAAACGTCACGATGAGGGTTTATTTTGTTCGAGTTGAGTCCTTTCAGATCGATTCCTGAACGGACAGGTTGATCTTAACAGGGCTGTTGCAGGATAATTAGCGGTCCAGGGGGCAAGACGTCTGAGTATAAATAAAAGGAAAAATCCCTGATTATAAAAGAATAATTTAAACGTGTGACATTTAGGCTCTCCTCTTTTTCCTACTGAGTTTGTAAATCTGTCTTCCGCTTATATTTGGGAAAACCACATCTTAAAATGTAAAACAGACGTTTTGGGAAACTTACAGTTTTCAAGTCTGGACGTGCATGTTTAATATTTACTTTACACGTATATATATATTTGCATTAAAAGAAAAAATAGGGCTTGACATTAATGATGAGCTGAACTTTTTTGAAAGTCAGGGAAAGCGGATCTGTGTGTGAAATTTCAAACTTTTCGTTGTTAAAATCGGATGGACAGATCCTAGCTCTATCCTGCAGCTTTCTTTTCTTCTCACGCTGAAAACCGCATCTTGCAGAAAAAGTAAAAAAAAATTAAAAATAAAAAAAATAAAAATAAAAAAAAGGCAAAACACAGCTACTGAGAAAATGTGGGACAGTTTAAGACTTATCTGTTAAAAAGAAAAAAGAAAAAAAACCTGACAACAAATTGAAACGTTTTTGTGATTTAACTCAAAAGTCACGTGATTTGCAGCCGGCTCACGCAGCAAAGTCGTGCACGTGAAACTTGCAAAAGCGTCCCTGAATCAGAGTCAAAGTCGGTGTCAGAGGAAGAAGCACATGGACATGACTAAATGAACATGTTTACCCGGGAGCGTGGCTGAATGCTGCTCTATGTGACATGTCGGCTCTCTGCGCGGCGTTTAGGAGTTCAGTGACTAACATTTCTGTTCTACTTTTACACTGTGCTGTTGATTTGTGACACACTGCTCTCGCTACTGGTATTAATCACCCACAGTGAAATTTTCCCTGGTTTCTGTCAACATGTCTATTTTCACACTGCACAGCTAAACCACGGTATCAAACAAACAAGCTTGATGTTCCGTCTCTCCTTCCCTGAGACGAACATCAAGGGATCCACACACAGAGCGGCGCTGCGTGACCTTTTCTGCAGCTCTCGTTTTTTTTTTTTTAATGTTAGTCACGCTGCCTTTGAGAGGCCAGCTAGCATCGGGAAAAAACAGAAGATAACTACCACGTGTCTCTGATATGCCTCTCTCTCTCTCTCAGCAGCAGCAGCCAGAAGACATCGTGTACATACAGTTTGCAGCGCACACAGGTGAGAACTTTACCTTAACTCTCAATATTTCTCCTTCCAAAAATTGGGGACTCAAAAACTCAAACGATGGGGGAATCACCCCCCACCCCAAATGTTTTAACCTTTTTTCTAAGTTTTACCATTTCATTTTTATTTTATCTCCCAGGCATAAAATCAGACACACATCTGGAGTTGATGACGTCCAGCGGAAACAAGTTGCAGAACAACAACGGCAACGTCACCATCAGGTGCACGGGCCCCTACTTGTGGCACATGCAGGGCTGCTACGAGAACATGGGCAAGACCACGAACGTCAGCGGGAACCTGACGCTGCTGGTGAAACAGACTCTCCCAGTCAGCTCCATCGCCATGGACGCAGCACAAGATGTGGTCTGCAGGGGGCTCTACAGTATCGTCTACCTGGTGGCGGAAGATGTAGCCAGATTCCGCTTTTCCTCACAAAAGGGGTTTCGGATGGTTAACGTGAGTATGGGCCTGAGCTACCTGCTTGGGAATAAATGTGAATACTGACTCCATCCAAAGAATAAATAAAAATAAAATAATTTAAAAATAAATAAATAATAATGATAATGCTGAAGAGAAGAAGACGGGATCTGGATGGATTAAGAGAAGCGGGACACACGGAGCCAGTGAGGGGGATTGATTCCTGCTAAGAGACTGTCTGGTTTTATTTCCTCTGCCGGAGTCGCTGAGCCTCATGGTTTGACTGTCGGCAGGAAATCTCCGTGTCCAAACAAGAGAAAATCAATGCATCTCAGCTGAAGACATTTAGTCTTAATTTGTAATTTAAAAAAGCCTCAAAACAAAACAAAACAAAAAGCTATTTTTACCTCCTTAACAAAGTGCCTTGTTCTGTATTTTTAACGTTTTCTTTCTTTGTTCATTTATATTTAAGGCTGGGAAAACAAGCCATGAAGCTAATTCTTAATTTATCAGCCATTTTTTTAATGTTATTTTTATTATTACTATCATAGTAATAATTATTATTTAATACTCGGACAAAGCAAGGAATGTCACAGTGTCTTGGTGCTGCGGTGACAGTTTAATGTCACAACGGCTTTGCGTGACCAACATGTTGCTCAGCTGGTTCTTCTGCAAGCTAAGAGAAACCATTTCCAAAAGCTGGTAGTGATGGTGCGTTTTGGTGTTATTCCTTTGGTGACTTGAATGCCAAATAATAACTGACTCTCCGTAGTTTTTGCATAACATGAAACAGCAGAGCTACCTGACTGTGCAGCTGGGAAACCACGCGGACACTCATCAGCTCTGCACTGCTGAGGTGCTCCCCGGGTTGTACTTGATCTTGACTGCTGGATTGTACCAAATGAATGTATTTTGCTGTCGGTGCACTGAAGCTCCGCTCTGACCCTGTAAGCTTTGCGTGTGGCTCCGGTCCGGCCGGATCGCTCCACAGTTTTACCTCCAGTAAAGCCGCCGAAACGTCAAACGTTCACGACGGCGACGCCAGGTGGCCCACACCTGACCTGACTCATCTGCTGCCGGTGTGTCTGTGGGGTGGAAACTAACCTCAGACTCGTATGAAGTTACAACCGGACTGGCGCACACAAGCCAAAGGGAAAAGGACAGACGGGAGATGAATGAATCTTTTTTTATTTTTATTATTATTATTATTATTACTGTTGGTCCTTCACTCATGGTGCACACATTTGTTTCTTAAGCACTGAATTATGGTGTGTTTGTATGTTTTCTTTATTATTATTATTATTATTATGAATGAGGTTGCAGCTCATCAATTGATTGTATCTTTATTGTAAAATGTGAAGCACATAAGAGGTTTACTGTTGTATTCATTCGCTGTTGTGCAAAAACGGGGGAAAATAAAGCCGAGCTTTAGTTGAAACTACCACTGTGTGGCGTGATACGATCTGTGTGCTTCACCCAGGGATTACAGCGCTGATACCTCCTCTGACCTCTGGCACAGCTTGTCTGTGTGCTGAAACGTTAATAAAAACAAGTTTCCCTCTTGCAATCTTTGCCTAGCTCCTTGTTTTTGTCGCAACGCCTCCTCGAGCGGCATGTGAGCGTGGGTGTGTCTGCCGCGAGACCAGACAGTTTCATCATCACTGCCTGCTACGTCAAACGCTCTCCAACCAAAAGTGAAAGTGAGTCGAGGAAAAAATAAAAAGCCCAGAAGTCACGTCACGCAGTGACCCGGTGTTGCAACACCGTCTGTTTTGCTTCAGGCTGCCGTCTGTGATCTTTGCTGAGCCCTGAAATTAAATCTGAATGCGAGACGCAACTCTGTAAACACGTGGGAAATGCATGTGATCTCCTTACAGATGTTTTCACTATTTTTATGGTGTAATGCTTCAGATGTATTGATTTTTTATTGTAAGATTAGGATGTCGGTTTGTACAAAACTAACGTTAAATGATTTATTTTGTGCACCTGTGCAAGAAGAAGTCCCATAAAACTAATTGCTGGTTTTGCCACAAAGGTCGAAAAGACTGTGTGGGAAATTTGTAAAGATCTTTCATGAGTTCCACCTGTTCGAGGTTGTGCCGCAGCATTTTCTTCAGGCCCTTATTTCACTGCAAAAACGGAAAGTATTACTAAGGAATTGTCTGCCTAGTTTCTAGTGCAAATATCTCAGCAGCACTTGTAGTAAAACTAAACTAACCCACAAGTAACTTTTCAGCAAGATGTAGGAGCTTGTTTTAAGTCAGTAATTCTACCTACCGGCTTCATTGGCAGATTTGTTCACAATTGAGAAAAGTGTTTTTTTGTTATAAGTGAAAAGATCTGCCAGAGAAACTACTAGTGCTACTTTTAATGAATAGTCAAGAATCACTGACTTAAAACAGGCTCTTCTCTTTCTGAAAGCTGGGCAAAAATGGGCAAATGTGTTTAGCTCAGTAACTCTTCAAGTACAGTTCATTTAAAAAGTTTGCATATCTTTTTGGTACCTTTTTTTTTTCTTTTTTGGGTTTTACAAATCATAATCAACAAAATTTGGTCTTCCTGACAAAACAAAACAAACGTTAAAGTCAAACTGAAAACTGATTTCTCCAAAAATAACAAGTAAATGAAAACATATGCAAACACCCAAACCTGTTTTCAAAGGCACTGCATGCAGGACTTTTTCTGTTCACTTCTGAATGCTAATTTATATTAGTGTTGATCACAATTTTGCTCCAGGGTTTAAGTAAGAGTATAAAAATAGTCCATTGTCTAAACAAGGCGGCTGCAAAAAATAGAAACCAGTTAGGATCAGAAACCCTCAGGTTGTTTTTCATTTCACAGCGGCAGTTAGTTTCTTGTTTGAACAGAACAGTCTGTTTTTATTCCTATAACTTCTGTCCTCTATAAATAGATCAAAAGGTTAAGTTTAATTTTCTCTGAAAGGCGCATCTGACGAAAGCAGCAAACGTTACAAAATCTTTCCTACGTATATATGTGAAAGCAGCAAGTTTGAACCTGACCTGCTCTCCTGCTTTGCTTCGAGGCAAGTTCACTCGTGTAGCACAGAGCACTGGAAAAGAGCAGAGATGCATCAAAGTGAGTCCAAATTAAGTGTCATGCATAAAACACAACTCCTAATTACAAAAAATACAATGAAATATTTAGGAAAGCTTGAGCAATGATATGATGATAAAGCAACTTTGGCCTCTTACAGTGAGCTGCAGTAAACAGAAATGTTTCTGTGGGGCTGATTTTAAAAGACCCAAATGTTTCTGTTTATCTCAGGTTTCCAGGCACTTTGTTCCAGAGCTCCAGGTCTTCATGGTTCACACTTGACTAGTAATTCTGAAAAGCATTTTGTCTCAGTTCAGCCTGAGGCCTGCGGCAAAATTAAAGCAATAAAAAATTTTAAATAGAAAATAGACCAACAGCGTACAAAATATCCAGTCACTAAACGTGCAAAGCTGGTAGAAACATACTCCAAAACTCACAGCTGCAATTAGTGGGGGAAAAAACCCCATCAACTTTATGTTGACTTTCTATTTCTGGTGCATTGTCTACCTGTGCAGAGAAACCTGTACATTGTTTACGCAACCAAAAGGAACAAATGTCGACGTTGGCCTGACGCTGGCTGCTGCCCTCGGAAAGCTAGCAACCGACTCTTAAGCAGATCAAAAATAATCGTCCGTGCTTTGTGGGATCTCTAAACCGCTGCATTTCTGATTACCTGTCTGGCATTTCGCATCGCTGTTCTGCAGAACTACTGAGCTATGGATGTGAAACCAAGACTGTTGTTGTAAAAATCCCTGTGGTTTCAAATGAATCAAACCAGGATGTTAGCATTAGTGATCCTAGCTGTGTCTAATGTCTTATACTATATCTTGGTGTCCAACTGCACAGATTGAAACCTCACAACCCAGTCATGTGGTGGAACAGTGAGTTTCAGGTACTGATCCATCCAACAAAAGGATTGCATGCATTTTCATGTTTTACTCTTAAGTAGCAGACAAAGTGTTGCTTCCTGGTTGCTGTCATGAGTCAGACCCCAGAAAGTGCAGCAATGGTCGACAGAGAGCTCAAAGTACGAGGGGCAATAAGCATTGCAGCAGAAATGTAGCGTTACGTATGCCCATCAAACAGATAAGATATTATACCACAAATGGTGGAAAGTATGTATTTGTAGTTGCAGCTGAAATTGCAAAATGATGCAATTAATCTTTTAGGAGATATTGGGGAAAATGCAAACAAATTGTGAAATGAAATGAGTGTTGGTTCAATTTCTAAACTGTTGCAAGTAGTTTTGTAGTACTGGAGACCGGTCCTGGTCTCCAGACCACTTTTTGATGGTCTCAAATTTTTCAGAAAATATGACGACACGATATGATGAAACCATTTTCTGTCAAACAGCTGTTTCCTCTTTTTAAATCCTATTGACAACAGAAACTACCCAATTGACCCTGATCAGCAGTTTACATAATACTTGTAATACCATATGTTGAATCCTTTACCATAAGCGACAGGTTGGAGTCGTTTACGGTCGTTGCGGACGAAGTTCCTTATTTTCTCTGATGGTAAAAGCTTTCTGATTCTTCGTAGCAGAAAGCCTCCAGTTCCTGTAATCTACTGGGCTGTCTTGCATGAAGTGTGCATTTGAGTTCTCCTCGGACTGGCTGAAGGGCACTCAGGTCAGGAGACTAAGACGTCCACTCCAGAAACATCACAGTGTCCTGCTGCAGCCAATAACTGATTGACTTGGCCTTGTGTTTCCTGTGCGCAGCTTTCTGGCAGATGAGTGGAAATCTTTCTCCAGTATTTCGTTCATCTCATCAGTAACTCTGACCAGCCTTCGTGTGCCTTGGCAGGCCCCCCAAAAACATCAGCAATCCGCCTCTGTGTTGCACAGCAGGGATGCTTCACCTTTCATCGTAGGCCCTTGGCGATTTGTCTCCAAATGTAAAGTTTGTGGTCGAGGCTTGTCTCTGCGCTACTTGGTGTAAAGTAAGTGAGAGACGTTGCAACATTTGCATCGTGATGCCTTTCTTCTGGCAACTCTAGTATACAGTCCAATTTTTTTCAAGTGCATATGGAAACTTTTTTAAAATTATTTTTCAGGCAGTTCTGCATTTCAGGTGAAGTTATTTGTGGGTTTTCGAACAGATTTCCCGGCAGTTGTGGCTGTACCAGCAAAAGCTGGTCTACCTGGCTGCGGTTTGGTTTCAACAGATTCCCTCGTTTTGCATTTTTAGAGTTTGTTCGCCTCTGTCTGGGATTCTCAGTTCCTTGGACATCTTTCTGTCTCCATTTCCTGCACTGAACTGTTCAATCTCCTTTCCCAGCAGAGCCTTTCACATTTCTATCACTTTCCCCAAGAGTCGAAAACATCGATGCTGCACCGGGGGAAAGATGCAAGGGTCTGTCTGGAACCCAGAAACTCACACACACACACACACACACACACACACACACACACACACACACACACACACACACACTGATTACAAGCAAACAGATCACAGATGAAGATGGTTTCCTTTAATAGCCATTCAGACCCATTTATGCCAGCTTGTGTGCATGTTATGAGATCAACATCACCAGGGCATGTAAACGTTTAATGAGGGTATTTGGGGTAATTTCTGTAGTCATAATGACTTGTAAAGAGTAAACTCAGTGGTACAATTGTTTGACAATAAGTAGTTTCACCCAACCACTGACCACAAGTGAGAAACACCTGGCGTTAGTCATATTCTCTGAAAGAAATTGTGAAAAAAAAAAAAAAAATCTAAAATTCTGCTAGAAAATGTCAACATGTGAGCACAGCTGTAAAACCAAAAAACACAACTTGGTCCCGTTCTGGAAAAATGTTTCTTAAACTACAGTTCAAGTAAAAAACGGCCAGGTGCCAACTGGCAGTAAATGCCATTTTAGTCTTATTTTAATTGCCTTTTATGGATCCTTTTCCCAACTATGGAAAGTCCCATTCAAGATATAAAATCTATTTGTAGGGATTTCAGACAGGGGCCAAATCACAAGCAGTTTCGGATTAAAAAAAAGAAAAAAAAACAAAGAAGAAGCTTCTCTGTGTTACAACATGCGTGTTACGTCAGCAGTAGACGCCTGGTAGAACAAGAAATATGACAAGTGTATGAGCATGGGACAGGTTTCCTCAGGGCAGTTTCTTACTGGCAAACTATTGGCCATTTGACATTTATCTACGTTGCAACATCGGCGGGTTTCTCTTTCTGATCAAACCAGCAGAATTTTCCTATGTCTTGCTGCTCAACGGATAATGTCCTAAAATTGGCAACGGTTGTTCTAAAAGAAATGCAGACCTTGAACTCTGACATTTTACAGTGCTGCTGTTTTGCTTCTGCAACCACAGGAAGAACAAAGGCCAAGAGGTAAAACATCGATTGTTTTCTGTCGTTTTGCAGCAAAGAGTTTCACTTTGATCTGCTTTTCCTTACAAACGAAATGCATTTTTATTCATCTTTCACTTCATATGTTTTTCACAGATGGTGTTTCTGATTTTGCATACTGCTGCAGTATCAGAAGCCTTTGCAGCCTGGATCCGATTATATAGGTGTCACTGTGAAACATGCCTATAAGACGGTAGCTTTTAGTGAAAATGTGACTAAATTCACATCTATCAAAGATTTTAGCTTAATCCAGGAAGAACCCTAGAAACAAGGAGATGTGTTTCTTTCTTTATCAAAAACCTTTCTGCTTAATGACAGAAAAAATATATAAACTAGAATATGCTCTAATTGGACAAATCAGTGGGGAAGAAAAACCTTTTGTGTTAAAAAAATAAATCTAGAGTTCACCATTTTATCCTTCAAATTTAATTCAGATACATCACTGGTTTGACCAAAATTCAACTCTTCACCAAAAGTAGCGATCAACATACAATCCTTTGTTTCAACCACGTATTTTTTTATTTTTTGTATTTATCCATAAAGCTTGTCTGTTATGTGCAAAGGTGTCAGACAACACGCTGCACAGACAGACAGAATTAAAACCACATGTGAAGCATCAAGGGAACCAGGCTGAGGCTGTGCAGGCCTGTATTTGTGTCTTCAGCAGGCAGAGATGCAGCGACATTAATCACAATTTTTCACCGCGCAACACAATGAAAGGCAGATCTTTTTTTTTATTTTCTTTTTTTTTCATTTACTGTTAAGTGTTTCAACTGAAGATCAACCATCTGTATGTCTGGGCTAATTTGATTATAGAGTTGGTCCACTGCCTTTTACAAAATGGACATTCCTGTAGAGAAAATAGAGATTTTAGAAGCCAATCCAGTTTGTTGACAATCCACAATCACTTTAAATAAATGACAAAACATTGTGATTTATTTATTTTTTTTAACCACATCTTATCTTGTCCCGTCGCGCTGCTTTTACATGTGAATAATGCACAGTGCACACCCAGTACATAGCAAACCAGGACATGCAATGTGCTGGTTTGCTATGTACTATTGCATAAAAAGTTATTGTTTTGTGTTTTCAAGAATATTTAGTTATTCTGCATGTAAAATACTGTGAAAAGGTGAAAAATTGTAAGCATAGTTTAATTTAGTTGCAGGTTAGTTTCTGAAATGTGTTGCAGCCCATTTTTGCCAGCTGCACTTTATTTATGGGTATTAGAGTAAAAGGGTCAGAGTGCAAAAGAACACCACCATTTCTTACACTTTTATTTGTGGAACAAACACCACATTTACTTTTGCTCCTACTTCACTTTTAGGCACCACTGGAAAAAAAAGAAACAAATTATATTGAAGTTTGTGGTTAAAATGTGGTTAAAATGGTTGAAAACTCAGAAACATTTGTCAAGTGGAAACCTTTAGGATATTAATAGTTAACCACCACTTGTTAAATTTAGCAGAGTGATAAAAATGTTTTATTGACAGTTGGAAAAATCTAAATTTGATTTTTAAGTGAAACGCTTTCGCTCATCGTATTATTTCATCGCTGATGAATCTCCAACTGCCAAAAAAAACCCCCCCTAAACTAAACAAAAAAATAAATAAACAGGCAGCAATCAATAATAGTAACCAGCAGCTTCCAATAAAATATGTGATGTTTTTGTGTGAAACCAACTCCAAGTGGAATTGCACTTGAACCAGAAAACCTGAAACTCAGGACCATCACAAACAAGAAAAACAACAATAAATGCAGGAAGACGTGCAGTTTTCCTCAGAAATGTTCACTGCAAGCATTGACCGGCAGTGAGACTGGAAGTCAAGACTGATAAATGACGCAACTGGGGGAGTCAGTGGGAGGTTTATCTCTGTGAGTGGGTGGGACGACGACTGTGATGCAACACTGCAGTTTCTCTCGTGGAGGATGCTGCCAAGTAGTTCAAGGCTACAGACGGGGGCCCACCTTCATGTTTCACTGTACCTTTGTGTTTCCCTCAGGGTTTCGGTTTCCTCGCCGTTATATTTGGACTGCAGCATCTTGCGGAAATAGAGGGGAAGTAATAATATCCAGGGTGCAGCAGAATGGGAGGTTGTGCAGGCTCACTGGTGCTGTGGAAGGCTGTCAATCACTCGCTCTCAGCCCGTTTGGTTTCTACGCATGAAACGGTTACAAATCATAACAGAAGCCAGAGATGACACAGGAGTGTCTTCAGGTGTCAGAATTATTGTGATGGGGTCTGAATTACACCTCGAATCAACAGTTCTCTATGCAGCACAGCTGCCTGGTCTGCAAGACGTAAAGTCCGTGCTGTGCATATAAACATCACAGTGTAGAAAACTGTAATGATTTGTATAGTCAGTGTGGGCAGCTTCCAAGTCAAAAGATGGAAGAAAAAATGGACCCCTTCCATCTTCTCTCATTGACTTTGGCCCTGATGAAACCCAGTGGACCAACATGGCCTCTGAAATGGCCAGGCTATGGAAACTCTACACTGAACCTTAAGCACCTTGGATTCTGTGTCTTCCTCCGCTCTCTGAAATCTTGATTACCCAATGAAATTACAGCGTGTTCTTTCATCTGAAAAGAGGACTTTGGACTGCGTAGTAGTCCAGTTCTTGGTCTCCTCATCCCAGGTTAGACATTAACTAAGACGATCTCCGGATCAAAAGTGGCTAAACAAAAGGAGTGTGAAAGTTGCAGTCCATGTTGAGGAAGCAGCTTGTTCTTCCGATTCTCTTGAATGGACTTTGGGTCAAAATCCTTTCAGATCTGCAGTTATATCCGTTTCTTGTGCTTTCTTTTTTTTTTAAAAAAAAGACTCAACTTTCCATTATTGTACTTGCTAGGCTCTCTGAACAGCCGACATCTTTAACAGGTCACAGCCTGTGACTTAACAGGTTAAGTCCTGTGACTTAACCTCTTTGTGGAGAACCTCAGTGACACCTGTCTCCCCCATGACTGTGTAGAAAAATAAAAATATCTAACACATATCACTGTGCACAATGACTCTGTAAAACGCTTAAATTTCACTTTCTGCATTGAACTAGTGAAGCGAATTCCCTTTCTGATCGTATCACCATTTATTGTGCTATAACCGTATATGAATGTGTGTCAGGATTAGATTTACAAAGAGAAATCCACACTGAGACTAGTTTCCAATCCCTCCCCCACCTTCCCTTTGCCTGAGGAAAAATGTCATGATAAGCAGTTTCCTTGTGGTCAGGTTTAATAATTATACAACTTTTGGCAAGCACCTGCGGAGGGATTCCCTCGTTCATTTCTGTTTTCTTTCCTCATTGCTCAAGGGCGGAGTCTGAGTGTGGGATTCCCACTGTCTCTGTGTGTGGGCGAAGACGGCTATATTAAGGAATCCTCACCTGTAGCTTTCACAGTTTGCATCATGGAAAAGCAGCAAGTGGCGCTGGAAGAGACACTGATGGGCGAGAGGATGACACCGGGGGCTCTGGAAGCCACTGGTGGACCAGGTAGATCCAAGCAAGGTTTTAAGCTGTTGCTTGCTTTGCTTGCTGTGATGGGACTGGTCATTGTGGTTTTGGTGACTGCCTTCATCTACTGTTTCCTTCAGGTAGGAAAAAAATGATCATTTGCAATACTAAAAATACTGTTGGTGCTTTCCCCTCTGCTTGTTCATGTATTAATAATGGTTCATCACTTCCTGTGTTCAGCCACAGGAAGCTCCACCTGCAAGAGATCCTGGAATACTAATGACAAATTGCACATGGAAAGGTGAGTGCAGTTTGTCGTTTCTCTGCTACTAATGATGAAACGTTGTGTTTTCTGAGTGCACTCACTGGGAATTATTTTCACTTCTTCAGAGAGTGACCATGAGGAAACGTGTGATATATTTACAGCAGACGATGCTGCAAAGTATTTAGTCCACGGCTGGGTGAAGTTCTCTGAGGTTACCGAGCCGCGGCTCTCTCTCATCCACTTTGACGAGAACGACAACAAGAACGACAACAGAGATGTGAAAATGACAGCGGACCGAGCAAAAAACATCTTCTTTGTCTTCGAAGAGATAATAATGATCAAAAACATGAAATTAAGTCTCTTCGTTCCTGGCAAACGCAATCTTGCAGTTTTCATGTTTATAAAGTGTGATCGGGATGGCTTTTAAATGTTTCTGAATGACTTGTGAAACCATGCTGGTGCAGAGGTTAATTTAGTTTGACATGTGCATACCTGCTTTCGTTTGACGTGAGGCTGTTTTTAAAGTTGCATGCAAGCAGAGGTAGGTGTGAAAGCTCGCACTAAGGTGAGCTGGCTTCACCTCCTGTGATGAGCCCACATCAACACAAAGCTCCCGTTTGGGGAGATTCGCCCCGGAAAATGAGCTGCTGCTTGTAAAAGTATTTCAATAACAGGTAAATATAGAAGGCAATTCATAATTTGCTCTGCTTTCTTGTCAGCCCAGTGTGCGCCACTAACGGCGTTAATCTCACTTTCACACAAACAGAAAAAAAGAGAGAATCCTTGACAGTCATCTTCATCTCTCAAGATGAATACCTGCAACCTGTGAATTGACAGCACAGTTCACTAAAAGGTTGTAAAAATCAACCGAAACAGACGCAATGCTGTAAAAATGTTGCCTAAAATAACGTGGAAACTTTTAATGTGTTTGTGGGTTTTTTTTCCTCTCTGTACATTCGTCTTTCAGTTATGGCAATGTTTTGTATTTTATTCAATTTTGAGTTTTCAAAAATTGGGGAATTAATTTAATGAACTGCTGTAAATACGCTGCATAATACTGTACGATGTACCTTGACTTTTTTGTCTATAATAAATTATATTAAAAAAACTCTTTAAAATAACTTTGTTTTGTTTGTCTGCAGTATATTTATTTGTGTCTCATTTTCAATTTTACTGGGTTTCACAGTTTCTGTGTAATTTAGCAAACAATTCTGCTGTGGATCTTTTTTTAACTCTAATGAATCATATATATATATATATACATATATAAACACTGTTGTGTTCTCAATAATAGCAGTCCCACATCACTACCAAGATAAATCACAGTTTTGGTGGAAATTTCTTCTTCAAGTTTCTAGAAGGTTTAGTAAAAGTGTAGAAAACCAACAGACCCAACAAGCAAGATGCGCATGCTGCTGATTCTGTGAAACTAAATCATTTACTGCACGGGGCATGTTAAAAAAACCCCCAAAACAAAACAAAACAGTGCCGAGTTCAACAGGCGAGGTCGTTGATTTTGTGAAAAAACAGGCGTTAAGCAGGCGACCCTGATTGAAGGAGGAAGGCAACTGAAGTTGCATGATGCCGGATGAGAATTCGTCCTTGAAAAACAGATTGAAATGAGTGACTGGAGACGCTGTTCAGAAGAAGAGCATTCTTTGATTAAGAAATGAATAAGAAATCCACAAAGAAGTGCAGAAAATGTTTGGCTAAAATGATTCCAAACACTTTGAAATAGCAGCCAATACCAGAAAGAATAGGAAGGCAAAGAAAAACGACAATTCAAATGAATTATTACAGTTATTGACAACATATAATCACTAAAATTACAGCTACTGTTACATAATTTTATTTTTATGATAGAAAGTCAAAATAATACTATTTTAACTTGTATATATGTTGTGTTATTGTTTACTTCAAAAACACAAAGTCTTACCAAGCATTTATGTCTAATTTCTATGGCAAATATCTCAGGGCAACTGGATTAAGACAAAACTAATTTACAACTTTGCTTAATAGTTATTCATAGAGTGCTGTGGTGGCGCAGGGGAAAAGCACAATCCACGTATTGAGGCCTTAGTCCTTGCGGCGGTGGTCACAGGTTCGGTTCCCGGCCTGGCGACATTTAGCGCATGTCGTCCCTCTCTCTCATTACCCTGTTTCCTGTCAAACTACTTTCAAATAAAGGCCACTAGCGCTATATAAGTTAGTCTTGTCTTACATCAAGTGTACTACCATATTTTAACTCAAAACTAGACCAGAAACGAATCTTAAAATGTTGTGTTTTTGCACCGAACGTTTTGTAGCTGCGTATTACACTTGTGTTTTAACGAAGAAGTTTCTTCATCGATTAAAATCGCCAGCAGACGCTCAACCTTCAGCTCTTTTGTCCTAACACGTTGGGGCTGCATATACCAAAATAAACTTCCCCTGATAATGTCTTATGTGAACTCACTTGCAAATCGTGATAGGAAGTGAGATTTTTATGCAGCCTGTCTGGTTGGAGCTGCAAAGCGGCATGCCGTGATTGTGACGTAATGCCAGAAGTAACACCGCAGGTTCTCTCTAACACGTGCGCCCACACGCCCTGCATGCGTTGCTTCATCTGGGGAAATAACACTCAGATTGATTCAATTCTTCTTGATCAAATAAATGTTTATCAACCAGGCCTTTACAAAACCTACTGACTTGGCTCTTTCACCTGTTGCTTTATACCCTGACACGGTCACACTTCAGCACGAACTGCTAACGTCAGTATACATTGTTTCTCCTGCATAAGATCTGAGATGGCTGTTTTTTTTTAATTCAACTCGTTTGTGGATGTAGAAACTGCTTGGAGATTCCTGTTTGTACTGGGGTATGGTGGGAATTTCACCTCCCCAGTGATTTCTGTGCTCGTACGTAGAAATCACTGGGAAGCTAATCCTGCTGCTGCCGTTGGGCAGGAAGGAGCTCTCTGGTGGGAGTAAACCAGCTCTGGTAGGCAAAAGCTGCTGCTTTCTCTTCATGCTACTATTTGCCTAAGCTGGCATGTTAAAATGTCATTTCAGATAGAAAGCTGCAGCAGCTTGGTGGACACCCTGTTTTGTTTCCCAGCTGTTTTGTTTCCCAGCTGTTTTGTTTCCCCTGTTTTGTTTCCCAGCTGTTTTGTTTCCCCTGTTTTGTGCTTTTGTTTAATTCACAACACTGAAATTAAACAAAAGCAACAGTCTTGCTACGTTTGTTTGCTTGGGGTTATTTTTTCATTTGGGATTGCTCTGTGTGGCCTCCAGCTGCTGGTAGTGGCCTTGGTTTTAACTCATTTAATTAAAGCCTTGACATTTAATGGATTTGTATGCTTGAGGTTGGGATGACTTTATTTAGGACTTGTGCATTTTTCTAAACTGCAGTATTTCTTTTCTTTGAATGACCCTACCCTCATCTTTCTGTCCAGGCTGAGAGGCCTGGACACAACAATATCGTTTGTTTTAAAGGCACAGAGAATCATTCCAAATTTTGAGCAGAACTGTAGAAAATGTGAGGTTTTTAGCCACCTAGTTTGGAAAAGCCTGGGTTTTACAAAAAGTGTCACACCCATAAATTGGGATTTTATTTTTTTTTTCTACCGCACAGGGCTTAAGTTTTCTATATTTTCTCTGCGGTGCATCCACTGATTGGCCGTTGTCTATTTAATTAGACACAAATGAGCCTAACATCCGTCTGTTGTTGAACTGCAGTGAGACTTTCAGTGATGCAGACGTTGTTACTCGAATGACTGGTTGCACCGGTACTACCTCGGAGATTTTTCTCCTTCCTTTGTTTCTCAGTATTGAGAAATCAGGTCACATTTGGGACCAAATGGGTTGCACTCAGGATCCCTGCTGTCCCTTTTACCGCACTCACCAATGCTGTTCCATATTCTGTAGTTTACTTCTAGTAGTGTTCATACTTTTTAATGAATGACTTCTTAAAGTTGCTCAATTACCAGTTTATTTTTGTAGTTTAATTGGAGTTTAAAATGCTTTGGAGTCCTCTGGACTAGATAAAGCGCCATTCAAGTACGGACCATTTCAGAATATCAGTGCAGAAAAAAAGTTTTCTGTCAGAAACTGATGTCTGTCGTTAATGTTGTTAATTACTTACTG
The DNA here is from genome assembly GCF_019740435.1 of Gambusia affinis. Lineage (NCBI taxonomy): Eukaryota > Metazoa > Chordata > Actinopteri > Cyprinodontiformes > Poeciliidae > Gambusia > Gambusia affinis. The sequence goes on along the minus strand of NC_057877.1, from coordinate 8,410,459 downwards.
GATTGGTCATCACTTTAATCGATTCTTTTTGTGCTAATGGAATTAGGATTTTGCAAGATTACAAAATGGGCAGGTTAAAATAGATTGGCACAGAGTCACATGTGGACTGTTTCACTCCCACAGGTGCCAGAGATCCATTTCTGCAGTTGTGCAACACTCTCTAAAGAAGAACAAGATCTTAGGAATGACTCAGTCCAACTCTGGGTGGAAATGACACTGTCACATTGTGCAATAGATTAATAGTCACAATTAATACATTAGTGTCACAGTCAAGCAATATGTCTGGTGGAATGTTACTATGTTTGACTTTATTGGCCCAAACCGTCTAAAAGGCCCTGTGAAAAGCTTACACCAACACTTACACCAACACTTACACCAACAAATATTTGCAAACCCCTCACAACCCTTGAACTGACTCCCACAGGTAAAGACCAGCCCTTTGTTCAGAGGCTCTGGACCCTCGGCTATTCAAAAATGATTACTTGTTGGAGGTGGGTCTCTGAAGTTTGAAGTTTTACCCAATCACTAATGTACGTCTGTGTCATATAAAATTTGCCAGTTCGACGGCATGACGCTTACTGGAAATTACTTGCATTGTGAACAACCATCCTCCACTGTGAAAAGAGAAGCGTTGATCCGAATAAGGCGGATATTTACGTTAATACAATATCTGGAAGCGCGGCTAACGCGGAGTGAACGGCTTTGTTCACGTCCTCCGCTGCCGTTTCTAAAACTACAGGCAGACTACAATCCTAAAACGGTGTGGAAACGCTGTTCGGCCCAGCACAAACTCCACTGGAGGAATCTAAGTCAATGAGAGAAAACCCAAACTGAGCAGTGAAAAGAGGTTTAAATCAAGTGAAGTTGCGTAGGAAGGCAATGGCTGGGCGACTTCCACAGTGACTGGTGTATAAAATCCAGCATGTAGGGATGCACACTGCTTCTCCAGAGATTTTCAAAAGAACAGATCATTCTCGATAGCTCCAGCTTAGTACCACAAAAAGACTTTACCCCTGTCCTGAAAGGGTTATCACTGCAAAATACTCCACAGTCATAATAAACTTATAATAGAGTAAATATGACTGGTAATAAAGTCAACTTTGTGGTCTCATCACAAAAATCTTTATTTGGTTTCTATATCCACTGAGAGTCCACTGGCTTCGATTGCCTGCCACTTTGTTGCTGTTGCACAGAAATTTCCCCCATCGTGGGACAATAAACAATATTTTGTTTCTATTCAAATGGATCGAGTTTCCAAGTCCAAGAAGCGGTTTCCAAGGTTTATGTTCCTAAATGCAATGAAACTGAGGGACACCGGAAACGGTTTACAACATGCCGGGACTAAATTCTTAAAGCGGCAGAGACGTGTTCTCCGGAGTGACAAGTCACTCCACTGACTTGTCACTGGAGTGACTTATCAATCTGTCAGATTGCTTGTGCAATCAGAGTGCTTGAATGATAAGTAACCTTACTGCGTCAATTAAGAGCAACCACATAACCAAATTCACTTCACTCTGCTGAGGTCAAAACAGACTCAGAGTGGATGTCTACCTGACACCTGTGCTCAGAGGCATCTTTACGACAGGTCGGTGTCTACGAAAAGCTCGGCGGGAATAAATCTGTGTTCATTGGGAACTTCTTGAGTTGATAAGACGAGCACCAGCCAGACTGCTGCTGGCTGCCGGTTTGAGGTGGATGACCTGGTGGAGGAGGAAGGGGGGCTAAGCTAATCCAGCTAGCTCATCAAACTTGCCAGGGTTCATTTGGATTGTGGGAGATGATGGACTTTGTCACGAGAAACGTCGCAATCTGACATCCCAACAATCAGTGGAGAGTGTGTGTGGAGTCATTGGATGTGCACAGTGTGACTGTTTACCTGACCTGTAGTTAAACCCACCTCTCTCCAGCTCTCTGGTATGACGTACGTTGCTGGTTGCTCTGCCTCTGCACTCAAATAGCCACACCACAACATTTGTACAAGAGAAAACAAAAATTTATTTTTTGTGTACTTGTTTCCCCAAAAACAAAAACCTGGTAAGCCTTGCTTTCCAAAATGTTACACTTTTCTGGGACAAAGCCTGCTGATGTTCCTTTCACACAAACCTGACTTTGCGGCACGTACCGTACATGTATTTTCCAAACCACAGCCAAACGGTGACAGTGAGGGGATTTTCTTTTCTTCACACATTATACGTTGTTCATCTTAGTTTATACAGCATGTGGGTGTTTGTACTTGTGATCGAATGACTTAAAAATAAGTCCCAGAAATGGTCTTCGATGGTCAATTTGGTAATATTTCCTTTATCAGCAGATGCAAGGGACTCTCAAATACAAAACAATAAAAACACAATTACTAAGTAAGTATCCTAGGTGAGTATTTTAATTCCTTATCCTGATAAATACTTTAGTTTTTATTTGCCAAGACTCCAGTGGAAACCTGGACACTGTGCTTGAGCTACAAAAGAAATCGAGAGAAAACACAAATTGTGTTTGGAGAATTTTGACTTTCCTTGGACAAAATTTATGATCTCCACTTAACAATCTGAATGCTTATCTTTGTATATGAAATAACAAACACACACACACACACACACACACACCCTTTTGGAAAAATAATTGCCCACTCCTGCTCCAGAAGTTTATTTTTTAAATCTCTGGTAATTGCGTGTGTATTAACATCCACCTCCACTAATTTAAATGACGTGAGGCTGTTTTTGGAAGATGATGAGATGATAAAGAAGTGAGCGAATGGGAACTTTTATTTCCATTTTCTATTAAAGTCCACAATGACATATCGCCTTCTAAAACATTTACAATTTACCTTAGTTAACGCTTGTTGCTCCAGTATTTTTTTTTTCCATTTATGGATCACAGAGAAAAGGCAGTAATATGAAAATAAAACCTAAATATAAAATCCAGACTCTGATTTTCAACCATGTGACCAAAGAATGCAGCAGCTCTATTTATAAAACCTTCACTATTTCTTTCCGTCTCTAAAAAGCGTCAACCCCTCTGGTCACATATTAAGGTTTCTCAGAAGAATGAAAGCAGGCTGCCAACGCAGTTGGTGAAGTGGGGGTGGATTAATATGCAGCTAGACAGGTGAGGTAGGAAACAGGTCAGAACCGCTGGGATAGTGAGTGGTATGTCTAACCTTTAAAAAAAAATCTGCCTTATTTCCTTGATTGGAAATTAACACATTTTTGGTAGACAAATGGAAAAGCAAACCACCTTAGCTTCATTTTAGGGTTGTCACAATTTTATCTCACATGTTAACGTGGTTCCAAAAGTGACTCATAACACTGTTTGACAAATGTCTTCAGTGGTGCTTATATTAAACTTTTATATCACACTTTCAGAGTCCTGAACGAATGCTTATACCTGGACAGTGTGGAGCTTAAATATCCGTTTACTTCAATGAAAAGATTCAGTTGTATTAACAACTCGCCTGTTCTCAGTTTGGTCCAGGGCTCAGGAGGTTTCCTGATCGTTTCCAGGCTGAACTGGCAGCAGGTCAAAGTGTTTTTTTTGGGGGGAGGGGGAAGAGTATGTTTACCCCAATACAGTGCAGCATCACACCTATCGTTGCATTTACAGGTGAACAGTGCAAACAGTGCAGGTGAACTGGGTCGGTGTGATGTTTTGCGTACTAAAGGGTGCAACTATCCATCCATCCATCCATTTTCTTTACACCCTTCTTCCCTAATGGGGTCAGGAGGGTTGCTGGTGCCAATCCCCAGCTATCGTTCCGGGCGAGAGGCGGGTTCACCCTGGACAGGTCGCCAGTCTGTCGCAGGGCAACACAAAGACATACAGGACACACAACCATTCACACACACACTCACACCTAGGGAGACTTTAGAGAGACCAATTAACCTGACAGTCATGTTTTTGGACTGTGGGAGGAAGCCGGAGAACCCGGAGAGAACCCACCATGCACAGGGAGAACATGCAGACTCCATGCAGAAAGACCCCGGGCCGGGAATCGAACCCAGGACCTTCTTGCTGCAAGGCAACAGCTCTACCAACTGCGCCACTGTGCAGCTGCAGGGTAGATCTATGGGGCAAATTCCCCCCAAATTTAAAATCATACTTAAAAAAACCCCACTCTACTCTAAGCTTCACATTAAATTAAATGTGCATGGTGGGTTCTCTCCGGGTTCTCCGGCTTCCTCCCACAGTCCAAAAACATGACTGTCAGGTTAATTGGTCTCTCTAAATTCTCCCTAGGTGTGAGTGTGTGTGTGAATGGTTGTTTGTCCTGTATGTCTCTGTGTTGCCCTGCGACAGACTGGCGACCTGTCCAGGGTGGGGTCCAGGTTGGGGTCACCCTGGGGTCACGATCGCCCGAACGTAGCTGGAGATAGACACCAGCAACCCTCCTGACCCCATTAGGGGCAAGGGTGATAGAAGATGGATGGATCTACTCTGCACCAGGTTTTTGCTAATTGCTGCTAATCTTGTGGAGCTGTGTTGTTGTGGGGCGCCTTTGGGGAAATAGACGGGGAAATTTATTAGATAAATAATGCAATATTGTCAGGAGTATTCAAAAGGTCAAATTTGCTTCAAATGGTTGCCACGGGAGATTCAACGTTTCCTCAAACCGCCATGAATGAGTCAAAGTGACGCTCCAGGTGTGTTTTTGATGAGGGAATGACATTGATATAAAGCTCATAAATTCAATTCCAACCAAATCTTGTTATTGAAGGAACAGAGACTTTCAAATGGTATTTTTTTTAGAATACAGATATTTAAGTGGATTGTGTTGCAGTGAATTGAACTGATCTGAATGGAATAAATTGGATTCAATAAAAACCAGATTTGCAGGGTAGCGGTTTGTCAAGTGGAGAGGTTGCTCTAAGCCATTAATATTAATATTAGCATTATGTGAAAGATAGTTATTTCACAGTCTCAATAGCATTTGGGTATTTATTTAAATGCTCAGTTACAGTAACAGTAGTATGAGCCAAAGTGTCAAACTACGATGTTATTAACTAACCATAGAAATGGAAAGTATGACATTTAAGTTGTCCTCAGTGAACTTATCACTAACCACATTTTTATATGTATGTTTAGCATTTTTATCAGGGGCAAGTAGGAGTCGGAGGATGATTTTTTTCCTCTATCGTGTATTTGGTTAAAGTCTGTGGTGCGATGCCTTACGTCACTAAGCTCTTCATTTTTCCATTTATACCACAGTCCAACAGGTTGCCCATCTGATCGGCTTTATACATCCCCCCTGTTGTGTGTGTGTGTGTGTGTGTGTGCATGCGTGTGTGTGTGTGTGTGTACTGTCAAACCGGGGCACGCCTACATAACATCTCTCCACCATCATCCATTTCCTTTACTTCTGATCTACTGGGGGAGGTTAAGCTGGAACCCAGCATGTACACCACTGTCATGGTCTGTCTTTCCGCTATGACACATAAACATCCCCTACGTGTCACCAGAGTTTAAACCACGCAGGTCAGCTGATTTCCTCTGTATCTGCCTTCTGCGGCACAGGTAATGCCGTCCTTCTAGCTGAGCCCACCTGTGGTTGAGAAAACGGTCACACGTCTAGATAAAAATAATAATTAAATAAAAAGAATCAGCAGCGACTGCAATTTGAGTTTTTTTTTTTTTTTTTGCGGTCGAATGCAACTTGTGATAAAATATTTGCCGAAGTATCGTCATCTAGTTTCCTACCTGACATGTTTTGTGATTTGTAAATGGTTTGTGCAACAGAAGAGGCCATGGTGTGTTCAGTGTCTGCCATCCGTCTGCGCTGGGCAGGCCTTTCCATTTCTTAACTTAAACTCTGAAGACCGTAAATGTTTCTTTGCATGCAATCGTTTCTAAAACAAACCACAGAAACAACTCACACTTAATCTCACATTCCTCCCTCAAAACCCAACCTTAGCCTTCTGAGCTGTCAATGAAAATATTCTCATCAGCCATCCAGAAAACAAAGGAAGAGGTCAAGAATGGAGGGGGAAGATGTCTGTGGTCACCATTCTGGTTTTCCAAACAACCTGTAATTTATTTAACTTAAACTCCAACTGAGGAATTTAACAAAAAATATGAAGAAACACGATTCTTGCCTCTGCATCAACAGGAATAGATAATTAAAGCAATATTTTCAGGAGTATTCAAAAGGTCAAATTTGCTTCAAAATTGCCCAATATATTGCTTCTGGGCTATTGACACAAAACAAGAGAAAACACATCAAATCCCATTACTTTAAGGCTTGAGATAAAGATTCGTATCCAAACCTTTAAGTGGCTTTGTACCAAATCAGATCACATATCTGCTTTACAGCCATTAAAGTGACAATCTACTGCAAATTCCTTATAACAGGCATAAAAAAACGAAAGGAGGCTCAACATTTGGTAACTTTGTCCCAAAACTATAAAACCATTGTATGAGCATCAAAGAAACCACCTTACTAAATACCCAAAAGACTCCGTCTGCATCTTTGGAATATGTTTTTAAATGCGTCTTTTATGTGAACTATTTCATTTACTACTCATATTTTCTTGAATCTATAAAGACTTTTTTCATTATTTTCAAATTTCTAGTGCAACTTTAATGCTTGATTTTCTTGTCAACTAACCTTTGCTGACTAACTAACCTTTTGATGATGTCCTCCTGTTTGTAAGATTTTCATTTGCAGTCAGATTGTGCTTTAACCCGAAATGATCTGGCCTGAAACAGCTCTCCAAAACAACAGCAACAAAAAACAAAACACGGTAAGCATGTTAGCTGAAAGTTAGGCTTCTCTGAAGAGTTGTAAGAACGAAATATAAAGCTGACAGACAACAGCATCAACCTTCACAACCAGATGAAATGGGTTTTTGTGATTTCATGCGCAGGGTTCTCTAACATGAAGTCATTTGGATGCTTAAGAGAACAGAACTCGGCATGGCATTAAATGGAAAGTCCTGTATCATTATGCATTTCCTGTGCTTCATGATGCCTCCCACCTGAATATGCAAAACTCAATGAAAAGAGGGATCAGTGGGCCTGTCATCTGGTGACTCTCTGCAGCCGCATGTCACAACGCTCTGTCTCAAACTTAGTTCACAGTCATCTGATGGATCTGCAGCATTACGCTATCATGTGAACTACAGTAGCTCTTGTTCAAAATCCCTCATAATCTACCACACGCCATAAAGAACGAAAGCAAGTCTGAAGGCAAACGTTGGTCAAACCCGGTGCAAATATTTGGCGAGACGCAGACGGTGACATGAATGAAGCGATGCAATATCTGAGAAATGGTGGGCGGATGTTCCTTTCAAAGCCAGGACTCGGTAGCTTTACCCCTACTTGACACCGGCTCCCAGCGAGGAGTAATTCATTAGCCAACAAAGCGAGCGTGCGTTGTGCTGGAAACTGCAGAGGTTTGCAGTAATGAGGACATGAATTTCAGTCATGGTTTGAAAACTAATCACATCTAATACATTTTATTTTTTTTAAATAAGATGTGATGTCAGAATAATTGGAGGATGAGTTTTGGATCTACGCTTGATATAATGCAGGCTTTTAGGCTCAGGAGTTTTCATGTTCTTCAGCTTTTCAGAGCTGCTTCATTGTTTTCCAGCACAAAGACAGACTATTTGCTGCTTATAGACACTTATAGGTTCCAAGTTGGACAATGAATGGATGCTGGAGTCGTTGCAAAATGAGAAACGTGCAAGGAAGCATTTCATTTAAAAGTAAAAAGTACTGCTGAAGGGTGTCAGGAGTTCACTGGATTGACCTCTGAACAAAGTTCTCAAACGAATGTTTTTACATCCAAACATGAATCCAGATGTATTAACTATTCCTACACATTAAACTTTCCATCATGCTTTTTGTTTGTTTGTTTTAAACTCTGAATCTTTTTTTTTTCTCAACACATAATGACAATAAAGTTGAGACTAGTAAAACCATTTTCAGACATGGAAAAGATCCGTCAAGTTAGAGAAAGACTAAATCTATTTATTGCTAATGATTCTCTCTTGCTATGTAGCTTACATCAACATGGGACCAATTTTAATACAAAACAAACCCAAGATTTGTTTTCATACCATGTGCACTGCGTACTGATATTTTCAGAATAAATAAAGACAAGGGCAGTTTTGTTGGTAGCTCTTAATTTCAATAGTTATTCTTGCACTGAAATATTAATGGGAAGAAAATCCCATTTAAGGATCCATCCATCCATTTTCTGTTCACCCTTTGTCCTTAATGGGGTCAGGAGGGTTGCTGGTTCCAATCTCCAGCTACGTTCCGGGTCAGAGGTGGGTACACCCTGGACAGGTCGCCAGTCTGTCGCAGGGCAACACAGAAACATACAGGACACACAACCATTCACACACACTCACACACACACCTAGGGAGAATTTAGAGAGACCAATTAACCTGACAGTCATGTTTTTGGACTGTGGGAGGAAGCCGGAGAACCCGGAGAGAACCCACCATGCGCAGGGAGAACATGCAAACTCCATGCAGAAAGACCCCGGGCCGGGAATCAAACCCAGGACCTTCTTGCTGCAAGGCAACAGCTCTACCAACTGCGCCACTGTGCAGCCCCCATTTAAGGAAGCATTTGTTCAGAAATAGTTTTTAGCACAATCACCGACAACACAAATCCCTCTGAGCTAACCCCTAAAATTAAAATTGATACTTTCAGTAGCTTAGAGTGTCTAAAAAAGTTTAAAGAGTAAGTTGTGCCTTATAAATATGAGGTGACACAGAGGGAAAGATTAAAGTTTGAGACAATAAAATTACATTTTTCGGTTTGAGATAATGCTACATCGTTATCAAAATATTTTGTCAGTTTTTTCCCATCCTGGCTCATTCTCAGATCATTTTGCTTTTAATGTTCTGTTTTCAGCTTGTTTTGTGATTTCTTTGTGTCCCAGTGCCCTTATTTTGCAGCTTATTTTGCAGTCGCTCTTGTTTTTTCTGCCCCCACGATGATTCACTCCAATAATCAGTCAAGTAGCTCTGCCCACACCTTACCTTTGGGTACTCATCTTGATACAAACTAAATCAGTCAGACACTTCCAAAAGTACGGCAGAATTGCTAGATTTTTTTTTTTTCCAGCAGCTTAAAACATCAATCGTCTGTAGGTGAACTCGTGTAAACATCAAAGGCGAAATAGTGAAAAAACATCCTGCATCTTTAACACTTTATTGGAAGCCGGCTGTGAAATATCAGTGCCTCACAAAAATATTTATGCCCTTTTAAATTCAGATTTTTTCACAAATTTTAGGCGACAACAAAAACAAAGACAGAATAATTGTGACGTCGAAGGAAAACAACAGTTTTTAACTCGTTTGGCAAACAGTCGGAAACTGTGCTGTGCATTTGTGATGGTTTAAGTAGATTTGACTGGAATTACAGCTGAAATGTTGTTGTGTTGAGTTTCCGCCAGTTTTTCCACAGCTGAAGACTGGAAATGTTTGCCATCCTCCTTTGCAAAATGGCCCAGGGTCAACCAGACTGGATGAAAAACATCCATGTAGAAATCTTGCCACAAGCTCCTTTCACAAAACTCTTCAAGGTTGGAAGAAAACGACCTGTTTGCCGTCTTCATGCATTTTTGTACAAGGACAGAGGCAATGAGGAGACGTTGGTGTTAATTATTTTATAGTGAATACTTTTTTTTTTTAACCTTCTCAGCAATATTTTGATAAAAGAAGAAAAAATTTTATAGGTCTGAAAAAGTGTCTTAAATACTCACCTTAATAAAATAAAGGTGAACAGTTTCCAACATTTTCGGGGTCAAATGTTTACCATTTTGTTGGTCTAGAAAATGTTCTTTGTCTATTCCCAGAGACAAAAACAGAGCCCCTGAAAATCCCCCACTCAGCTCCCCCAGACTAGTGGCAGCAGCAGTTAGAAAATACCTGGTGGGAAACTGAATGTCTGCTGAGCTTTTCATATGAACTACTTCCCAGTGTAACTTTCCAGAGAACGTAATAAAAGGCTTGAAGGCAGCACGTCAGAAAGAGTAGGAGCTTCTTAAAGAGACAGAAGCCCAATTGCGAAGTCAAATTTCTCTTAAGTCATGTTGGATGTATAGAGAATTTTTATAACAATGTAAGTTAACATAGTTACCTGATTATGCTACGCACCTGAAAAATACACAGAAGATGCAGAGATACAGGAAGTAGATTGTGAGACTGGCTACAAAAATTTATTACTGAATGTTTTGTTAATTAATTGACAAAATGTCTCTGTTGAATGTGATGTTGAGACTTTGATGTTATTCTGCTGCAAGGCTGCACTTCGGTGCAAAGATGCTTGACTTCTATTTTTAGTTCAAATAAACTGGAACCTCATTAAGCTCATCATTTATTGAAGCTTGCTCACTTGTGCTGATACAAACTATTTCTTTACACCATTTAAAAAGACCATTTTGAAGAAACAAAAAACATCTTACGATTTCATTCCTGCCACCACCACAGAAAAGTCTGAGGCTGAGGATGTGTTCTTACCCTGAGCCTCGTCTTTAATTTTATTTTTCAGGCTTTAACAGATTTACTTTAAGGTTTGCCATGGGCTTGTCTCCAAGACAAACCCTCCCTCTGTCGTTATTCTATAACTAAAACGCGTCGGCATAGAGATGGGCTGTGGAGGGTGATGTGCAGTGACAGTTTCCTACCACAAAGGTGCTTTTCCAACTCCTTTTCTGTTTCACATGACCAAAGCTCCTTGATCTAGTCTGCCTGTTTGCCATCATTAGTTTCCACCTGCAGACAGTACTTTTTAAATTACTTTCCTCATAGGTTTTGTTTTTTCTGCTGTTGCAAACAATTGGTGTACGACTGATCTGTCAGTGAATCTCTGCAACTCCTTCAAAGACACCACTTGTGGTTGTATCCGTTCATCTATCTGTCTTTATTGATTAAAGCTCTCCTTGGGAAGTCCATGGGTTTAGGTGGGCCGCCATGTCTTGGTAGGTTTGCATTTTCTAATAATGTTTCTCACAGAACTGTTTGTTTGAACTATTGGATTTCATTGTGTGGGTATCAGAGTACAAATGCATGCGTGCACACTTTAAAATTTGAGAACATTTTTGAAATTTTGTTTTTTTTTGTCTGTCAAAAAAAATCTGACGAAAATAATCCCAAATTGTGATTGTGACATGAATGAATATGTAAATGAAATTTGTTGCTCAGTGAAAGACGGGTGAGGATTCTTTGTTGGAAATTGACTGACCAAAAAAACAGAAAAAGATGCTTAGTTATTTGTAGAAATGATTTATTTAATCTAATGATCTGCAGCCTACATTTCTGGTAAATGCACACTTTCCATTTCATTCACACAGGGAGACGATGGGCACATTTCTTGGACAATACACCCACACTGTTTGGTATTGTATGCCAAAACACCATGTGTGATGGCTGTGGGGACTGCAGAGTGCAGAGTTGAACAGGTTTCTGCTGGCGGCTGAGTCATTACGAAGCCAATTTATGCATCAGTGTCAGAGGGACGCCAAGGGAGAGAGAGAACAAGTGAGAGCGGAGAGAGAAACCCAGATAAACACCTAAACCCTTTCTGCAGAAAATCAATAGGTGAGAATAAGGTGGCAGTGAGAGAGAGAGAGAAAACAGAAACAGTTGAGAGGATCCCACCTTAGGCGCACACTGGGCTTGAAAGAACGACGCAGACATGAAAAGGCAGAAAGATGAAACGCGACAACTGTAAAAGGGGGGCAGGCAGAGAGTGTCAAAGACGGAGAAAGAGAGATAGTTTTCCAATATATGGACAGGGGAATCCCCCCGAGGTTCTGCCGCTGTGGTGGGGCTCTCACGTCCCGACCAGGCTGAAGGCTTTATCTTGCATCATGAGTGGGCTTTTGTTGTCTGCTGACTGCTGTAAGTGTTGCCCTCCCTCAACAGGCTTTCAGAGCTTGATGCTGTTGGATGGGAATCCCCCCCCAACATGCAGCTCCCTGCTCGCCTCTGTGAACGTCTCCATCCTGCTTCTGAAGCGTCGTGCACATCTTTATTGGCATATGAGCAATTCGTAGATTTTAATGCATACTGTATATTCCAGGAATGCTTTGGTGCTGACTAAAATAGTCGAGACGTGGTGGACCCCCTACGGGTTGTTGTTGGTGAAGTGTCAGAAAAACGGGTGCAGTCCCTGCGGCGATGGGATGGAGCTCTGCTGCTGTTATTTGGGAGAAAGTCCCAGTTTCAGAGACACACTTGCTGACTCTGTCTATGAGTGTTATCTTGATAATAAATAGCGCTGTCCTTGAGGGAAATAGATTGCGTTACAGAGAAGGGAGGAGGTCCAGTGACTTGTGCGTTCAGAGCCGGCAGAGCTGCAAATGTGAAAAACTGCCAAAGTTGACGTTTGTTTTGAGCTCCACCGCTCTGGCTCTTATTTCTGTTCTTGTCGCTCTTCCATTTTATTGTGTGCAATTTGTAGCTGATAAATGCTTAAAATGAAACAAACGTTCACCTTCCTGCGCTCAGATCATCAAGTCGGTCTGTTTTTGACATGGACTTTCAGCGAGCCCTGCAAAAGTAACTTTGTCAAAGCCAAAAAGTTCAGTGTAATTTGGTCGCCAGTGGATCCATGTCAAATGGAAAGATGTGTGGTTTTAATTTTTTTCCTACGAAAGACAAATTCAGAAAAGTTTGCAGTGCATTAATATTTGCCTCTCTGTCATTTTCCCAGGTATTGTCCTGCATTTCGCTCCACTGACCGTGACCACCGCTTGTAAAGATCAGAAATGTGGAAAAGGCAAAACAGCCGCTAGAGATTGAAATTAAAGTTTGTGACATGGCTACTGATAGTAGTATTACATTGCCCACAAATCACGACAACAAACTTTCATACACGCTAGTTTTTCCTATGACTCACTGGACAGTATGGCTGATGAGGCCTGTCAGCGAACAGAAAGTCTATGCAAAAGTTCTCAGTTTTGGTGTCATTGTCAGAAAGCTTAAGGTTTCGTTTAGTACAGTCATACTGAGGATCGCTTGTCAAGTCCCCATTAATTTCAACAGAGTCTATGGTATTTATTTCCCTGGAGGAGGGCTTGACCTGAATCAGTTTTCTTATCCTTTTTTATGCTAAATGATAAAATGTGTCTTTAGAAAGATGTTACAAATTAGAGACCATTACCTTCCTAAAATAATGGCCTTAGGTTTTTTTTTAAATTTTTTTGTCAAAATCACTTTTGAAAAAAAAACATACTTAGATCTTTATTTCATTTAATAATTTTTACACAAAGAAGAAAATGTTTGCTTTAACTAGGACCTTGTAAAACTGCAAACTCTCCTGTCACTCTGCCAGTTGTGCACATGTGCAGGTGAAAACTTACATGGGACTGCTGCTGCCAAATATGTGTGTGTGTGTGTGTGTGTGTGTGTGTGTGTGTGCGGGTGTGTGTGTGTGTGTGTGTCAACACAATATGTATCAAGATCTTTTTTTTAATATTGTATCAGACGTGTTTCAATGTTGTCTGATGAGGAATCCATTCACCAGGATTTCCACCAAAACAGGAAAGTTCCTGAAGCTGCATCACATCGAAGACGGTTCCTGTGACCTGAAAGACACTCTTCTGGAAAACAGAGAAGTAGCCAAATATATAAAATAAATATCTATATTACAATGGTTTGGATCAACCTATCCGTATGAATTCAGCTTCTCACACATGAATGCCTTAAAAACAGACTATCGTGCCATATGAGCCTGACTTTTCTGCTCTGGTTCGATGGAGGAAGGGCAATTTTCCCAATTAGATGGAGAAGAATTTGTTTAGTAGTAAGAATATTAGTCAGCTACTATTTTTTTGTTTGTAAATTATTGCCATCAGCACACACCCACGAAAAATTGCAAGTGACTGATATCAACCAAATCAAACCTTGTAAAGTCTTTTGTTTGCATTTGCAGTCGATGCAAAATTATGACGCTTTGATTTCAATCAAACTGAAGCTGGTTGTGTTGATGGCGGAAGCCAGCAGTTTCTACTAGTTTCATCTGACTGGGATTCCAATAGCAATGTTGAAAATGTAGCTTTATATTAATTCTAGATTCAGTATGGGAGTAAGAGAAATGTGCGGCCCGTGGACAAATACCCTCATGACAATTTGGTCTATGAAAATCAAACCAAACTGTGTACAAACTTCATGCAACTTTCTTGTAGTGTTGTAGAACAAAGTTACAAAAACGTGGGACACTGGTAATGCGCTGGTTAGCACGTTGCTAACACGTAAACAAATGGCCGTTCTGGTTCGCGGTGGAAGTCGCACAAATCCTCATGGGGGTGAGGAAAAAGATGGATATGCTGTAAAAAGAAAACAGGATTTCAGAGGGGAACCTTTTTTGTCCAGAGGAAAAAGGACAGGCTGTAGCATCTCAGGTGTGTCCACCTGTGCATCTCCCTTCATAGTATTGTTAGTGTGAGATCCTGTAACCACGATGTCAATCACACTAATCTCTTAGCAGCACTGTATGTACAGTATATGTGTGTTGTGGTAGAAGTCCGTATATACATGTTTGAAGTGCTTTGAAGAATCAAATCTAATAAAACCAAAATCTCCTGCATTAGTGTTTGTTTAAAAGAAGAGACATAATATTGATTTTCTGTATAAACCAAGTTGTGACACATTACAGGTACCTGCAGATGGATGCAATTAGTCTGGGATCCTAATAAACTGGAGCCAAATGGCAACACTGTTGGTTTTGAAAGATTCAGGAGCGTCATCACATTTGGCTAAGGCCACTGGATATTTCTGGAGGCCCAACGAAGCTGTAAGGTTTGGATCCCACAATACAACAGGAAGTCCTAGAACTGAAGGTCAGGAATAAATATCTTGAGAAGACTAAAAGATAATGAGTGGTAATTTTAAAACTAATTTTCTGCCTGAAGAGAGGATCTCTGTAAAGTGGAAGGTCTTGCATGCCTCACAGTCTCATTGCACAAATAGCTTCAAAAGAATCACAAGACTTTTTTTTTTTTTTTAAGATTACAGGTTCCTCTTGCAACATATTTTCAAACAGTTTGGAGCAGCAACCATTGTGAAAAAATGAAAGATTAAAGCTGCATTAGTTTGATTTAACAGACTTTAAGTCACTTTTTGGGATCAAGATCTGTGTCCTTAGACTATGGTTGGACTCTAACCAGAGAAAGATCTGCTAAACGTTACCTACAGAAACAGGTTACAGAACAGTTGATGTCTGACAGTAAAATGTTTTCACCCATTGCATGTTTATAGATGGGCAGCTGGTGCAAGTCTCCAGCAGTTAAAGTATGAAAGAAATAAAACCAGTGAAGTAAAGAGTCCTTATTTTATTTTATTTTATTTTTGGACTATTTGGGGAAAGTCAAGATACCCGAAAAGCAAACATTAAGTCATTTTGAGCTACACTGACTGCAGAAGATTGAGTAACTAAAACTGTTTCATGTTTTGTAAATCTACACATGATCAAAATATTAACCTCATCATCCTTGGAGACTTTACATGTTCTGGCTTCCAATGCCGGCTGTCAACAAGTTTTAGGAGATCTTTGTCGCCCTCTGGTGTTCACATTTTAACATCTTAGAAAGATTGAAGGTGTACCAGGAATTTCCCCCATTACAAAATATACATACATTGACAAAATGTTATTTATTTTTGTCAGCTTTAAAGAACATTTTCAAATGTTTGTTTTTTTTGTATGATGATCACCCTAACTCAATATTATTACGCTATATAGTGCAAGGATTTCTGAAATCCTCTCAGAAAATCTAGCAAAATTTTCTTCTTAATTCGTTTTTTGATTGAAAATATAAATAAATGTATATAAATATAAACATGACACCAAAATGGTGTGTTGCTCTGTTCTTTGGAAACACTAAACTGTGTGTCTAAGAACCGTGCAAACATTGTGAACGCGCCACAACCGCTGCTTTTCTAATCAAAACTGATCAAAAACTGAACTTTGTCCCACTAGACGATCTGGTTCACTGAGATTGTCTGTTCTGGTCGGGAGTCCTGAAGCACAAAGGTCAGGACGAACAAACAGCTCTGTTTCCACAGCAGATACAAACAGTTTTCATTCATTTTGAACTGAAAAGAAATGTATTTGGTTTTATTTACTAAAACCTGGCCTCTGTCTTTGCCAACGCCTGGATTTAAACAGATGTTTGTTTTTGTCACAACCTCTATTAAGTAGTCTTTATGAGAGAACTGAAGAAGAAAAGATTATGTACATTTTAACTCACAGATACCATTATCAGGTCATTTATGTTGGTGCATCAACAAAGTACATGCTGTGCGGGTCTAAATGTGAGAAAATAACCCGGAGTTTGTGGAACATCAAGAGCTGTAAAGTTTTTTAAAGTATGAGTGTTGATTGTACACCTCTGTTAGAACAGAGCTTCAGATGCTGTGTGAGCAGAATCACAAACTGGATTAAATGCTTTTACAGAATCACAGACTAGCTACGGTTCCTGAACTCGACCTTGGAGGAGTTTCAATCTCAGCTTGGTGGAACTGGCAACAAATTTGGATGTTTGGACTGAGATGCATTAGCGAGACTTTAAGGCAGATGGAAATGAACGGAGTCGGCCTGATGAACAACAATTGCTATTATCTGCAGGGCCGCACCAAAACAAAGCAAAGCAAACTAAGCAGCGGCTTTGGACCCCGGGGCCATTAGAGTAATAGATTAATGATTCCTATGTGATAAAATTACCAAAAACACACAATTTTATTATGAAGTTGGGATTTTTTTCTTACAATAATATGTCATTGATCATGCAGACATCATTCTATTTATAGGCATAAAGGAAAAATAATTGCTCTTGGGGTCCCCCTAGTGGCCGCGATAGGTCAAGCTTCACCGTGCAGAACTCATCCAAACCTCCAAAGCTCCGGTGGAAGAAAAGTTAGCAAAACAATGTCGCAAAAAGGGACTTGACCTTAAGGGAAAGAAAAAATAAAGAGGAAGAATAGAAAAAAAGTAAAGATAAAGGTTTGTTTTCATGTCTCTTGGTAATGTAATGTTTATCTGAAAGATTTGTGGAGCTGCTAATAGAAAAAATTAGCTTGCTAGCGGCCTGGAACAATTTTTTTATTTTGGATGTTTCAAATGTCTTCCAGCTCCAGTCTTGAAATATTCTTCGTAATTTAATGTTTATTGATCTTTGAGAATGTGTTCTTGTGTTTTTATGCCATCATTAGCATTATATTACTTGGAACTATAATAGTAATGCATATTACTATACAAAATAACAGTGATATTATTGTGTTGCCCTAAACAACAATATTATCGTCTATCACAATAAGTTCTGGGACAATTGTTCAGCAAAATTTGTTATGGTGACATGCAACAGTAAAAAGAAAGAAAGAAAAAAAAGAAATAACTAAACAGAGAAAAATCATTGAACAATTTTAACTAATCAAAAATAGTTTAAAATATCACAAAAACACACAGAGGAAGTTAAACTCACTAACCTGAACAGCATTCATCAATCCTAATGCAGAAAATTAAATCTTGACTTCTGAATATCTTTTTCACTGGAGACGGTTTCAATCAGTTTGGCTGATAAAAACGGCAAATAAAATAAATAAAAAAAACCCTGCTAAATAATTATGTGTTCTTGGAAAGGCCATAATTTTAACAATACAGTTTGTGAAATATACTGTAAAATGTGAGATTATTTTAATCATCCTCAACTTTACTAAGAGCTTCACGTAGAGGTGGAAATTCAGAGTGAAACATCTGTGGCATTTGCTTCACTGGATCATCGTACGTTGTACACATCAGAAATTTGATAAAGAGCTTTTATACTTTGCCAAAGCAAATGTTTTCTAAACAGCAGAAAGAAAACTAGAGTGATGGCAGTCTGCTCTGACTTCCTTGTAGTCTGATTGAAGTTCATTAAAACAATGAATATTTTGAGCTACAATCTGTAGCTTTTCTTGTTGGACTTCCTCTGTTAAAATAATTTACAGCAACCATTGAGAAAGTTGAAGGGATAACATAATATTACAATAACATGCTTCCAGGGTTTTCACGTCAGTTTTAAAAGTGATTCACCCTGTGAACAAGTACCGTTTTTATGAAAACAATTCTTGAAAATTTTACAAAACTGTGCTAATTGTTTGAAGTGGTTGGAAAAATGACTAACTTTTAAAATTGTCCTAAAAACTATAACTATGGTTCTGTCTCTTGATGACACCAGCAGAGGGCGCCAGAGTAGCGACTGACGGGTGGTGAAGTTGGTTCATCTTTACAAAATAACTACAGAGCTAACAGTAATTAATAGTAGGAGCAATGGATACAAGGCAGTGCTGTAGGATTTCAGGAAATAGAGTTTGCAGAAGCTCTTTTTTTTTTTTTTTTTTTTACTTGGAGTTGGGCCTTTTTAAGGGCTCTAACATGCGTTGTGTTGTTTTTTCTTTTTGCAAAGTTCAAAGCTTTTTTTGTTTGCCAAGATGCTTTGTCTTGTAAGTTCTAATTTTCCTTACGTTGCTGTTTTCGAAAATCTTTCTGTGCAGTTTAGCGTTCTTGAATTAACAGCACTGTTTTCATGTTTTGGTGATATTTAGCCTGTCACCATTTCTTCCTACACCAGTGTCTGCCATGACGTCCCAAAGCTGAGTGTTACCAAATCCCATGCTTACCTGTACGCTGCGTCTTGGCTGTATCTTTTGCTGCTCTGATGATATCTGACAATCGCGGCTCGATAGTGACTGTTTGCACAGAGCGTGTTTCAGAAACCCCTCTGGGTAATGTGGATGTGACTTTGCTCTCTTCCTTCTTTCTCTAGACTGGTGGTGCAGACTGATGTGCATGCATCAGCCCTGCACCACCACCTCCCCAGTGGCTTCTGAGGCCTTTTTGCAGAAGCCATGCAGCCATTTGGGGCTTTTATTTTTCTCTTTCTTAGAGGTACCCACGGCTGAAGGTCAGCACAAAGTTTTTAGTGTAGATTTCTTTCAGTTCTGGAAATCTCCCACTGGCACTTCCAGACCTGTCCTGCATGTTGCGCCAGTCTATAAAGACAGGAAACATTCATGCAAGTGAAAAGGCAGGTGGATTAGAAACTAAATATATACTTTATGTTTACTTGCTTTAACTTAAACCTTTGGATACAAATGTGCATCTTTAAGTTATATCAATAAAATATTTTATTTTAAAAAAAGAAATGTGTTAAGATGACTATATTTGAACAAAACCTACTGTATTATTTGGCAGCGATAGTGATTTAAACAAGTGTTAAACTGCTGTTTTGTGTAAATTATCGGTCTGAATTATAAAGCACACTTTATGTATAATTTATTAAGAAAAAAAAGTCCCTTCATTGGTCTCTCTGTCTGATGTGACAAATTAATTCAATCATCCAGTAGATGGGGCTAGAGAGACAAGGAAAGAAAAAAAAAACCTCACTTAAATTCAGAGAAATTTTTCCTCCCTTTCTGGTAGCAGGAAGGTTTAAAAATTGAATCCCATCTTCCTGCATGGAGTTTGCGTGTTCTCCCTGTGCAAAGCGTGGGTTACCGCTCCAGCTTCCTCACACTGTCCAAACACACGAGTTAACTGGTTTCTCTGGTGTAAGTGTGTGCACCACTGGGAAGACTGCCTCTACCCTGTTGAATGAATTGATTAGCTGCTTAGTTAATTCTTAAAACATGCATAAACATCAAATTTTAATCAGAATCCATTACTTTTGGTAATGTTCAAAGCTGTTTTTGTTTGTCAAGATCCTTCATCTTATAAGTTCTAATGTTCCTTAAGTTGCTGTTTTTAAAAATCTTTCGGTGCAGTTTAGGGTTCTTGAATTGACAGCACTGTTTTCATGTTTTGGTGTTATGTAGCCTGTCACCATTTCTTCCTACACCAGTGTCTGCCACGACGTGCCAAAGCTGAATGTTCCCAAATTTCATACTTTTAGTATTCAACCCTACACTAAACTATAAATGTATGGATATTAATTTTGAATAATATCGTATAAATGCATTGCATTGGCCCCTAAAATATCCCCGCTTACTAAAATTGTCACACTTGGTGCACGTTCTAAACATAAATGAATGGTATATCAAGTTACTCTGTGTTGTTTACCTCTGTTACACACTCAGCTTGAAGAACGTTCTCTTGCCTTTACATTTCACTACCTGTTACCATTCTAATTACTTCTGATGACTTTATTCTATGAAAAAACGCTGCAATCTGCTCCAACGCATCCTTCTTGCGTGCAGTACCCGAATCTTTCACCAGAGGGCAGAAGATAGCGTCAGAATTGATAAAAAATGGTATCAGGGGAAGACAGGAGTTGTGTGGTAGCCATAGTGACACATATGTGTGATACATTTGACGTAATCCGGTTTAGTAACCAATTTATATTTTTATTACTGCTTCTAACTGTTAAACGTAACTCACCTCTTCTACCAATATAACTTTTATCCAACAGCTTTTGTTTTGTTTGTGTTTTGTTAAGCTTTGGCCTTTCAGTCTTACCAATGGGAACATGTTGTTTAGTGTCTCCAGAACACTGATTAATCAACAGGAGAGGCATTTAGTTGCTTATTGGTCATTGGTAAGTAGATATTTTACAAGTGATGATTGGTTAATCATTTCAGTAATTGGTAAGACAAGTCCTTAATATCTTTGTGATAAGAGCGAGGCAGTCAGAGTTCAAAGTCTTTAGTCCGATGATCCCAAATAAATCATTATTTGAACTGCAGTCGAATCTGCAGTTTATCATCCTCAGAGACAAACATAAATAATTGGAGATCAGGCTTTATTTGACTGGTGTTGTCTGTAAAACAGATATCACATAGATTATAATTATGACTTTAAATTAAACAATTAACCAACATGATTCAGTTTAGTTATGGTACTTAAAAAAATAAACATCCAATTTTCTCTGTGCCATTTTGTACCTTAGAAGTAATAGGAAAATATCACATTTTAGGTTATTCTATGGAAAACTTGGACATTTTCATTGGAATGGGAATGTTCCTGAACACCTCATTATCTACAATCAAACATTTTAGATTTTTAAGAATTGAGACCAGTATGAGTCATTAAATAAATTGTTCTCTACAAATATTAAACTGCAAACAAATCTGTTGTAGAGAAAAATCTCTATTAAAAAAATTATAGATAATAAAAAGGTGCAAAATCTTTGATCACAGCCTTAGAAGAACACTTTGTTGAAACATCTTTTGATTTTCTTTCAGAATTGAGCCTTGGAGTCTTTTGGGTATTCTCATGGTAAACAGATAATAGTTTCCTTTCTATGTGACTACAGCAGTTCAAACTTTTTGCCATGGGGGAGAAAATTATGAAGTTAAAAGACACCTGCAGAGGCTATATATATATATATACAGTATATATATATATATATATATATATATATATATATATATATATATATATATATATATATATATATATATATAGAGAGAGAGAGAGAGAGAGAGAGAGAGAGAGAGAGAGAGAGAAAATATGTTAAACAAATGCATTGTACCATTTTTTTCATTTTATTATTTCAATATTTCATGATTTTTTAAAAATATTGAAATAAACTAAATGTTCAGATTTTTGTGAAAAAGTGATTCATAAAATATTGTAGATCCAAAACATACATTAGTTTTTGTGGGTTGAATGTTTTTGTTTTGCACATCACCAAGCCAGATTTGCTCCATTGCAGGATTGTGATCTGGGGCCATATGAAACCAATAACAGGGCGTCAAATGGCCCGCAGACCACATATTGGAAACCCTCGCTCTATAAATGTTTCAGTCAGATTTATGTGTAGATTTTCCAAAACCTTAATTTCCTTGTGGTAAAGCCATTGCTTTGTTCATTTGAATCTCTTGATTCCTATTTTCAAACTAGTTGAAAATGGGCTGACTAGTTTGTAAAAGGAAACAAACTAGTAGACACCAGAAGTTTCTCTCTCTCTTTCTCTCACGACTTACCCAAACCAGCAACATGGACATTTTTCATTTGGAAAACCCATTTGGGACTAATGTTTAACTAACTGGCTGATATCTGAGTTGCTGCTACAATATTTCCATACAATATGGAAGTATTGCAGATCAAAGGGCACCAGTCCCTCCTACAATATCCGCCCCCAGACATGATGCTGCCACCCTCGTACTTCACAGCTTGGCCTGGTGTTTCTTGGTTTGCAAGCTTCAGTCTTGTTCTTTGATTGTCACGAGCAGCAGAAATGTACACAAGTCATTTATTCCAACTCTCAAGTTTTTTTGTCCCGATTCAAGAGTCAAGTTGAAACTGAAATTTCTTATCTAATCTGGTGCATCTGTATCCCTGCATTAGGATGCCAACAAGAGCAGATTGTTGTGAGGCATAAGCATCCCATAATGCACCACTGTCACCACGCTTATCCATCACAGTGAAAACATGTAGCTCACATACCGGCTTCCTTTCACTCTTCATTACATGAGATAAAAACTGTTGAGACTTGATTCTCACAGGTGTTCAAGTCAAGTCTCTAGTCTTTAGGGCACAACCCTTAGTTGGGTTGGAAGTATTTTACTTTAGCAACTTAACTCTGAAGTCTCAAACTGGTGTGGCCAGAGGTTGGCACTCGAGTTTGACCTTTCGGCCCTTGTTGGTATCAGAGTTGTTTCATGGTAAACTGTAACATTCTTTCACTTGTTTAGGCCGACATCTTCACAAAATTTGCTTTTGTTCTGAGTTTGGTATACACATTTCACCCAACTCCTTCCTGAATGGTATGATGAACTGTATCTTTGATCTAGTTTTTAGAGTAAATATCTTAGTACAATCAAAATACAACAAACTAACTTACAAGTAAATTTTTTGCAATATATAGCAGCTTGTTTAAAGGCAATACTTCCTCAATTTTGATAAAACAGTACCAGTTTCAGTGGCAAATTATTTCACTTAAAACAAGACATTTTCCCTATGTAATAATCTGCCAGTGGAACTAATAGTTTTTCATTAACATTAAGCAATTTTTGACTCAAAACAAGCTCCTATGTCTTTTCTTGGAAGTTAATTTGGTCTTTTTCCAAATGTCCTAATATATTTGGACTAGAAACTAGACCAAAAATACTTATTTACATAAAACAACGACTCCTCCAGGTGAGATACAAATTATTTCCGGGGACGGACCAGACTTTAGGTGGAGCTCCATAGATTTCTTCTCTTTAAAGCCATGATAATATTTCTCTTTGTAAACTTCAGAATTTTAATAAAGTAATTAAAATGTGTAATACAATTACCTAATTTAGCAAATATGGAAATAAATCTGATAGTGCTAGCTGAACTAAAACTGAGACTTTTTGTTTGATTGAATTCCAGACAATCTTATATAATGTACGTAAATATTTAGTCTATATCTATGCACTTTAAAAGTGCCTTCCTCTGACTGAAACCTTTATGCAAATTGCAACCGATGTTTTGCTGAAAGCTATTTAAAGTAACCTAAAGATTATCTTTGTATTCTATACTTCTCTGTGGTTTCTTGCTGAACAACATGCTCCAGTTTCATTTTGTTCTAATAATGACCTAACTGAGTTTGTAAATTATACAGTCTCAAAAGAGGAAATTTTCTAAAACATCTAAGTTGCAAACTTGAAGGCGGTGCATTTTTATGTCAATCTGTGCAGCTCGCATTGAAAGAAGTTTGATGTGATTTGGATCTGTCTGCATCCAGCTGATTAGCAGAAAAGGATTTTGTGCACAGAAAGAGGTGCAGCTGTGCTGCCGGCTCGACCAGATGTGCTTTAACCAAAATGGAGGCACATGTTTAAAGGCAGTGCTTTCACAAGCAGCATTGCGATATGAATTTAGTCAATACTTGAAAGAGATGCAACCACACGTGTGCTGATTGCAGAGTCTGGAAGCTCTGTTGGCTGGGCAAGATTATCTGAATTATGGTGCTGAGTAAAAACCGGAACAACTTCAGATGTGTGGTTTTGGAAAAAAAAAAAAAGAAGAAGCAGCTAACGCAAAACTTGTGAAACCTTCATCTTGTAGATGTTAATTTAGTGGAAGGCAGAGCGACAAATTAACCAGCTTCTGATTTACAGCCACCGAAGTAAAAGCTGATCTGAAATCAATGGCTGCTAGAGGCCAGAATGTGGTACACGTGACTGAACCCGCAAAATTAAAACACAAACTTTGCAGGTTTTTTGGGGTTCTTTTCCCAGGTTTCGCCAGCCAGCTCTTTTGATCTCGGCTCCAGAGCCCAACTTCTAAAGAAGGCCGACCACATGGGTGAGAAGAGGCACGAAACCTTTCACAAAAAAAAATCAGCCTGCAGACATGCAAGACCCTCTTGATGTTCACACAGGAAGGAAGCAAGTCAACACTGCTACTGCAATAACCCCTTGTTCTTTTAGCCAGGCTGCACATTTTTGCACTCCACTTACCCAACTTTGTGGTGTACAAAAAGCAAACTCTGCAACAAAGTGATTAAAACTGAGAAAGAAAAAAAGAACGAGGCTAGTCAGAAGAGAAAACATGCATATTTGTCTTGCAGGTCTACAAATAAGTCATTTAATTACAAATTCGCATGGATAGATGTTTGAGTTTGACATTGCTGCCTTTCTGCCGTAGAGGAATCTATGATAGTGAAGCTTACAATCAGCAGAATTATGCCAATACTTTCCAGTGGTCATAATCAAAACTAGCGTGGGCGTTCCTCCCAACGCAGACTATACTCGATTATGAAACACAGTCAGATTTCACAAAAAACATTCATCATTTTACTTTTGCTTCAACACACAGAAATCTGCTTAATACATTCCTTTATTATTATTCTTTATTTATTTATTTTTTTAAAAACACCCATCCTACATTACAGGCATACAGACAAAAATAAATACTGAAAATGTTACAACTAAAATCAGCATCTTAGTGTCAACTAACTCGACATTTTTCATGAAAGCAAAACACTGAGGTGTAAAAATGCTGTTTATTTCTCTGTGCTGTTTTGCTTTGAGCTGCCAATGAACAAAAAAGTGCACCATCATCTTTGGGTTTCTATATTGCAAAACAGAATATATTTAGTCCAGGTATAACAGATAAAAAAAATATATATACAATCAAAGGATCTCTTTGTGGAAGTTATGAGTAAGCGCTCCTCCTGATTCAGAGCAAAACTACGGCTCAGTGAAACAAAGCCGAAACGATCGAAACTCTTCAGATTTTGTACAGACCAAAGAAGTTGCCATAATGTGAGTGGCTGAGATAGGTCGGGTGCGACACGTTCACGTAAACCCTGTCGAACTTCATCAGCTGCAGGCCGCCGCCGAGGTAGTTCTCTGCAGTCCACGGGCCGTTGGGTTTCTGGACGCAGAAACCCGACTTGTGGGCTTCCATCAGAGTCAGGAGTTTGGACTGTCCCACTCGCCTCACGAACACGACGTGATCGAACGAGGACGTGGGGTGGCAGTTCCTGAAGATCAGCTCCACTCGAGAGTAAACGTGGTAGAGGCCCGACTCGTTGACCTGCAGGGCGCCGTCTTCGATTTTGTAAGCGACCGCCCCGGAAGTGAAGGCCTGGCCGGCTTTCGGTTCCCATCGCAAAGTCATTTGGGATGGTTGATGCACAATGCGCCCTGCAAAGAGACGACTCCATTAAGCAACGTGGACTTAAGAAAATCAACGATTCCTCCATGGGTTAATAGGAACCTCACCGAGAACATGAGCCGCAGGTTTCTTCATTTTCTCTTCTGTTTTCTCTTCTCCGTTTGAGTCGGGGTTATAGAGACCTGAAATGGCCGTCAGATTAGCTCACATCAACTGATTTTGTTCACCATCAAGAACATTTTCAACTTATAGGACGGCTACGTGTGCAGAGAACACAATGTTCGCATACCAATTTGCTTCTGGGGTGCATGGAACTCAGTCACGAGGTCATGTTCAACCTTGAGGGAAATAAAAGAAACAGAAAGTCAATACCACATCACACAGGAGAAGTGCATCTCAGTTTTTCTCTAAGGCTGAAAGCTCTGCCGCGGCACATGTGAGATAGAGGATATCCTGTCTGAATGGACGGGTGACCACAGTGGAACAGCAAGAGGCTCTGGCTTGCATTTTAAATGTCAGAGTTCACAAGGGAAGATATTCTAATTTTAAACGGTTTCAAATTAATTATTAAACTTTGCAGGTCTGCCCAAACTTTCCAGCCTTGGTTCCATTCTCCCACCTGACACCTCCCTGGCACCACCTCCATATGTAAAGACACTTTCAGGTCTTGCCACTGAACAGTGCTCACAAACACACAAGTCTTGGAAAACATATTTGTTCCTTTTCAACAAGAAGAGCTTCAAGAAAGTATTCTACACAATGCAAAATCCCATTTTTAAAAAATAAGAAATTCTGTAATTTACTCTTGTGTGTGTGGGTGTGTGTGTGTGTGTGTGTGTGTCAGTCCTTACCTTCTCCACATTTTTGAGTTTTTGCTGGAGTCTCAGGATCTGCCAGGCTTCAAAGCCCAGGGCGGCGAACACCAGCAGGAACAACATCAGCAATATCATGGCCAGGCTGCAGCTGACCCCCATGCAGCCTCGGCTCTTGCTGTGGCTCCTCGTGGTCTCCCGGGCCTGAGGGAACGACCAGCAGGGGATGAGGTTCGGTGGCGTCGCCGAAGAGCGCTGACCTCCGCCCTCGTCCACCAGGAACACCTGAGGGAACGGGTACTTCTGATCATAGCTCATGGTGCAGGACCCTACTGGGAGGACGAGTTGTCTGAAAGTCTGACTGCTCTGAACTGAAGGAGGTGTGGACTTGTGCCTGAGAAACCCTTTTCACGTCGAACCCAAGAAACTGTCACAGCATTCGCCACCCACTGCCTCCCACGCCTCCCCTTTAGTGTTCAACACTAAACTAAATTTCCTCAACTGAGCAGTCACTCTGATTAGTTACACAATCTGATGTGTTTGGTTTTCCTCCCTAATCTTTCTCAACATTACCAGGTGACTTGGGTTCTATGTGCAAACCTTTCTCTGTGTAGTTATGTAGTTTAGCTGCAGCTGTCTGTAAAGGAAACTTGAGGTCTAGCTGACCCATACCTCACTAACCGCTCTCCCTTCTTCTACATAAAGAGACCTTTTCACAAATTCCGCGAAAGGAAAGATTGAGCAACGTCGCTCGTCGGGAGCCGTTTTTCAGTCAAACACAAAAATAACTGACCCTCTTCTCACCGAATCGGACTCCGACCCAATTAAACGTGCTTTCTGATGCATTCTTTATCTGTGTCAGGGTGGATGGGTGGCCCTGCGTGTTGGTAAACAGTGAGGCAGCAGTTTCAAAAGCACACCGCATGCTCTCTGTGGGAAGAAGCGGCTGCCACATGAAAAGGAACGAGCTCCAAGCATTGGCTTGTGTGTTGTCTGCTTCAGAAAGACTCGTAGAGACGTTCGCTGAAACAAATGAAGCACAACGCCGGCCCGTTCCTCTGAGACAGCTTACAGCACAGGTGTCAAACTCTGGTCCTCAAGGGCCGGCATCCTGCAGTTTTTAGATGTGCCTCACGTACAAAACACTGGAATGAAATGGCTTAATCGCCTCCTCCTTGTGTAAATCAGTTCTCCAGAGCTTTGCTAATGACCTAATTATTCTGTTCAGGTGTGGTGCATCAGAGGAACATCTAAATGTTGCAGGACAGCGGCCCTTGAGGACTGGAGTTTGACACCCCTGGCTTACAGGAAGGAGCACATGAGCCAGGCTTCCTTCCACCAGACCGATACCCAGTGCTGCTGCTGTGTTCTTCACACCAGTTTGGGTTTGTTTCGTTGGATGTTGAGCAAGTGCAATGTGGCTAGAGTTGCGGGTGCAACACTTTCCATTTGCAAGACTACCTGGCATTAAAAGAAAAGAAAAAAAAAAAAGACATGCAGGTGGCATGTTTTGAGGTCTTTTCAAAGCCCCTTGGGTGGTTTGGCTAAAAAGCTCTTGATTTCAGATGAAGAGATAGGTGAGAAGTTCCTGTTGCTGATATTTTGAGCAGTATCTGTGCAGCAAGTAGTCAGGCATACCGAAACTTCACTCCACACTGCAAATGGAGGCAAACCATATTCATATCAAGAGAAACTATTCTCTTCTGAGGTCTACCTGTCATCTACACACAAAAGCCTCCTGGGTTTCCACAGCAAGGTGAGCGTCAGAACGGTGCTGCAAACGTTTTCTTTCGTTTCTCCAGCCGAAGGGAAACCCAGATCGCAGCGTGCAGACGCAGCTCCCAAGTTAAAGGGCAATTACGTCAAGCTTAACCATAAACTTCACAGACTGCCAGTAGCCTGCAAGCCGAGTTGCCTGTTTCCCAGAATCGTCATGCTGAAACAGACGCTCGCAGCAACACTAGCGGCAGCAGCACGGAGCCGGTAAGGTGGGAGGGTTGGGTTTTGGGGTCTAACCAGCAGGCTGCTGCTCCAGTTATTATAAAGCAGGCGAGTGTAATAAAACGAATCTCTGAATCAGCAAGTGCGTTTCTCAGTCATTGTGTTTCCCACCGTCTTCCTCTCTTTGGCTGCAGGCAGTTGTGGTCTTGATGACTGATGACACAAATATAGCAGAATAAATGACAATGAGGTTCGTTACTTGGAGAGAATGACATTACCCAACTTTGGGGTTTGTCTTTCTTGAAGACGGA
Organism: Gambusia affinis; assembly: GCF_019740435.1. Classification (NCBI taxonomy): domain Eukaryota; kingdom Metazoa; phylum Chordata; class Actinopteri; order Cyprinodontiformes; family Poeciliidae; genus Gambusia; species Gambusia affinis. The sequence continues at coordinate 8,381,873 of NC_057877.1, read as the reverse complement.
TATTTAGTCTTACACGGCACATTTGATGAATTACCATTTCATAAGAAGCTCCTGGCCAACGCATTTGTGCCGAATGAAACCTTGTAATGACGAAGCAATGGGCTTTAATATATTGAATTTGGATTTATGTGATAGACCAACACGGAGCAGCATATAATTAGTTAAACAAAAGAATACATACACATATACAGTACTATGTAAGAATACATGTATTCTTACAACTTTCACAAATAAACCTGCGTTTTTCCCTTCAGGTTTGTCCTGTATTGAAATTCATTCATCTTCTCATCAACTCTGCCAGCTTCCTTTTCCCTAATAAGAACAAAAACCCACATAATGATACGGCCACCACCATGCTTCACGTTAGGGCACCTGCAGGTGAATGTCAATATACACATTACATGTTAGTAGCTATTTTGTTGATATTCACAAGCATTACTTTGTTGCTTTTATTCTTACGTGCAGTCATGTTTTGAATGTACAACTTTGTTAAATGCCTTTTTTTCTCCTCATCCTGGTACAGAGGGTGGGCATTGCAAGATGTGCAATGGTGTGCAACATGACCTCAGACAGGAAGTGCTGAGCGGGCAACACTAAGAGCATTTCTATCAAGAGGAGCACAGAACTTCTCTGAATCAGTTTAAATCAATTTGTGCATCAGTTTTTATTGGTGCATTGATTGTTCTGTTTGGTGTCTGACTAGATGTTTGTATTGTTTAGGTTATTTTAAGTATTTTGTGCCAAACTGCTCAGCTCAGCCAGTATTTCTTTTTTTATTCATCTTTGTCTTTTGTTGGGTAGCTCAGTTTTTTTTTTTTTTTTTTAAACCAGTTTACGGTTGGTGTTAAACTTAAACTTTGTTCAGTTTGTTTGATCTATTTTAAGGACATTCTTACCCATTGTTATCAACTGAATGTTTTTCTTTAGTTTTTAGATAACTAAACTCAACTTTTTAAAAGAAAATACATCTATATCCTCATGTCTTACATGTTCAGTCCATTACAGAAGGTCTTTTCAGGATGGCTTAAGAGGTTAGTTCCCAAACACACAACCTTGTGAGGGTGAACATTAACTTTGATTTTATTTGACATTAACATGCTTGTGTTATCTTCCAGGCAAGATGGATTACGGACATCTTTCTTTTTTGTCATATTACTGTGTAAGTGTGACTTGCATTTCTGACTAAAGATTTTCATGAATGAAGTATGAATTTGTGCAGCTCCCCCTGAATTACCATAGTCATCAGAGCCACTTCTGAATAATTTCATGGTTGCCTTTTCAGTGTGGGAGGTGGGGATGTCGTGCAATGTTTGCAGTTTAACCACACTCTTTCCATTCCTGGTCGTTGGACTAAAATGTCTATGCAAGATGTTCAAAGCTCCGGGTTTTCTTTTATGGTTACACAAACGTAAACTCAACTTTATTATTTGCACTTGGATTGTATTTTGGAGTACAAAGGCACACCTCACTTTTTCTATTTTGTAAAATTGCTGAAAACCGTGCATCACTTCAAAGTTATGAAACAGAAATTTCAGACTGCTGCGACATTGATTGAAGCCACAAGGCTCTTTCTGTTAGACTAATAACAAATTACAGTATTTTTACCCACTGAGGTCACAACCAAACAGTAGAAGGTAATTAAGCCCCCACTAAGAAAAAAATGTCATTTGAAAGTGTCACCTAAATTACAAAATAGTACATAAGAGGAAAGCTCTCAGTAGAAGTGTCATAAAGCTTTATGGAAGGATGTACCTTTGATTTGGTTCAGTTGTCATTTTATTTTTATTATTATAACTTATTTTAGTGCTCTGTGTGCTTCCATTTGTCTTTAATTCTGGCATTTAGAATAATTCTGTTTTTTTCTAAAACTGATTTTCGGGTTTTTTTTATAGATCTGATCCAGGCAAACCAACTCGGGAACAGTTCTGTTCAATTTAATTCTAATTCTGGTGCTTTCGGATTATATTTTCTGTGGTGATCAGTTACAGCCAAGCAGTAAAGACAGCAGGTTTTTAATTTTCACCACAGTACAACGAAGAGTTCTGCGGTGCGGAGCCCAGAATTATTATTGATGGTTATATTTATGTTCCGTAAGGAACATCTCAAGGAGTCATCTTTGAAATAAATAAATACCGTATTTTCCGGACTACAGAGCGCACCTTACTATAAGCCGCACCTACAAATAATAAAAAACAAAACAACTGGAAACGTACATATATAAGCCGCTCTCGGTTTTCCACTTAATAAATCTGCAATTAAAAATGCAGCCCTGCGTCTCCAACGCCCAACCATGGATTCGTTCATGTGCAGTGGCTCTATTTCCCTCCTCTTCTGCCAGATCGATACTCCTCAACTTAAAAGCTGCATCGTATAAACTTCTTCGTATGGTTTCCACGATGAGGCGGTATGAGTTTGAAAACAAATTTGACCATCATTGCAAAATATAACATTTTAATTGAGGTTACACACTTTTTAACAAAACCAATAAAAAAAATCACTACGTGTTAGTGTCCTCATCAGAAGAGGAGTAACAATCAAGTCCCAGGATGTGTCCACTCTTGTACTGTGTGAGTCCCGAGTCAGACGCCGCTGCACGGCTTGAGTTGTTTTCTTCAATAGCGCTTTGTTCTGTTTCCACCAAAGAACCACTTGTGGGCTTCTCATTTCTCTCTGGGCTCCCGTTTTTAAATTCAGCCGTTTGTTGTGAGTGAAACTTACTGAGGTTGGGAAGGCCAGACTGCAGCATCCTGGCGAGGTTCTGTGTTTGGGAGGAACTCTGGTGCAGAACCGGTCCTCTGAACGCAGCGGCAGCCACCGCCAGCCGCGTCTGGTCGAAGGAGAGCGGCTGGTCCTGGACTGAACTGGGGTCTGAGACGGCGCTGGTGGGAAAAAGACTGGGAAGCCTGGCCTCTGAAAAGCTGCAGGTCGCCGCTGTTGCTAAGGAACGAAAACACCTGGGAGAATCGCTTGCAGCGTCACTTTCACGTCTACTCTTCTGGCTCCCTTCATCATACAGCTCATTAAGTCGAGGATTTTTACCTATGAATAACAGACATAGAGACAGCTAATTAATCATAAGTAGTTTGGGAGATTTCTCTGCAACTCAAAACGTAATATAAAAAAACAACTCTATTTGAACTTTTTGCTGTGACAGTAATATGTCGCACTATGTGGCATCCAGCTGTGGCTCAAGGGGTATAAATAGAGCTGATTTGCATAAGATTGAAATCCACTGAGCTACTGTGCAAGTATATCTTAGATTATCCAACATTAAATTCTTCTTCTTACATATGAAGTTTAAGAATCAAGCTACATCATATAAAGTTCCTCACAAACATGAGATAGAAGTATGCTAAGCACTTGTGAACAAAGAAATTATTTAAAACAGCTGAATATTCAGATATGTGCAGGAAGCAGAGGAGATTTAACCTTTACTTTTTACTCATGGCTCATTTCTGTAGCATGCATTGAAGAAGCCAATGTTGTGTTTATTGCACTAGTGTACTGGTAACTCCAGCGCTTAAAGTGACATTAAGCACACTGGTGCTTAAAGCTTATTTAGTTGTTTCTAAATAAGCTTTAGAAACCACCTCTTAGTTTCTAAAGCTTATTTAGAAACTAATAGGTGGTTTCTCAGGAGAGTGAAGCAACCAAATTAGCCATAAGACAATCTAGATACTGGCACTTTCATTTCCTGTGACAACCAAAGCACTGACCAGCATTTGGTGGGTCTTGAACCTCTCCTCTCCGTTTGCTGTAGGCTCTGGGAGTCCACGGTTTGTGTTTGCATGAGGGGTCTAGAGCTCGTAGCTTGGTGATGAAGCTTTTGTATTCTTTTTCCAAAGCCTCGATGTGCATCTGGAACTCAGCTATCTTCCTCTCCGGGTAATGAGGTAGCTGGGATTGCTGAGCAATGGACAAAAAAAACAACAACAACCAAAAAAAAACAAAAACAATGTAGAGCACTGGGTCAACAAACCAGGACCTTTACAAAATTTCAAGCAGCTCTCTTACCTGCAGGTAATACTCGATCTCACTTTTAATGCTGGGAATCCACTTCTTTACAGACGGAGCTGAGTTCAGAGTAGACTGTGAAGGGACATGTTTTAAAGATTATTCTTAGTTAACGACTGGCTTTAAGAAGACATTTTATCAGATTCATTACCAGTTTGGGTCGACGCTTATTTACATCTTTAAGCCGTCCCTCTGTAAAATAGAGGTTTCATTAGTTCACGTGCTCAGAACAAAACAACAATAAAATCTGTATCTGTGTGGGATATAGATTTAGAATAATAATGTATCCCCGCATTGACAGCAACAACTTAGCACGAGTGAAGCTAACAGGTAAAGCTAGCTGTTGGAAAACCCGCAGGGTTCTTATTGGCAGAATGTGAATAAAATGGCGCCATGCTCTACAGACGGTAACTATTTACCCTCTCTCTCTTTCTGTAGCCATAGTCTGTTCAGTCTTCCCTGCTGCTTTTCCTCGTTTCTTGCCATGGATTGAGGTTGCAATGTTGAGCCGCGACTCAGTCAAAACAAAGTCACGTGACCTACAACGAGTGTCACGTGATACCCAAAGAAAGTTGAGTCTTAAAGGGGACGTGTCTGTAAATCTAAAAGACGGCTGGGACAGAGCAGCTCATCCCGTAAGATATGAAAGAAAAATGACAAAAGGGAATTGCTATAAAACAAAAGCTGAGCTGGGTCCAAGTAAAAGATGTGGAAGCCTTGAGAGGATTGTGAAGAAAAGCTTATTCAAATATTTGGAGAGATTCACAGGACATGCACTGGGACTGGAGTCAGTGATTCAAGAACCATCACTCACAGAATTATCCACACAGACACATTTTGCACTCCACAAAAAAATGTGTACAAATACAGAGCAAAATATTTCCATATCATAAAAAAGTTTGACTTATTGCAGCATTCTCTTTGTTTTACTGCAGATTCCGCACAGTGTCCGCAAACATGGCTGTTAGAGGAATTGTTCACTCTTTTCAATGTCAATGTCAATGTCAATGTTAATGTCAAATTTATTTATATAGCACTTTAAAAACAGGCATAGAATTGCACCAAAGTGCTTCACAAGAATGACAACAACACAAATGAATAAAAATAAAGTATCAAAACACTAGTTCAATTAAATCCCAAGGAATAAAAAGGAGTTTTAAGAAGCGAATTAAAATTTTCCTTAGATAATTGTGTCGATGTGTTGATGTGTCTCTGTGTTGCTCTGTGATGAACACACTTGTCCAGGGTGTATCCTGCCTATCTCTCTATGACTGCCAGGGATAGGCACCGGGCCTGTCACAATAACAAATTTTTCTGGACGATAAATTGTTCAAGAAGTTATTGCGATAAGCGATAATATTGTTGTTTTGAGACCATTTTTGAGTAACAAAATGGCAATGACATAATAATGCAAGAACACATGCTCAAAGATTAATAATTTTAATTTTTTGTCAACATTTAACTGTGGAACTGGAAGACATTTCAAATATCCAAAAAATAATAAATAAACAAGACAACAGAAACTACAAATAGAAATAATTATGAAGTCTCTGTAAACATACTTATATTAAAAAAAAGGGGGGGCCAGTTGAGACCAAATCACCAGACTGAGGACATTTGTCATCCAGTCTTTGGTGGAAAGAGAAAAATAATAACTTATGCAAATACAAATTATTGAGCTCTTTTTAATTTGTCGTGTGATTAATTGATTTATTGCTTATTGTGACAGGCCAACTGCCACCATGACCTTCCATGGATAAATGGCATCGACAAAGGCATGAGTTAGTCCTCGTGATAGCTGCATAATTAAGTATGACAAGGCCTATCATGTTAATACCAAGTCTTGCTGTGTTAATTTTGTTTGAACATTTCATAAATAGTGTAGTGTAGGATTACCCGACTACAGAGATGTGTGCTTTATTATCATTATATCATTGTTTATTATTATTATTAATACTAATAATTAACTAATTTCCCAACAAGACTTTTGGAAGGTGAAAAAATAGGAACATCTCCATGTTTAGTCTTGTTTTTGTTTTTTTTTAAACACACACACAAAAAAAATCCTGACTTGGTCTTGGACATTTAATACTCTGCTTGACCCCATTTTGATTTCCAACAAATGGAAAATATGCCAATCCAGCACTGACACCATGAGCGTGTGCCTGCTTCTGATTTATATCACTGAAGTGGAAAGTTGATGTGTGTGAGGGGTGGAGGTGGTGCAGCTTGCAAGTAACTGAAAATATCTGAAATGACAGAAAATGGAGGAAAAAAAATCCCACCCTGCGCCCTCTGGGCCTGTGGTGTTAGATTTTTAATCATTTAGACCTTCTATTAAGAGTCAGACAGGAAGAAACAACATGCACCGCGCCGCTGATATGCGTCTTTATCATCCTGTCACAATTTGCAGCAAGCAACCACAGAAAAAAACAGCTCACAAGAAATTAAAGTGCAGGACCACAAGAAATATTTTATCAAAACATCACGTCTGTATTATGGTACCAACGAACATTAGTGCATTTTAGTATGGTGGTACTCACAGAAAGATCTGAAAAGTGTGGTGTGCTTTTACACTCAGCAACCAGGGTCCACACAGTGTGTTTAGGGTTATGTGCAGTTTTGCAGATTGCTTTTTAGCATGGTGTCAGAAAGTTTAGCTTTGGTTTTATCTGACCAGAGCGCCTTCCTTCACATGTTTGCTGTGCCACTGAAGGCTTGTGGAAAACTGCAACTAGGACTTGCGGTTTTCTTAGAACAACAACTTCATTTTTAACACTTCCTTTAAGGCAAGAGTTGTGGAGTGTAAAACTAAATGGAGTGCAAGTCAATTTATTCGCACACTTGAGCTGTCACTTTCTGGCTGCTAGAAGCCCGTGCAGAAGCCAGTGAAAATGAGACTAAAACACAAGTGGACTCACTTTACAAGTTAAATGACTTAGTTTTATTTTATTGCGGAGCATCGGCGTGAAGGGGGTTTTCAGAGTGGGTGATTAAAAAGGTATAAAAACCACCAATCCATCTTTCTGATGAAGAGTGCTCAACTTTGCGTTGATCTACTAAAATGTGGCTTCAATGTAAAAAAATGTGAAAAGGTTCAAAAGAGATGAAAGCCTTAGCAAACTACTATGACTTTCATAACCTTAACGTTTGATTTCTTATTTACAGGCAGATGATCTTCTGATGCAGTGGTCTTAGATGAAGATGTTGTATGTTCAGCAACACCAAGGGTTTGCAAAAATCTTCATCAGTACATTGAAGCATTTCTCAGCCTTAGGAGTTACTTCTTACGTCTTTATTGGGGAAAACTGCAGCATTTTTAATGAGCTTTTAGGGTTGTTTCTGTCTTATTGTCATGTTGAAGCACGCTGAGCAACTGTCTTAGGATTCAGGGGCAGATCATAATAAAATAATCCTGTATTCTACATTATAAACCTGCATGTTAAGAAGTATGCCAAAGGCTTCATATGTGTTTAAGAAGAGTCTTAAACTCAATAAAAGAATAGCCCTGTCTGACATGCCAGTGCAAATTACAGCAAATGTGTAGCAGCAAAGGGCTTTAAGACTCAATGTTTGCTGTTGCAGAGGAAATTACAACCAGTATTCACAGTGATGCAGAATTAAATAAGGAGAATGATATCTCTTAAAGGGCTGATACTTTTCTGCAGGTCTGGAGTTTCTAGACATCACCATTATTGTACATTATCTGCTTTAACAGTATTTCTCACTGAACACATGCTGGGTTTGTCTTTTCTGTCTGTGACCTGCAGCTGCATCTTCACTTCATAATTTGTAGCTTGCAGCTTAACTTCCTATGTGCACAGTTTACCCCTATACACAATGTGTACCGTGCATGGTGTACACATGCATGGTACACCATGTGTCCTGGTGTACAGTGCATGCAGCACATTGCAGAGGAGCATCTTCATCATTGGCCTGCTCAACTGCAAAACAAAGCCCTGTCATTGAGTGACTTCAGAAAGGCTATGTTGCTGTATTTCTTCGATTTACTTATGTCAGTGATTGCATTTTGGTGAAATTTTTGTTACCTCGCCCAATGACTGTTGGAAATAGCCTCCAGCCTTTTCTCCAATTGCTGTTCAAAATAAAATGTTTCAGCTCCCTAACATCTTGCTTTTTGCACATTATTGAACCTTTACTTTGATTAACCCGGAAAGCACAATGAATTAAATGATGAATGGTCTATATTTTCCATTATTGCTATACTATTACTGTTCTTAATATTTTAGGCGCCTTATTAAGTCCAGAGTTTATCACCTACTCACAGAGTTTACACACCTATAAGTCGGAAATCTGTCTAAGCAAACTGGAGGAGAGTAATTTCCTGGATTATAATCTTTGCAGGTTTTGATTTGAATACTTCCGATTTTGCGTAAAAGTTTTTTCCTTTGTTTTACACCTCAAACATAAATTGAGCTTATTGGTTTCTGTCCCTGAAGTTTGATAATATCTCTGATACAATGTTGCATTTAGTCAGCCTTCCTCCAACTTTCCGGGAATCCGGCATGATGTCGAGCCATTTCCTTTGTTTAAAGAAGAAGAAAATAGAGAATTTCACAAGATAAATCAGTTTTTTGTTCATTGCTTTCTTTGTCATGACTCAGAAACCTGCCTTGACTTGTTCGAATGATTACGCGCCAACACATCAATCAGTGTTAAATATCAGGAGCTGCAAGCTCAACAAACTGTTGCAGACAATTTTAGGGGTTGAAGTCAAAAACCACAAGAGGGCGAATACAATGGTTGTGTGGAAATATGTGAATCACTCCCACACTGTTACCAGAAAGACCCTCAGCTCGTGGAAATCTCATGGTTTAGCAGCAAGCTTATCTTTCATCTCTCTGGTCGGGTAACCCAGTAGAGCTGTCAGGCTTCCCTGGAAGAGTCTGCACATTCAACTGACCTCTTACCTTGTGACACTTCACACCTCTTTTTCTAAGACTGTTTCAAAAATAAGGTGAGTGCAACCTGAATCCTACAAGAATAAATCTGCACCTACCTGCAGTGGCGTGGGGAAAACACGCTGCTAAAGATTTGAGAAGTCTACACCCAAAAATGACTAAATATTACCAAAAGTGGAAAACATTTAATGAGGTTATTAAAAGTTTAGTCCCTAATCTTTTTATACGTACTTTCTAAGTTATTTTGTAGCAACAGATGACTTTCTCCTCAACTTTGCTTTTTTCAGTAACAAAAAATCCAGTCGGTTAATATTATTTATTTAATATTATCAGTGAATACCTTCCTGTTGAAAATTAAGGCAGTAAAACAGCAGACTGGCTAAAATATGTCGACTTCTTCAACTCAAATATCTGATGAGCTTGACCACTGCTCTGTTTGCAGGAGGAGCAGCATCCATCCATCCATCCATTTTCTTTACACCCTTCTTCCCTAATGGGGTCGGGAGGGTTGCTGGTGTCTATCTCCAGCTGCGTCCCGGGCTAGAGGCGGGGTTCACCCTGGACAGGTCGCCAGTCTGTCGCAGGACATACAAGACATACAAGACAAACAACCATTCACACACACACACTCACACCTAGGGAGAATTTTAGAGAAACCAATTAACCTGACAGTCATGTTTTTGGACTGTGGGAGGAAGCCGGAGAACCCGGAGAGAACCCACGCATGCACAGGGAGAACATGCAAACTCCATGCAGAAAGATCCCCGGCCGGGAATCGAACCCAGGACCTTCTTGCTGCAAGGCAACAGCTCTACCAACTGCGCCACTGTGCAGCAGGAGGAGCAGCATTAGTTTTCAAACAGCACCCCCTAGAGGAAAAAGTTGCTCAGTTAAAGTTTTATTTTTAATGCATATTAAAACACACGAGTGAGTAAAATGAGCGGGTCTTTGCTAACATATGTTACTTTCTGCCTCTGGAGATCTGCCTCAGCCTTTGAACACAGAGGAATGAACCCTTCTTTCTCACATCTGTCAATGTCTTCTGCATCGTCTCTCACTGGTCGCCATCAGTCACATTTCCGTTTAAACACTGAAGAAAACAAAATAAAATGTTATTTTTGTTGACACCTGACACAATAACAGTCGGTAATAAGTCAGTATTTGTTTCTTAAAGGGGATTTGTTACATTTTTAGAGCAAAAATCCTTGCAGAGGAGTCAAATACACTTTTCTTAATTAGAATTAGAGCTTCTCCTTATTTTGTTTTTATTGCTAATTTTCAGCTATTATGACAATGAAACTGAGTTGCTTTTTACTATCTGCAGTGCAAACATATTATACACTATATTTATTATTTTAACAATATTATATATTTATGAAAATACATCCAAATTTTATTTTAGCTATTTAAGTATATTAAGGTATATTCTATACACTAAAAAAAACTTAATTTAATAAAATGATAACACCAATGTTATTCAGTAAGTATTGCTTTATTTAACACAAGTATTTCATCTAAAGTTCCATATATATATACATATATATAATGACTAAATATTACAAAAAATGGAAAACATTTTATGAGGTTATTAGAAAATAATATACTATAATAAGATGTATAGGTTTACGATAACCTATACATATAGCCTTAAAGTATCTTACCAAGAGGTTCGAGTCATTTACAATAACATTTAAAAAAGCACTTGACTTCTTCTTATGCAGAACATTGAACTTTTTTATCGCGGTTATAGACTTTTAATTAGTTTGGCCTTTGGAACCAAATCTAATTTTGTCTCCGGATTTATTGGACTCACCCGGTTATGCAGCAAAGCAGCAGATTAAACAGTCGAGCCACTTCCCGTAAGAAACGCCCCCCTGCGCTGTGACGTAGTCTTCCAAGCTCTCCCTCTCCTTATATGGCGGGGAAGGATGCCTTGTTCCGGGAGGATGTCACGCTGATGTAAGTTTGAGAAACCAAATCGCATTGGGTATTAAAATACAAATAAGTCTTTGTGAAAAATATTTAACTTTTGTAATGTCGTAGGTTAGATAGAACAGAAGTAATAAAAAAAAAAACGTCATAGACCTATAAAGTATAAAACTTGTAAATAATTTAATGAAGTAGTAAGCAAGTTAACAAGCTGAAGCGACAAATATAATTTGGGAGGTTGAACTAAAAAAGAAGTATGTGTGATATGTTCATGAATAATTGTATTTATCATTTCTGTTAATGTACTTACATATATATGGGTAAGTATATATATATATGTACAATACCACATTATTAATTGCTGGTAGTTTTTCATTTATCTAGCTAAAAGCAAAATTGTTTCCCAAACCTTAATGACTTGTGAAAAGTGCTTCAGGTTCTAATATAGCCAAACCGAAACTTTCTCTCTACATTGTGCATTACCAAAGAAACATCATTCTCACACTGAAACATGGTAGTGGCTGCATTATGGCCTGAGGTTACTTTTCTTTAGTTGAAAGTTGGATCTTTTGTGTTGGTGGGGAAATTATGAACAGCTTTGGTCAGCTTGGATCAAAATCTTCAGATCTATCCGTAACGCTGAAGAGGGATTTCATTTTTCAGCATCACAGTGACTTACACATTTATTCAAATAAAAAGGAAATATAGCTTCACCTGAAGAGACTGAGTTTTGGATCGGCCAAGCCAGAGTTCAGAGTTCATCTCAATCTGAGTCACAAGCCAAGAGAAATCCCAACAACCTGACAAATTTTGCATAACAGTGTGCAGATATTGTAAAATCAAGATGTGACATTCTCAGACTGCATGAAGAAGATTGAGTAATTGAATGAAAATACCAAAGCTTTATTATGATCTCAGTGTTTCAAAACCTCAATGTCTTTTTATTAAGGGTGTGTAGAGTCTCTGAGATTAACTAATTAAGATGATAATCTATTTTTAATTAAAGCAAAACAATCAATCAATCACTACAGGCAATAACAATCCACCACAAGTAGCGAGAAATCTCGGTTGCAGTCTCTGTCGCCCTCTAGTGGCGAACTGGATTTATGTGAACCAGTGGGGCCCTGTTGTTTTAAAGTATAAAAACATTACATAACTCTTGAGTGCCACACTTCTGCTGTTCTGTCAAAAACACCTGTTTACTGAACAGGCAAGAGTATTGTGTTCACTAATTTAAGCGGTCTGGACGATGTTTATCTAACCAAGTCTGACAATCTGACGTCCAAAACAACTAACAGACGGGCTTATACATGTTCTATTACTATGAAATATTTCATAATAGAGGAATAGGCATCAAAGTAATTTAACTTTTGTTGTGTTTGTGCGTGTAATGCTAGTTTTCAAATATCTGATCATATAACCCTGAGACAGGGTTGCAGTGACTTCAATTAATTCTGTTGCACAAAAGCTGACACTTTTGGCGTTGTTCTCGAAATATTGACTTTGTTGAGTTCCGAAAAAGTGAAGTTGGATACTCGAAAGTAGCAGCAACACTGAAAAACAAAAACAAAACCTCAGTGTATGTCAATTTGGTTGGGATTTTAAAGTGATTTTAGCCTAGTATCACCAAAGAGTTGGCGTAAAATTATTATTTATAGAGTTTGAGATAATTTATGGATTATAAAAAAACAAAACAAAAAAACTTCTGTGCTTAGTCACAGAGTGTAGATCAGCCCCAGCCCATCAGTAGTGTAGGCTTTCATCAGTAAGTGAGCCTGGCCTGTCAGCTGTAACCCAATCGCTGGGCTTGGATCAATACCAGCACTAATGGAATTTACCTTGATGTTCTCAGAACTAGCAGTTCTTGCAACATGTTGCAACATGTTTTATTGTTTCTGAGTTCCTGACATGGCACACCCACTGTTTTTTCTTTTCCTGTCACAAGAACACAGAGAGACACTGTTGCTTCATTTCATCTGGTTTATTTTTTTTTTCTCCTTAAATATCGATTAGTTTCTGAAGTGCTCAGAAGACAAGCAATAAAAAAAAAACAAACAAACATTATACAGTTTCCTTATTACAAATAGTAAACATAAGTACTCCAAGTTGATCTTATATACATATAGCAATGAGTGAAACCCCATTAAACGACTTTTAGAAAAAAAAAACAAGAAATTCTTGAAGCTTTTTCTAACTTAATTTCTTACAATTAAGAAAATGGTGTTTTGAACTGTAACTCAGAGGTCGGCAGCATTTGTTACAACTTTATTTAGCGTTGACAACACGCCCAAAAATATGGCTACAGCAAGAAAAGTCTCTCAAGTCCTAATACTGAACTTCTCCTTATGGAAATGGCAAAGTCCATGCAGAGCTGTGGATAAATCAAGAAAACTTTCAGTTCGCTTTAGTTCAGTTGGTGCATGTCCTCTCTGGTTCATGGCTGCTCTCACTGTCCCGAGCCCCATCTCCACGACGCGCCACAAGGGGAGTGAGTGACAGTTCATCACCCCCCCACCCCCTCCCAAGTGATCCTGTCAGTGTCGCCTCCATATCCTCCCAAATCCCATTGGGATGCCTTTTTGGGGGAGACACCCCATCACAGGAAGCGTCCGTCTCTTTCAAATTACAGTCTCTCCTGTCTGCCGGAGTCGCCTCAGAAGGTCTGGAGCTGCTGCGTCAACATGAGCTGGCAGCCGCTGTTGACGTGGTTCATCACCTTCTGCTTCAGCTGGGCCACCTGCTCCCGCAGCATGTTGGCGGTGGACGCCAGCTCGGAGTTTTGGGACTTCAGGGTCTTCACCTTATCCTCCAGCCGGGAGATCCGCTCCAGTTTCCTCTTCCGGCACTTGGAGGCTGCGATGCGGTTCCTCATGCGCTTCCTCTCCGCCTTGATGCGCTCCTGGTTCTCCATGTCGATCGGGGAGAGGGGAGGGGTCTCCCCCGGCATCTCGGGCACCGTCTGTGGCTCCTCCTTGAGCGCCGTGAGCCGCGGCAGCTGAGCCGGGGACGGCTGGCCGTAGATGGGGAGTTGAGGAGGGGGCGCGGGGAAGGAGACAGCCGGCGCTGATGTGGTGTAGCTCGGCGCCGAGACGGTGCTGATCGCCGGGTTGAACGTGTTCAAATCCTCATAGACCGGAGAGTCGGAGCGCATGGCTGAGGTGTTGTTATAACCAGTGGCACCGGCGACGGATGAGACGGGCGCCAGCGCCGTGTTGACGCTGGCCTGCGGGGCGGAGGCATTGGTCGTGGCCGGCATGTGTTGGTGGTGGAGCTCGGCCAGGGCTCGGACGAACCCCTCCGCGAAGCCCTCCTGCTCATCGGTGACGTTCTTGGGGCACAAGAACTGGGTCGGGGTCGGGGTGGTGGTGATGAGCCCGTTGCTGGACTGGATGATGAGCCGCTCCAGCTCCGGGGAGGCCAGCTTCAGCAGCCCCACGTCCGGAGAGGTCAGCAGGTCGCCGGCTTTGGCGCGCAGGTGAGGCTTCAGAGAGCACGTCGGGTCGGACAGGTTCAGCGTCATGTTGTGCTTCAGCGCTTTGGGGTTCCCGTATCCGTAGCCCGCGTTGTCGTTCTGGGAGAAAGCGTTGAGTGAGTCGTCGTAGAAAGTAGTTTCCATCTTGGTATACATAGAAGAAGTTTTAAAAAGAGACGCAGCTAGAGAGTCTTCTTTTTAAAAAACAAAAACCCTAACAAACAAACAAACTTCTCGTCCCTCTTCCTGGATTCCTGAAGTCCTCTCAGTGAGTAAAAAGTCTCCAAAATCAGAGCGACACAGGAATCAGAACTTACTTCTTCTCTCACTCGGACTCGGCAGGTCGCTCAGTGTTGGTCTGTAACAGTTCACTAAGCTCTTCCCACAGTATCCACAGCTGTACTGAGTCTAAGAGTGAAAGGCGCCTCGCAGCTGCTGGGCTGCTTCCTCTTGCCTGGATGTGTATACACTGTAAGATAGGCAGCGTGGAGGTAAAGCTTATTTGCTGCCGCGGCCTCTCTAAAAATAACCATGAAGTCATAATCGGGTTCTCCTATTGGCTGGAGGGCGTATTCCAGGGGCGGAGTCAAACCCGCCCGATAAGGTGTGTTGCCTAGACAACCACCCAGAAGATTCTGAGTCTCGCGGTGGATTGTGGGATGAGGTAATGCATTAAAGCAGAGCGTGAGCGCGGTGCATTGTGGGATGACGTATTGTTTTTGAATATTTGGTTACCCGCTTTTTTGCAGTCAGTGGCGGGACTGGAGGAGCAGTTTCAGTCCCTCTATACAGCTTAATGTCCTCTCTCTGTCACTAAGTAATGTGTTTAATATTGCTACTTATTTTTTGCTTTAATAAAAGTTAATTTACATTATATTTGTCTTATTGTCTTTATTTTTGAACAGTAAAAATCAGAACATCAAATTCAGAGTTGGAGTAAAAAAGCAAAAAAAAAAAAAAAATAATAATAAAAATGGGTGGACCTATTCCTGATACAAAGTTCTTTCAGTATTTTAATTTCTGTGGATGTTGTGATGGTCTAAAGATAGAGGTCTCATAATTTGTCCTATATGAAGTTGATGCAGTTATTGTCATTATCAATATGACAATACTGTACTGTATAAAGTCTTGTGTAAAAGTGTTAATATTGAACTTTTTCAACTGTTGTGAAGCTAAACGTTAACTGTAGTGTAAATAAATATGTTTTTTGGGATGGACAGAGCAACAAATTTCAGTGTATAATAGTGACATGGAAGGGAAACGGTATGTTTTTTAAAAAAAAACAAACAACAACAAAATCGTATAAAGGCATGATACTGCCACTACCATGTTTTGCCATGTGCATAGTCTGTTAAGCAAATAAAAATCTGATAAAAGTAGTGTGTGTGTTTGGATATAGCCCCCTTTTCATTTAGAGGCCTTAAATAGATGGTATAGAGCTATAGACACAGTACAAACAATTGCCTTCAGACACCTAATCTTGTTCTTCTGTGTGTACAGAGACCATTAGTAAACAATCATGATGGGCCTGGAAAAAACCTCCCAAACTGTGAACATTTCACATGGTACTGTTCAGCCCATTCTTCAGAAAAGGGGAAAGAGTATGGAAACCCTGAAAACTTTCCAAGACATGGCCGTCCACCTAAGCTAAATTGCCGGAGAAGGAGAGCTTTAGTTACAGAAGTAGCCATGGTTACTCTGGAGGAGCTACAGAGATCCACAACTCAGGTTGGAGAATCTATTGGTAGGACATATAAGTTTGAGCACACTATCAAGTTGGGCTTTACATTTTCAGTTTGTCAAAAGGAATGCAGGAGAACCTGTAAACATGGAAATACAGCAAGAAAAATGCAAACCCTAAACACACCGTTCAGCCTTCAGCTTCTCTGCTCCACAAATCTGAAACAAACTTTCGGAAAACGGCAAAACAGCCGAAACACTGCGCTCTTTTAAAAACCTATCTGTTCAGAGCTGCCTTTGATTAATAATAACTGGAACACTGATCGATATGTTTAATATATAGTTGATCATTATTCTTGCTGATGGCGTTTGACAAAATCTAACGTTTGTTGCTTGTTTCATAATTGTTTACTGTATTATTTTTTTGCCTCGTCACTGAAATGTGCCGTGCACATAAACTTGACAATCAAGTGGAAAACACGGTGGTGGCAGAATCATGCTGCGGAGATGTGATAAACCGGAAGATTATGGAAACAGATAAGCAAGTTGGGAACATGAACTTGAAAATACATGTTTACACCAGCCAGACACTTGACATTTACTTGCAAGTGAAGTCGAGTAAACAAGCTAATTAGAATATTTCCACAAACAAAGCACGCATCTACGCCATAGCATCTTTCCGGAGCTTTTATGTTTGCTTTGACAGCAATTTGCTTGAGCGAGAACAAGCCATCTACTCATCCCCATAAAGATGCACACTTCCTATTGTCTGTGTTGCGGTGTGTAATTAGTGGAGTGAAGTCCATTGTCCCCTGGCCTTTGGTTTGAAATCACGGGTGGTTTAATGGGAGGAGGTTAACCCGTGTATCTGACGTGTTCCCCTCTGGTCCTCCCGCTGTCTGGGTCACCCTCTGCCCCGCCAGCTTTACTGCCCAGTCTCTCCAGCCCCT
Source organism: Gambusia affinis (assembly GCF_019740435.1). Classification (NCBI taxonomy): domain Eukaryota; kingdom Metazoa; phylum Chordata; class Actinopteri; order Cyprinodontiformes; family Poeciliidae; genus Gambusia; species Gambusia affinis. Next base: position 8,364,906 of record NC_057877.1, on the reverse strand, counting down.
CCGGTCTAAATATGTCCCCCATGAGTGTCAAGTAAATCAGTCGCCCGGCGCTGCCTGGCGCGGAGAGGCACCTAAAATCATAAAGCGCCTCTGCAGGTGGACTTTTTATGGCTGCTAATGCTGTCTTTATGTACTGCAGTAAGTGTCAGAATGGTCAGTCAATAACCTGATTTCACTTTGATTTACCTGATCTGATGTAGTTACTTTTAAGATTTAAAGGGAGATTTCATGGGAGCAGCTTAATGCAAGTCTTGCTACCATATTTTTCTTCTTATTCCACTTTTAGTCAGTTTCATTGATCGTACCACAGTTTTTTGCACTTTGGCTAAAAAAAATATAGAAAGCCGAAAAACTACTTGGAGAGTTTCTGAGACCTTTTTAATTGAAGGGTGTCTTCTCCACGGCTCATAGAAGGCCAGAGGAGAATAGTCTCGTGTTTTGCTTTTAGCTGGGTGTTTTTAGCTGCATGTTTTGGGTCATTATCCTGTTGTGATATTTAAATCAAGACTTGTTTCTTGGAAAGAAAAAAAAACTATGCCAAAGCTCTGCAGAGTCTTTTTTGTTTATATATATATATATATATATATATATATATATATATATATATATATATATATATATATATATATATATATATATATATATATATATATTTGTTTTTTTTCATGGTTGTCTTTAACACAGAACCCCACAGCATTTCAGATATTTTATGCAGAACTTCTCATTCCCAAAGCTCATACTTTTAAAAAGGTTACCACAAAATGGAAGTCTGCCAAAGTTCTTTTATGTCTAAGAGTGCATGAGCAAATTAACAGAGAGCAACCCTACTGTTTGAGTTGTGAGGGAAGGATTTCCTGCTGTTGTTGGAACCAGGGCCTGGACATTTGGTCGCCTATGAGTAGTTATTCTTTAACTGCTCCTGGACCTTTTGTGTGCATGTTTTCACTTAAATACTCTTTTTTTACAAGCTGTATAAAAGAGACAATTACACAGCACTGAAACGAGTTCCACTTATTTGCTGACTCTGTGGTGTTATTGTTATTCACAGTTACTGAATGTGTCTTCATTTTGACGAGGTTAACACCTGGTTTTTGACTCTTTCCTGCACAAAACAAACAAAGAAACAAGAAAACAAGAACAGACAACTTTACTTTGCACTGAAAAAAATTTAATTTTGGAAACTATTAAATATTTGCAAAAAAACCAAAAAACTATTTTAATTCTGACTAAGCACATTAGCGACTACTAATATCACATTTTCTGTTTACTTAATTAGGATTAAATCATTTTAGTTAAGTAAATTCTGGGGGGAAAAAGGTTGTAGTTAAACTATTTTATTTAAATGTCCTTTTTTTCTATTCAGAAATATCTGCTCAGTAATAATAAATAATTAGCTAAATAAAAATCACACTTTCCTGATTGAATTCCAACAGTTTGCTTCGTTTGTGCCGCTGCTTATTTTCAAGACAGAGAATCAGTGCTGTGTTTTTTGAGCATTGTGTTCCCGCTCCGCTGCATCCTGAGGTGGTTCACTCAGTCTCTGTTGTCTCGACTTTAACTTTTTCACTCACCAGTAAAAACCTCCTGCTTCTTCCCTCTCCCTCCCTCCCCTGCTTCTTTCACCCCTTTCACTCCCTCAGCTTTGACATGTTTCTTCGCTATTTATCCCTCTGGATTTCCCCCAAAGTGTCCCTCTCTTCTCTGTCTCCCACACACTTTGCCTCCTTCTTATCTCTGCTTCTCCTCCTCCTCCTCCTCCTCTTCTCTGGCTCTCCTTCTCATCTTACTCCTATCAGCTGCTGTCCAGGCTGCAGGATTTCCCTTGTGACGGAAACAGGCTGCAGCCTTATTGTATTGTTTCAGCGGTTCTTTGCAGTAAAATCTCACACAGCTCTGCTGTGCTTGTGTTTGTACCAGAAAGTTGAACTTGTGCATTAGCCAAATGGCCGCAAGACACATGGCAAAGGTGACAAGCGATAAACCCAATGAAGTAATAGGAAGAAGTTTGCTTTTTGCTCTGAATCAAACTCTGGGTCAGGATTATAGAGTGAGTGAGAGAGAAGAAGATGGACTGTCTAAAACCCAGACTGCGCTGAAAACACAATGGTCTTACCCAGAGTGAATGATTGTTGTTTCAGCGGTTATGTGAAAGAAATATAAAAAAAAGACCCTACCAGATGTGTGTGTTGGACTGGACTGAATGCAAACATGCACTCTCACAAGTTGTGTGTGTGACTCTGATTTCATTGGTAAAACGGGCGTGTATTTATCACTGCGGGTACATTTGTTATCTGTCAGCAGATTTACAAATTTACACACAGTGTTCAGGCCGCCATGACCAGCTGCTCACTAACATTTGAACCCAGTACAAGTGAGTTAAAACTAATTGGAAAAAGAAAAAGAACTCTTAAAGATATGCACTGGTAAGCCAGAAAGTCCTGAACACCCACCAAGAGACCAGCTGCTCAGTCCAGTCAGAGCTCTGACACGGTAAATCTCTGCTCTCCTAGAGGCTCCGGGTTTGGGGCTGTTCCCATAGATCCTCTGGGCTTCTGTGTGGGTTTGGTTTACTTTGCCTCCTCGTCCCATCAGATGTCCAGTTGTCTCAATTGAGGTGTCATACAAAAGTTAAATTCACGAAGGAACGATTAGGAAAATGGGTGGGGGGTTTGGTATAGGAGCACAGCTTCTTGTCCAACCTTCAACTGGATTTACTTGTACCAGTAAGTCCATGTATCAACTGCAGTTCACTGACCGGGTTGCATTGCCATAAAGAGGCCGTGGTTACTGTGACACCTTCAGGTAATTTTTGTATGACTGAAGATCTCCAAGGAACTTTTTTTAAAAAGGAAAAACATTTCTTTCTAAAATATTCAAGGTCGTTAGATGTTAAAATTGATGTGTACCTAATGTAACGACCAATGGATAGTAATTTGCTTGCTTTTCTGTCTTTGGCTTTACCACAGCCTTTGCAAAACCTCCACTGCTGCATTTTGTGCGGCTCACACAAATCCACTCTAACCATATCAATAAACTGCGGTCATTTTTCAATAAAAGAAAGGAAAGACGAGGGTAAATGACAAACGTCCCTCGTTCATGTCTGGATTTACGACATGCTGTAAAGCAGAGAATCGCAGCGTTTAATTATAATTCACATGGAGTGAATCTCAGGGAGTGATGTCTCTTTGTTGTTTGCATCACTAAGTGTAGGATGAGTGTTTCACGCCCGACTTTGACGCCGTGGTTTCGGTTAGCATTTTAATTAATTTGCCCATAAACGTCAGCACTATTTCCCGTCAGGCTCCCTTGCTTCTGCCGTGATACAAGGTTTTATTAGCTTTGACAATTAATCGCAGCTAACTACCCAGACTAATCCCAGATTTATTGCTCAGAATCATATGGAATATTGATTGTCTCTTCCTCTTTTTGACCCTCCCATCTTGCTGTAACTCACTCGCGGGTGTATGATGACCTCATTGGAAGAGGGTGGCAACGGCACAGGTCTCACCCCCTCCCAGTTTCAGGGCTCAGATGCTGGTTTTATCATGGCTTAAGCCAGAGAGAGGCTCCAGGCTCCAGCCAGAGGCTCCCATCGACTGGGTTTTGTATGTTTGTGGGGCTGCTTGTCTGCATTCATTTTTATTTGTTGTCTCAAAGTAATTCAATCTGGGAGAGTGAGTCTTGGCCTCATTATGTAAATTAAATAATCTCATCTGAAAAGAAATGCAGAGTGAGCTGGACACATCAGTGAACACAAGCTGGCACAGGGACACATTTAGCCAAAGTCAACGGGCCTTTTTGACGGTACATAGCAGATTGTGTGTACGCAAATGTGTGTTAATGTGCACAGACTCTGGGACCTGTGCCTTTGCTCTGCCTGTAACATCGAGGTGTGTGTGTGTGTCACCAGGGAAAATGATCGATAGCTATTAAAAACCACCAGAGCCTTGGTCCAGATGGAGGACATGTGTGCGTGTGTTTGTGTGTGTATGTGTCTGCTTTGCCATGATCTAGTGCTGTGTTTGTACAGGTGGGATACTATATGGCAGCAGCACTAACCTGTTCCACTCCATTTACCCCCGCAACCCAGGGAACCATACCAACCGCACACAATGTGTGTGTTTTAGTATGTCATTTCTGTGTTTGTGCCGTTTGTGTGTACAAGAGGGGCCGGGAGGTTGGCAGCGTGTGTTTGGACTTGCTGGTTATTCTAGCCTGGCTTTTCAGAGGCAGTAAAAAAATTAAAAATAAATAAAAAAACAAGGAGCAGAAGGGGAGGAGAGTGACAGGACAGAGAGATTGTTTTCGACTGTGCAGCAGTTCCACTAAATGAAGGAGATGGAGGCTAAAATGCGGAGGAAGAGAAGTTAGTTCTGTTGTTTTTACTAAAGAGAAAGAGGGCTTATCGGAAAGGCTGTGATAATCACGATGTGGCCCACGGCATGCAGAATATTTGCATAAATTACAGTTAGGCTTTCTGGGATACAGATAAAGTACAAGTGGATCTGATCTGGAGGAATCCATGAAAAAAAAGAACTGTTTTGTTCTCATCTTCTCTTTTACTTTCTCTCTTGCTGACGAGAGTACACGAACACAGTCAATCACATGGAAATTATCTTCACTCAGTCCTCTGAGACATCTGTGAAACCTGATCAAAGATCAATAGCACTGTTGTGATGCAGCGAGGGAAGGTTTCAGGCTCTAATGACTGTCATGCTGTTGGACTTTAGACCTGAGGAGGGGAAACAGCCTCCAAGTGAACATCACTAATGTTCATTTGAACTGGTCTGACCAACCCTTTAAAGCAGGAATTGTTTTTAGCCAAATATGGGTCCAAAAGACAGAATTTTGTCTTAATACATTGCCATGGTAAAAAGACATAAGCTATGACTATATTTACTGAGAGTGGACATTTCAGTAAACTCATCTATGAAATGCAAAATCTCAAATTCGCCAACCTCACATATCCATTGTCAAGCATGGAGAGATGATGGTTGTTCCTCCACTGTGATGTGAGACTGAAAAACTACTTCAAGTTAAAGTTTTACAAGTGATTTAGAAGGTGGGTTTAGTTTTTCAAACACAGGCTTTCCCTTTAGTTATGATTATTATTTGCTAAATAAGTGATAATAACAGTGTAGAATGTGATGTGTGTTTTTGTACGCTTGAAGCTAAGTAATTTTAAAGGACAAGATCACTTTTAATTGAGTTCTAATTTGTAAAACCCCATCCTGAAGGTGGATGTTCTTCTTAATATGGATACATGGAGATAACATGTGTTCTTTTGGAGCTGATGAAGCTGATTTTGTTTTAGTTTATTACTCATGAATGGCGAATATAAAAGCATGGTAACCTAAACTGAAGATAATAAATTTGGTTTAGTATTTTCAGCAGAATAACAAATGTTTAGTGTTTTTCTACATTCTGCAATTACATACCTCAAAAGTCTCTTTACCCACTCCAAACAGCTAAAATAAAAAAAAAAAAACTAGCTTTGTTGTCATTATTCAAATATTTGCCAAACGTGCCTCCAGTTTTTATTTTCTGTTTTGTTTGGGTAATTGGCCATGACTTGCATAGAGACTGAAAGTTACTAGAGTCTCGGAGCGGGTCATGTGTATTCCATCGCCCTATAAGATCTCATTTAATCACCCTGATGTGCTTATTATCAGATCTTATGGTGACACCTGAAACCTACATGGAGCTCGGTTGTAGAGTTTCTTGGAGCGTGCTTGTGCATGAGGCCGTGAGCAAGAAAACGCAAACTGCTGTCAGAGAACAATCATTTCTTTCTTGTAAGTCAGATTTCTATGAATGGATCCCAGGCTGTGTGACATGTGCTAAGGTGCAAGAAAGAGCAGGCTGCTTCTCTGAATCATTAGTTGTTAATGTATCATCCTGCCCATACACCTGAGTGTTTCTAATTTTTGTCTCTTTACTTTAAAACATCAAAAAGTTATTTGAGCTATGCTGTAACGAGGTCAAATGCAATTACTTAGAAATCTATTTGAAATCTTGTGAACTAAAGTCACAAGCAGCTAATTCTGAGGTTAATGAACTGCTAACATTTGGATTACCTTTATTGGTACTCAGAAGATATTCTGTTGTAGATCATTCACGTGTTCTTGCAACGTTGGGCAAAGCACATAACCCAAACGCTTCAGTGCTCGTTTGTGAGTGCTGTGGAGTGAATGAGACTCACGGTGTAAAATCTTTGAGGAGTTATGAGTTAGGTATTGCTTCAGTCGACTCATTCTCTGAAACACAAACTACCTGAGATCTGTTGAAATGTGTTGACATGGAGAGGGGTGGTTAAAGTCAAATCAGAAACCTGTTCCTATCAGAACAACCCGATAGGAACAGGTTGAACAGCAGTTTTGCTTGTATAAAAAGCACTGATGATTTCAAATTAAAGCCCAGCCCTTGGCTTTGGTGAATTCAGAAAGCTACAAGCTGCGCCCTTTTGGTTCCACAGTACTGGAGCAAAACAGAGTGCTCTGAAAACACACACAGGGCCCATGAACGCCACAGATCATTGACTCACTTGTGTGAAAGTGAGTCAATGATCGTGCCTTGGAAGGCGATTTTGATTAATTTATTAGTTCATGGGAAAATACATAAAACTCAGCTTAACCATGTTTCAGTTTTAAGTCAGAAAAACAGCAAGATTTATTAATTACTGCGGTCAGTGGCAAGCTAACTCAATATAGGCTAGCAGTTCCTTACTTTTTTTGCATTCAAGGTATTCGAACAGTAAAGGAACGTCTTTACAAAGAAAGTTTTACAGTATTACTTTACAGTGTTACATAGAATACATTAAAACTATCAGAAGTGCAAAGAAACATTTCACTAACTAGTGTATCTTCCTTCACAAAACACTACAAAATGACATTTAGATTGATGTCTGCATGTTTTCTACCAAAGGCATAGGTCAAAGGCCTAGGGTCATGACCCTTGTTTGTTGCAGATGAAGAGTGATGCAGTGTTTGGTTACATGTTCAATCACACCCTAAGATGATTCAGGGTGAAAACAAAACTTGGATATCGTGATGCTGTGGATTCAAAACATATTTTCTTTCTTCAAACACACACAGGCCATGTTGCCAACTGTGTCTAGAAAGGAGATATCGCTGGATTAATGCCAGGGCTTGTTCCTTTATTAGTGGCAACACTTAAAAATAGACCCGAGTTGAAAAGTCATCACAACCCACCAATGTGTTTAACCCTAAAGAACGGAGGGTCTCCAGCATTCATTTTATGTGTAACGCTTTCCCAGTCTACTTCCTCTTTCAAAGTTCACAACTGTTTGGGACACGGCAGGCTTGACTGGAGATGGATAAGAAAGTTATTTTACTTTGGTTGTTGCTTTTTACGGGGAACGTTTTGATGAATTACTGTTTTAAAATGTGTCATTGTGATTGTGCTTGGAAACCTGAGTATTTAATAAGGTGATACTCTTTATAAAGTTTGAGAACTACTGACACACATCTACTTATTTTTTTAACCCAGGTCCTGCTCTCTTTTTCATGTGCCTGTATCTCTATGATAACTTGATCAAGTTACAAAATTTTTAAAGTGTTGTTTTTGTAGATAACACACTTCCATGCCCTTCATTTTTACCCTTGGTGTTTCCTCCCCTTATCTTGATTCACCAGTATTATGGTAGGGATTTAATAAACATGCTGGTGGTCCTGTTGCTGTGCCGACTGAGCAACAAATGTTGGGAACTATGTGGCACCTTCCACCAACATTCCAGGATTGGCTGCTTCGGAAAGTTCCTCTGTCAGTCATTGTTCTCTCCTTTATCTTTTTCCAGCATTTAGCTCGCTCTCTCTGTCACCGTCCCCACTGTCTCTCTCTTTCCTCCTGTGCCTCCCTTTGCATAAAGAGACTTTTTGTTTTAGGTTAATATTAACTTGAAAACAGTAGTTGTCCCAACTACTCTTGTAATAGTAGAGCTGCTGCTGATTTACTGCGGCTAATAGGCAAAAAGGTTGAGTACTCCACATTTATGGTTACTAATGTCCTAATCAGGTTTAAAATCCAACACAAACAATGTATGTTTTACAAATGTTTTCAAAGTTCTGTCTCGTTATAAGCGAGCGACTACAATGCAGAGCTCAGGAGCTAGAGTTTGAGGTGACAGATGAGAACTTCCCCTAATAGATGTGCAGATTCGTTTTCATTTCAGGTTTTCTTTCCTGTGCATTCTTTGCAGATCTGACTCGCCGATCAGTGGATCTCTAGTTAATCATTACATTACTCTGCCGCTGACAAGCGGCTGACTCTGTGAGCACAAATTTGAAACTTCCAACGAGCGATACCCAGGTGCTACTTCTGACCGTGCCTGCTGGGGTTTTTATCTGCAAGCTTGCAAACGAAAGGCGCGCACTGACACAAGTTCAAATCAGTCTCCAGGAGCAGTGCAGTTGTAGCAAACTGAAGTAATCCCTGGGAGGGGGATTCCTTTTATTTCATTCCCATTTCAACTCTCTTACCTGAGTGTGTGGCACTGTTTCTTAACACTACCCTGTGTCTCGCAAGGTTCCTGATTCTGTTCAATTGTCATGGAGTCCAGTTTAAGTCTGGAGTGGCTGTGATCAGTGGCTAACTCCGTGGAATGTACTTCCACCCTTTCAAACAATTATTAATCTTTGTTTGCTCAGAGCTGAACGAGCGCTCCGGCCGTGAGAACTCTTACCTAAATCGCCCTGCTGCTCCAGCATACTTCCATTTGACTGTTTCTTTGTGTGCATTGCTATTGGTGCAGTCAGACTGGTTTGTCAGTGAGAAATAGAGTTCAGTCGAAACTGGCTGTGTTGTGCTCGCAGGTACATACTGTCCATGTTTCACTTGTAAACATAGGAGCGATCGAGTGATTCCTGTCTGCACTTTAAGACCTCAGATTATCTCAGAGTGTTGGGGGCCGGGGTGCTTATCACATTCTAGGACTGTGCATGTACATTCATGTGTGCTCGTGTCTGTTTGTTTAACCCTATGATTGTGTGTGTGTGTGTGTGTGTCTGCATGTTTGAGAAAACACAGACCAACCCAGGGGAATGCTCGGACTGTGTGTTTTGGCTCTGTCAGGCAGGCCATTACTATAGCGTCAAAGGTCAGCTGGACTTCTAGGAGGCCCGGATACGCTGTGGCTGAGTTAGGTGGACCCGTCTTTTGAACAATCTCTTTTGGGAAATAGGATGAAAAATGGATTTAGATCCTGGTGTTCTTGGGTATACTCAAGTCAAGACCCTTTCTCCATGAAGGCAATTCTTTGATGAGAGAGGCGACCGTTGCAGTTCCGGCCTTTTCTGTTTGTCTCCTAGAAGGAAGCATCCAAAAGCAACACTTGGTTACATCAATACATTCCATTTTTAAAACCAGCTCAGTTTGATTCAGTTCATTTTTATGCTGTCAGCTCAGCAGAAGTAATCAAATAGCACTTTACAAAGAAAGTTGATGTAGTTCCAAGGAAAACCTTGGCAAAGTGACATTTTAATCTGATTCCGGACAATATCTTTTCACAAAATATTTACATATACCTCAGTTAGTAAACTGGTGTATGTATTAAATTGTGTTATCTAACTAAGCAGATTGCTGAAGGCCACTTGACTTTACTTAGTTTTACCAAAATGGAGATAAAATTCAATTTCCAGTATCTATTGCCAATGCTAAACTTGGTTTTGGTTTTACAAGAGACGAGCCTACTGGCATACAACCCTGCATCTCCTTCCACACTATTGGACTTGGAAGTAAACTTCCTGCCTGAGAGCAAAGTGCTGCATTAGAAAGATGAGGAACATCCATTCATTGCTCTCCACTCATTGGGTCACAGGTGGAACAGGCCAAAGGGAGAAACACAGATATTCTTGATTTCAATATATTTTTAACTCAGTCAGGGAAGTCCCAAAGTATTTCCAGGTCAGTCCTTCCTTCTTGAATGTCTTTTAAAGATTTTTCTTTTCAATCACAGACCTTATAATTAATTTTAAGGATGTGCTTTTGCCAAACCAAAATTCTCTGCTTGCATAAGGTCAACAAAATGTCAAACCGATTCACTTCATTAGCTTTTCTATTTTTGTAGGATTTGTTGTATTTTTGCACTTCAGTCTCACTTCTCTTTATATTCTTTCACCCTCTTTTATTAAATCCAGGTCGATACCCGTGTCAAATAATAATTTGGCACACAAACATGCAGACACAATTTTTATACTGACTGAAAGTGTTCATTTTTTCATTGTTATAACTTAAACTAAACAATTGTTTCACTGCTATTTGAGCTTCCTATTCAGCTTTATAACATATTTCCCTAGAAGCTCAATCAATGATGACTCACTTTATTGTTTCCTTTTCATTATTGTGTGAGTAAATTAACAAACAAGCTGCAGGCGTTTGCTAATTTCTGGAAAGAAATTGTGGTGTTATAAATCTTCTGGTGTGAATTCCTATCTAAGGTTAATATGTCTTCCTTACTTTAAAAATAGATAATACATGATTGCCAGCAGCATTTTTTTCCCCTTTATTTTCATACTTGGTATTAGATTCTTATGGTATGAGAACCTTTATTAAAAAAAGTTTCATGGTGAAAATATTTGATAAAAATCTAGAATATTACCTAATTTGATCAAAATGGATTTGGTCTTTGAAATCGGTTAGGTTTCATGAGGTAAAAAACTTTTAGCAACTGGAAATTTAAACTAAATTTGACCCTTATTTCAAATGGTTGAGTATCAATATTATATATATTGTAATTCTAATACATATAATTATATTAATACAATCTGGGATCAGTTGTAATGTTTGTAATTGAATTTGACAGTAGCACTTTGTGCATTACAAGCTGATATTAGCTGGTTTGTTAGTCAGCCTATCTGCTGTTGTAGAGCCTGCAGTCGACTATTAGTCATGCCACTTGTGGCTTTCAAATTGTTGACTGACAAGCGGTGCTCCAGTTCAAAATATGACTGTTTTTTTTTTTATTATTGCAAATTTCGCCTTAAAACACGGAGCAGTCTTAGGTAAGCTAGCTGGCCACAGTGTGAGCTTGCTTACTGTTTTACTCTAAACCTCACATGATAGCAGAAAACTCTGGTCACTCTGGCAGTTTCTTTGCATCTCATTAAATGTAGGAATACTGTGACGGAACAATTTTGCAGTTTTGAAGTTGTAACCTTTCCAGACCTTGTTGTGCCCTGATACCGGTAACTGACCCGTGTCTTTTTTCTTTTTATTTTTGCAAACATTGACGGTAAACGTGAATGACAGCCGTTCTGTTCAACAGCGAGCTCGCCGTGTCACGGCTAATCATTGCAGGTGTACGCAGCAAATGAACTGTTTACGTTTCATTGGCTCTTCTCAACTCCTGTTTGAGAACACATTTAGGCTGGTACTGATGAGTAAAATGCACCTTATTGAGAAATTGACTGTAATTGCAAAATTGTACCCAAAATGTCAAATCGGCAGGCCTAAATGACATTTTCAGTATGATGTGCATTCGAGTGGGCAACGGGAGGGAAGTCATTTTGGCGTAATAGCAACAAATGAGTGGGCTAACTGGCAGTAATTACCCATTGTGCGCGTATGTGCGTGAAAGACTTTGACAGGTCCGCTCAGACACTAATGATAACACAGCTGTGCCTTATTCCCCCGGGTCTGGGAGGGATTTCGCTGAAACTGAATAGCCCTCTGCAGTTACTGTCATGTACTTGTCCTAATTTTCAGGTGAGGCTCGGCTCGTTTTGTCCCAGATGTGCTCGTTCTCTGGTTAGTGTGTGGGGCGAAGAGACGGAGAGGAGGTGGAGGTGGAGACAATGGACGGACGTCACTGTCAGTCGACGTAGGAGCCCTCAGACACACACACACACACACACACACGCAGACACACACTGTCATTGTGCGAATCAAGAACCACCCCGGTGTCTCTCAATGTCTGGGTGCCCTACCGAGCACCAGTGGGCGCGTGACGTGATAGCAGAGTAGGATTCCGCTCTTTGCTTTTTGACGTACGCACGCACGCCCTCACCTCAGAGAGAGTGTCCGTGTGCGTAGGCGTGCATGTGTGTAACTCAGCGCGGCTGTGTGAGGCAGTTTATTTTTGAATGCGTGCGTGTGGTTTTGCAGAGCACAGAAGTGAAACCCGCGTAGCCTCAGAAGCGGCTCGGTCCTCTCTCACAACCAGAATGCGAAATTGATCGAAAGAACTCCGTGTCACGTACAGCCATCTCAGAGGCCCCTTTTTTCAATCTTACAGTAACAACAGTTACGCATACCTTAAATGAAGTTTATAGAATAAATCTTGGCAGTCACATTTAGATGTTGCACAGGAAGAAAAGAAAACAAAACAAAACATGCCAGGAATGTGCTTCTTCCCCTGGAGGTTAACTTGTTTGGACGATAAACCAACTCAGAGGCATTTGACACTGGTATGGCAGTTTTGGTCTGCATACACTGCAGACTCTTTGGTTGACCTCCTTTGACATGGGCTGCACATAAATTATGTCAAAGGTTAGCTCAAACAAGGACGGAGCCCAGTATGCACACTTCTGACTTCTAGAACTTCAGGAAGGACTTGCAGTGAAACCGCTCAGGCTGCTTCCTTTCTGTGCAGAGGCTCTGAAAGCAGCAGCAGCAGCAGCGTGCCCATTTCTCCTCCCTTTGCCTGAGGAGCATTTTTTTATAGAGCACATACAGAACAAATATCTTGATGGGCTGTTGACTGATTGATTTATGGCTGTCTGTCATAGTGTTGCACAAAAGTTCAGGTGTTTTACACATAATAAAGATGCATATTTATTTTTGTTTGTGCACAGGCTTGTCGAGGCAGAAATGATATGTTTACCGGGACGCACGTGTTAGGAAATTTACATGCGCCGCTGATGCACACGCAAGTGCTAAATGTGGCCGTGCACCTTGAGCCGTGTTTATTTGAATACCTTGTGTGCAGTCGTTCCCGTAGAAATTTCTTGAGGTTCTCCACTTGTCTGAATGTCAGAGGTTATCTGCAGATCCAGCGTCAGTTGAGCCATGCGGGTCCAGGCAGCTGTTTCCTCTTGTGATTACATATCAAATCCAAATCGTTCACTCAGACACACACAGACACACAAAGCCTGGGATTCAGGAAGGCTGTTAAAAGTTAAAGCACCTCTGGAAAAATACCAGCATTTCTGCAAAAGCTTTGTGGAAGGATGTCTTTTAGTTTAATGTATTTCCTTCTCTCGTTTTTGTTCAGTTCCAAGCAGGTTTGTGTGTTGTTATAAATGGACGAGGTCCTAGGACAGGAACCATATCCTTCAAATGTCTATGTGTGTGTGTGCGTGTGTGTGTGTGTGTGTGCAGCCTTGAACATCTGCTCCTTGTTGGCTTTGTTTTCCCAGCTCTCCATGGCCCACCCTTGCTCTGAATGCTGGGCTCCCAAACTTTCCATATAAAGAGCTAGAGATAAAGTTTGTGCTGCAATGTTAGGTGTTTTCTTCTTCTTCTTCTTTGTATTTTATTAGTCAAAGATATATTGCTAACCCGCTTTCACCATCCGGCTTCGTTCATGCCGCGGTTGTTGGGTTTGTCCCTACATGTTGTCTGTTTATCACTCTCCAGCTACATCCCTAATAAACTTTCATACAATGAACATTGGCAGGCCTGTCTCCATTCTTTGCTGCTGCAAGAGCAGACATAAGAAGAGATACAGCTGGGAAAATAAGCATGCTTTTTTTTCTGTTTAATGGGGCTATTGACAGGAAATTCAGGCCAGATGTCGGCAACAGCCCAAGTAATCCACACATGCAGAAAAATCTAAACAAATGATTACATAAATTATGCATACCGAAGTAAAATGGAGCAGGGAAATAACCGGTGAACAGACTTACTGAAACTCATTCAATAATTGGTAGAAAAGCCTCGATAGTAATGACACCTTCTGCGTCGAGACACTGATCAAATGCTTTTCTCATCTGTGATTTTTCTTAAAAATTCTTGGAGACTCCTTCTATGCACTCTGATCTCCAGTTTTTGTTTTTTTCCAAATGGATTCAATTTATTGCAGCTTTATTTTCCTTTCTTTGAAACTTTTGGATAAATTTATTGACTGTCTTGTTGAAGGTTCCACTCTAGTTTTATCTCCATATTGGTCTTCATCTAAAAAGTTCTGATACATTTGATCATTTATCCTTTATTTTAACTATACAGAATTTATTTGCATTGTATTCTCCCCTGAAAAAGAAAAAGAAAAGCCCCACATCTTGCTCCCACAGATAGGCTCCCCTTCACAGAAAATCAGGTACAGATAATAGATGTTTCTCCTTCAGTAGTGGAGTCTTGTGCAGCAAGCAAAGCCATTGCAGTTGAGTTCTTGATGCCGACGTTGGTTGTATGAAAAAAACTGCACCTGCTAAGTCCAGATCATTTTAGCTCTTTGTGCTCATTTGCTTTTGGGCAGCTCTACAGATAATTGTTCGTTTATTTATTCGACCGAGATGCACCTAGTCATGGCCAATTTACGACTAGGGGACACAACGTTCCCCTACGGGACACAAAGTTCTTTCCACTTCCACATCGTTGCCCCAAGGATGCTCACTGCTCACTGGAACATTCTGAAGTTTGATGATACCTCTATAACCAATGCCATCAGCAGGCTTTGCAGACTTAAACTCGTGAAAATGTGAAGAAAACTTTTTCTTTCTTTTGTCCATCATAACATTTTGTTTTTTTGTGATATGAAAAACCTCAAAAACCATCACTTAGGCTTAAAATAGTTATCAATAAATTTCACAGACACACATCAGAATTGCTTCATCATGAGACAGATTTTCTTAGCTATTCATGTATTTTTTTAAATTTATTTATTTTTTTGCATCTTCGTACATTCAGTGTTTATTTCTTGTGCCAGTCTGCGTCGCTGCTCGAAATTTATCGATTCATTTGTGCAGAGTACCGGCTCTGTTATCAAAATATGCAGTAATTTATTTATTTATTTTTCACGATGAGAAATATGTTTACTGCAAATAGATTATGTGTTCGGTGTTTATTTCGCAGCGCCACACATGGCGGAAGAGTGGTGCAGACACAAAGACAGATCAAAACGCAGATGAGGAAGGCATTCGCAGTTTCTGTACTAATTTGAGTGCGTCGTCTTCACTGTTGTCAGAGTTGTACCTAGAAGCAAACAGAGCTCTTTCTCACAAGTGGGCAGCCAGATTCCGGCAACGCAGGGGAAGTTTCCTAATCTGCTTTTACACCCAAAAAAAATCACTGTGTTCTCTTTCTGTTGACTCTTGTGTTGTTTCACATCTGCTTAGAAACCAGTCGTCTCAGTGACTCTTATTGATCCTTGTTTTACATTTGACTCGGGCTTTGTGACCAGTCCCCGCTTCAGCCAGAAAAACAAATACGATGGGATTGCGGGAGCATGTGCAATTGAAATTGGGCAATTTAGGAGAAAGATTTCAAAAACAGGACTATAAATACTTCTTGCTGTTGTTCACCTGGCTTGTTCTGGCACGGTAGTGTCGACAGAACAGGCAAGGAAAGAGAAATAAATACCTTCACAGTGGAACGAATGGAATGATAAAGAGGAGACTTATAAAGATAGATTTTTTTCCAGACTACTTCTTGTTATTGAATCATGGTCCCTCCTGGGTAGGTTTATTATTGCTCTATGTTTTCATCATTGCAAATAAAAGCTAAGGTTGTTAAGAGATCCTGTGGTCTTGAAATTCATCTTAAATTAATCTCAAATCAACTTTAAGCCCTAAAAAGGACATTGTGTCTTAGTTGTTTTTGAATTTCTCCAGCTAGAGGCATGATATGTGCCGTTGGCGGTGTGTTTGTGAGGTACAAGAAGAAGCAGAGATTAATATAAAAACTAAATGATTTTATAATAAAAACAAAGTCCACAAGAGAAGATCAGGAAACAAAAAGTAATCCAAAACTTGCGTGCAAATCCCCCCCACCCCCCCAAAAAGTCAGACGAGGAGATGCAAACGTGTGAGGACGTTTAATGAATGTAACGAACGGCAGAGCAGAAAGCAAACACACAGAGACCAGAAACTACAGAGCTCTACACAGACTCAACATGAGATAGACTCAAAACACAAAACCAACAGCGGACTGTGAAATTCAGAAACAGGCAAGAAATATAACAGGAAGTACAGAGAACAGACAGAACTAGACCACTCAAAGTAAAATAGGAAACGATAATAGAGAAAATAACAAACACAACTCTAAGTAAATTAAATTTAACAAAATAATCTACAACATATTGTCACAGATCTCCTAGCCTACTTCTTGTTGTCAGACTGGCCAGCAGTGTCTAACCTCTCCACATCTTTGCTCTGACTTAGTTAATCAACTCTGCGATGTCATCAAGCTTTCAAGTTTTAAGACACGTATGGTGCAGACATATCCTGCATAACACTACCAACCCATGCTAGAGTTTCTGGGATGAAGCTGAGGGGCTTGAACGTGAGGCCACTGGTTCTGTAACAACACTTCATCACAGTGAGTGACAGAGCTGAACGTTGTTTTGCTAAAATAAACCGCAACCCCCAGACTTTAGTACAAGAGTGCGAGTCTCAGTTTGACGGCATCACGCCACTCTGCCAATTATGAGGGATTCCCCATTTCCTCCTTCTGTCCCCAGAAGCTGTGACTGTGAGTGATGGAGACACCAGATGCGTGAGTGACGTCCAGGTTCGGAATGTCTCTTTTTGGCACCGCTTGAGACGCTTTTGGCGGTTTTTATATTCTGTGTGTGCAGAAAGTGAGTTTTGATGTTGGACTTCTGCTGGTGGAGTTCTGGTAGCTCACTGATGGACGGTATCCTTGGAGATGGCGGATGGCTTGTCCGTCTGGGAACAGGCAGGGTTCACTGTCGAGGAGTTTCTTTTTTCTGTAGACAGGCAGTTCAGAGTTTAAAAGTTATTTTTCATATCTCTAATTAATAAAGCTGTCTTTGATTTAATGAATGATGGACTCCATGTTTGCAACCTTATTGAAAGTGTTGCTTGGTAGTATTTCTCAACGTGAAATACTTTCTGCCCTTTTCATTCCTGATGATCACTTAGAGATTGAACTTTGCCAGCTTAGTGAGAACCACAATAGACCATTTAAAACCCATTTTGGTTTGGAGAACTACATATCCCACTGTTGTATCTATTACAGAGATAACCACTGTTATTGTTCCATAAAGCAACAGGTAATTTATTTCTTATGTAAAGTACATTAAATACAGAACATATCTCATCTGGAGGTTATTAATGAAGTGTGACTCTTTGCTCAGTAATGTTTATCACCAGCCTGTGCCCACAGTCTCCATGGCAACCATTCAGTTCATGCCATTGCTTTGATATCCATATATAGACAAAGAGCAATGTTTGTAAAATGAGTCTAGATTGCTGGCAGCACATTCGTAGTTTTCAAAACTCTTCCATACAAAATGTTTGGATGTTGTCAGAGAAGTAAGTCAAGCCAAGCAACTTCTTCCGACCCAAACTGTGATAGGATGATTGGAATCAGATGATAGGAATCACACCTGCTCAGTCTCCTTGTTTGAATATTTTCACAACCCCAAAAGACTCCCAAAGCTTTACAGTCTACCTTGCTCCTCTGAACCACATCAGGGAGGTCAGTAATCTCCTTCATTCACAACCAAACTAATTGCAGCCTCTCTTTGGTTAGCTGCGGGGCCTGCAGTGGTTCCACTGGACAAGACCTGACAGAGACTGAATAATATTCCCCCGATCTAAACAGGTTGCAGTTTGTAAGGCCTCCGTAACAGATTGGCTGTGTTGGATGCATCACCTTATGCGTAGCAGAGAATAAGGAAGTATGTACAACAATTTCTAAATTTAGTAGTATTTTTGTCTTTGAAGTGATGCTCTGAATGTGATTCATGTTCTGTCCTGTGAAACATGCCCAACCAGTTCAGCTGTATATGTATATATATAGATATATAGATATTTATATATTTTTTTCTTGACAAAGACGAGACTTACACAACATGAACCTCCTCCACCTGCCTTCCTCCCTTTTTAAATCTGGCAAATGATTCTCATCTTTATTTTCGCACCTCAGATTTTCTTCTTCTTGCTTTTGTCAGCGCTGAACTCACTGCCTTGGAGCAGCTCTCTGCCTGCGTCTGGGGATCTCTCTGGAGTCCATTATTGAGGTGATGACAGATGAGCAGGTGGATATAATGTTCACGTACTTAATCCTTCACTCATTTCTTGTTTGGTCGGTGACCGGAGTATTCAGATGGACTCACAAACAGAAGCACACATTGATAAAGATGTTACTCCCTCTTTTCACCTCTTGTCTTAATCATAGTGCACACAGCTGTATTTTCTTTGAGTTGAGACTGTTTTGTGTAGATAAACGTGCAGAAAACGATAAGAGAGCAACAACAAACACTTCAGAGTCTGCACCCCTTGACGCAAAGATGCCATCAATCCAGTCTGACCGAGATCAAGCTAGTTTGCAAAGAAGAATAAGCAAAGATTTTCAGTGGGTGTGGTCGTGACTTGATAAAATCTGGAAAAGTTCAATGGGTCTGAATAGTTGCTCAACCCTGCAGGGACAGCAGCCCATTCTACTAAAAACAATGCGGTACAAACTTTTCCCAAGTCAAGGACGACGTGAATGTTCTGCTACAGGTGCCAAAAGCAGCGCTTTGCTCATTTCCCCCCCAAAATTTATAGTTTTGTTCTGATTAAGCTATTTTGTGCTGAGTGACTGGAAACAGTAAGTAATCAGCTTCCTCCTTGCACATTCACAGTGGTGCTGGCAGCTTTTCTGCAGCTTCCTCTGAAAGGCAGAAGATCAAACCTGAAAGCCTCCTGGAAGGAATGTTGCGAGGCGGTTGCTTTATGATTATCAGGAATCAACACCAGCAAGAAAAAGAAAATAATATCGACGTGCTCCCACAAACACGCGCACACTCACTCTGAAACACACTTATTTACTCCACTTAGTGGTTCAGAGAGGGCACTGTATACCGGCCATATAGTACTGAGTCATGATTATTGCTGAGAACTCAATCAGAGCCTTCCCGATGGTCTCACACACACGCATCCATTTCCCCAACAAAAGCCATTGCTATTACCCACTACTCTTTAGTTGCTAATGATGCACCTCTTTTTCCACTTGTGCAGCAATTTGTCTATGTGCCCTTATCAGTAATTGATTCATTAATGGTAGTGACTTACATTAAAGATTCCTTTCCATAAGCCATTTATATCTGTAATTGTGAGGGAGGAAAATAGATGAAAATATTTGAAGATTAATTCAGGGAATTATGGAAAGACTACAGAGAGCTTGAGAAGAAAGGCAAATGTCTACTGAAGAGATAAAACAACAGAGATTGTAGATACGGAGCAAACAAACAGGTTTGGTAACATTTTTCAAATAAGTCAGGACTTCTGGAAAATGCAGCTGCATACACAACCAGGAAACTCCGTCTGTATATTGTCTGAATCTTCGTTTCTCACTAACAGTTATGACGTATTTGGAATCTGGTTGGACTGATAAAACCAGCCCGATAGAAAGTAGGAGGACGGAGGAAATAAGCCAGAGGAAAGGAAAAAAAAAATGCAGGTAGAAGATGGATGTGTGTGTTTTAGATCAAGAGGAGGGAGGTGAGGCGGTGAGATGGTGGAGTGAAAGGAGGGGAAATCCCTCAGGGAGGTTCATCTATCTGCGTATGTAATGAAAAGATAGTCATCCGTGTACCCGCCTAATGTAGTGTATCGATGAACAGCTAACAGCCCCACTCTGCCTCGCTTTCTAATCACTCATGTTTGCTGAGAGGTTACAGGCTTTGTTGAGGTCTCCCTGCCTTGGAGGCAAGCCAGAGCCTTTCAACTCGGTGACTTGTGGACCACCCTATTCCACATTGGTATGCACTCTATCCCTCTTTATTCCCCGCTCTGTAGCTGGGGTCAGGGGTCAGGAGCTGGCAGGTGATTGGATGTTATTGTGGTAAGGGAATACTGGGCTGCTAAGTGCTGCATAAACACCAAATGTCTCTGATATTACTGCCCATAGGCCGATGCCTTTGTGTATGTCTGTGAGAGTGCATGTGTGTGTGTGTGTATGGCCTTGTATTTGATACATTGTGAGGACCATTTTTTGTGGGGCCAAAAGCCGGGGCCCCATAAGAAGAGAAGCTGTTTGTAGGTTGTGGATTGGGTTTAGGTTAAGGTTAGGACTAGACATGTAAAGGTTTAGGTTTAGGGTAAAATTATAGAAATGAATGGAAGTCAATGCAGAGTCTCTGAAGATTAGAAAAACATACTGTGTGTGTGTGTGTGTGTGTGTGTAGGTCAAAAAGGGACATGGACCAGATTTTCATCTTGAACTCGACCTTCTGAACACACACCTGGAATTTAAGTGAATCCATGTGTCTGTGTGAGTAAGGATAGGTGTGTGTGTGTGTGTGCGTGCGTGCGCGCGTGTGTGTGTGTGTGTTGATCCATGTGAAACTTCAAAAGAGCCACATTAGTAGATGTCATTTCAACAATATCTTCAGATCATTTTTTCCATCAAAATAAGTTACATTATAGAGCTAAATGCTTGGAGCTGCTGGCATCCACACGGTTTAAAGTGCTCAGATGTGTTTAATTTGGGTAATGCAGACAGGCTCTCCCTTAATACCTTTAAATGTTCAGGTCAACCATTTTGCTACGTGATATACTGTTTGAAGTTTTAAGAATCTCTTAAATTATTTTCCGGGAAATTGTTGCTTTGAGGTTCAGCAGTGCATTGCCTGTTGATCTTTCAAGCACCTCATGTTCTGACTCCCAGACAATCACATACAAAATAAATACCAACAACGTGACACCACAGTCACAAAAAAGCTGCCACAGAGACACTAGGAGACACTAGGGGACTAGGAGACCCGTGTGAGGTCTCCTTCTCACGGGACCAAGGCAGAACAAGAGCATTAAAAATCAGCCTGGATCTGAACGGTGGGGTGTTGGGGAGCTCTTCTGGGATGAATTAAGAATGCAGTGCACTCCCCATTATGCCTGACGGAGCACAAGGTCATCAGAGAAATTGAAGCAGAACTGGCTGTGCTGGCCCCCTGCCAAGACTACAACCTCAGGACGCCGGTACCAGCCTGCCAGGGAGGCAACAACTGTACCGTAAAGTTCTTGGGAATGTGGTTAATGTTTTCAAAGGGTAGAATTGAAATATCTTTTATCATCTCACAGGGACGAAATCAAGGCAAGTGGAAAAATGCATATTTGCACAAAGGTATAAAAACATAAAACAGAAACTGTGGAGAATAGACAAATTTACAACATAATAAAAAACGGTGCCGTTCCAAAGAAATAGTATACTATTTATTAGCACACTGAAGTAACAATGTTACCTTCTGTTGGTCATGTAGCACATATATTCCACATCAGACGTGTTACACTGAGCAGGTTATGTGGCGCACACAGCACAGTGGTATCCGCCATTGTTTTTGTTGTCTGCATGCATAGAACAAGCCCAGTAAAATGTAGTTGTGCAACAGTAAAAACGACTGTAGGTTTCATCAGGAGGATCAAATCCTGATGAGTTCAGAAGAAATCGCAGGGTGCTTCATCTTGGAAAGTGGTTCGGCGACCATGCAGGTTGAATAGAAAATAATCAGAAATTATGTGGGTTTTTTTGTTGCACTTACTTTCAAAGCCTTACTTGTGTTCATCTAAAACACTTAGACTATTGAAATGTTTGTCTCTACCAGTATGATTGTAAAATTTCAGCCAAAGTAAAATTGTTCAGAACCAGTAAAGTGAAACATCTGTGTGTTTTTAAATGGGGTTGTTTCTGGAAGTGATCTTGATTTGCTAATTGCTCTGCAGGGAAAGATACATGCTCCATCAATGAAAATTACTCAACATATTTTGAACAACAATCTCGTAATGACAATGACAATGACAAACGTATGAGGCGCCGACACTCTGGGGAACCAAAGCCAAAACAAACTTCTGTCAGAGACATTAAGGGCCCAGGGAATCCATCATCAGACGCCCTGGGATGGATCCCTGCAACAGCAGCTGCTGTATATCCAAATCATCTGTTTGAAATTAGCCAACGAAACCCACCTTGTGTTTTGTGCCAGGTACCAAGTGTTTTTTCTTCTTTCATTTAAATCTTGAAATTAGATTTTTAGAGTTTTGTATGGTCTCATTAAAATGCAGGATTTTATTGTTGTATTGGTTCATTTAGTTCCAGAATTGTTCACTTAATGCAAAATAATTTGACTTTGTGTCATTCCCCCAGTGGGGATTTCTTGGGAACGTAATTACTTGGTATTTTAAGATGCATAAAATGAAATGAAATAGTGGACAGTTTTTTTTTAGACAACCTCACACATTCTTTTTGCACCGGTCATATTATTTGTCAGCATAAAATTTGCATGAATGGAGAATAAGATTTTGCTTTCCTCACGTGGAACAGACTTTGAGTCACCGAGGTTTGTTTCAGTGTACGTGTGAGTGCATACAGAGCTGGGTGGCACGTGACCCAAAATGTGTAAAGCATGCGCTCCAGTTTTTAAATCTGACTCAGTTTGACAGATGAATGAGACGTCCACTAACACACACTTATCTGCGCTTCAGGCTGATGCCTGCGGACTGAGAGAGTTCTCTGGTAATTACGGGTCTGTTCCATCACTCCTCTTCAGCTGGTTTAAAGTGCTCTCCTGGCGCTCGCCTCTCTTGTTAAATTTGATTGAAAAGACTTTAGTTTAGCTTAAAAGCCTATGCATGAATTTGCACAAAGGACACGCATGGAAACACACACCGCAGCTGTTGTATAACATTTTTACGAGCACACAATGCTCTCTTGGCTGTGGCTTGGATCTTGAAAGTTTGAGCACCCAATAGTTGATGTACTGGCTTCATGCCAAGTTTTTTGTAATAGAGAAAAACACACACACACACACACACACACGCACGCATACCAGCCCCTAAATGCCTGATTGTTCAGAACTCTTGCCAAATGTTTCACTGCAATGGGGAACTGACTATGGCCATTTCTCATGTAAGCTCAATCTTTCTCTCACCTCCGTCCCAATTCTTTTCCTTCATCCTCCTTCTTTGTCATGCAGCAAGTTCTCCCAAAACAAGGCCTCATAATAAAGTGAGAGATGTGTATCAGGATAAGGAAATGTCCACAGGAGGGAGTGGGGAACAAAGGCAGAACGAGTGGAGTAGGAGGATATTGAAAGGTGAGTCCTGTGGACACAGCACCTGTTAGCGCAGCCAAGCAAACCCATTGACCCCCGTTTCCCTCGCCTGTGCTTTTCCCGTCTTATGCTCTACACTTTTGGCAGTAGAAAGACATCTCCAGGCCATCCTAGCCCTGCCCATCCTTTCTGAGCCTCACCTACTGCAGCAAACATGGGTCCGGTCCAGAGAATTGAGCCAGACCCGCCTAGCCGTTCATCCAGTCCTGCAGGAGGCAACGCTATGAACCTCTGCAGCTTTTATGAAGCTCTGAACAACTTTTATTGCGATGTAATATTCAAAAACTTCGTTTTTAGACATGTGCCGATGTTGTTCCAATTTTATTGTCGCATCGCTTCAACTTAATGTCATTTCTCTTCTACGCTTCTCGGCTTTTTCCTTCCCCATCTTTGCCTGTCACGCCCCCGCCACCGTGCGCCGGCCGCCCGATTTCTCTCCATAACAGAGCCGGAGGCTTGGAGAGCAATCACTCGCTGAGATTTTCCAAAATACGAAGCAGATGTGTGACATAAACATACACACACACACACACACACTCGCAGAGACGCACGTGGACTTCCAGCCTGAAGGATTTTTGGGCCAGAGGGTGGAGACAGAAGTAAACTGAAACAGCCATGTTGCCAAGAGACGAGGAAAATAAAACAGACTCGGTGTGGTTCGGTCTCCAGCTGAAACAGGACGTTTGTTTCACACAGACACCCACACGCCCACGCCCACACACACCTCCACATACACACACACACACACTTTTGACTGTCAAGGCTAGGAGAAAATGTTTTGGGACAATTGGGGGAAAATAGCCAAACTTGGTTTAAGAACTGTTACAACGTATCTGTATGATTTATTTGATTATACAGGGTGTGTTCTGAACCCTGACCCTGAAAATGTTGGACGATGATAAAGAGTGACTTTGGTGATCTGATGCTCCTTCAACATCTGCTTGAAAATAGCAAGTAAATGAACAAATCAGCTTTTTATAAACTTGTCTCCAGTAACTTGTCTCTCTTTCAGTTTGTCTCTGTTACTCAACGTTATCCTCTGAAATGTTCGAACCCTCATCAAACAACGAGGTTGTAGGAATGTTTAGTTCCCTCTTCTCCAGAACAGGTGATATCTTCTTGGAAATCTTCACATAACTGTAAGCATATTTGACTCCAACACACACACACTCACATCCGTACACACACAAAGCCAACGGGGATTCCTGGGACTAATGTTTAACAGGGAGAAACTAGACTGCACCATCAATTTTAGCTCTTTGTGCAGACACTGTGGTTTACTCTAGATAGACGGGCCGAGCCTCAGAGATAAGACGCCTTTCAGCCCGCCTGTGGGAAAGATGAAAGCATTCCCCTTATAACTGACTCCTTTCTCTGTTTCTCTTCTGCAGAGCTTGCTCCAAATGTACAACGTGTTTGTCGGATAGAAAGCAAAGACAAGCGAGTAGACTAAAATCCATGAGAATTCACACACAAAGTTTGAATCTCTGTAATGAGATGGTTACTTTTAACATCGGTGTATGTAAAGTCTGTAACAAAAACCTCAAACTTAGAATTAACAGGACCAAACAATGCACAATTCAAATGTTGTTTAGAAAGTTTGAGGTCAACTAAAAGGTGTATTCACACTAGGAACATCTTTGGCTTTGCTTGTTTGGTCTTGATGAAAAAAGTAGACTTTATTTTTTGTCATATGGTTGCTCTTTTGCAATTTTTTTTATTTTATTTTTTTATATATATATTTATTTATATTTTTTTTAATATATATTTATTTATTTATATATATTTACTCTTTTGCAATTTTTGAACTAAAGCCACACGGGAACGATATTTTCTCCCATTGGACAGAGATGACAGAAACAGGGCAGAGCACACACTCAGAAAAATAAAGGCAAATATTGGAAGTTCCTGCTTGTTGTGTTTCTGTTGCACACATTTATTCTCTGCCGTTTTGATACCGTTTTGAATTTCAAGAGCAGCTCATTCAATGCTGAATTCATGATTGGTTGAGCAGGTACAATTTCAGTGCAATCAGTACATGTAGTAGTAGCTTTAACAACACTGAAGGGGTTATTTTGACCATAATCCCCAGCAACGGTGGCTCATGAGGTCCAAAAAGATGCATGTTTCCTGTTATTGGTTTGGTTTGAAGCAGAAACGCACTGAGACAACCTCAAAACCGGGTCTTTGTCGTTTTCCGTCTTATTGACCAGCAAGGAAATCAAAATCTGGTCCATTTAAAACAAATCTCTGAACACCTTCCAACAACCATGTACAACAGTTACCATGTACTATCCAGTCAGAAAGGCCCACACCCTACTTCCTTTTGAGAATAACATGCAAACTGTACTTACAAAGTTTACAACCATATGCTGCACAGATGTATTTGATGGTACAATAGTAAATCAAAACTGGAAATTGAAAGTATTTGAAATACAAACACATCCATTGGTGAATGAATGTTCAAGCTATTAAGTTTCCATTGCCCTGGCTTTGTTTGACCAGTCTAGGCTCCTTGTTGTTGTTACATGTCAGCTACGTCTGCCAAGTTGCCACTTTTTCTGTGCCTGCCATTGTGTGGATAGAGGCAATAAAAGAAGTGTGGGCAATCTGGGAAGAAGTGCAAAACCCAAACAAAAGTGGCATCCTGTACATGACATGACAACTCTATGATGCTTTGTCACGACACTTTTCGGCCAAGAAGTCTCAGTGTACTTACATATTTGCTTCAAGCATTTGAACAATGAAGCCAGTGTTTTGAACACTTCCACAGACGGTGACACGCCCAGAAGCTTAAATTTCTGGGCATCATGTTGGGTCCAGTGTAAAATATGTCCTTGAAGGGGCAGCACCTCATGATGACTTCTCAGAAGTCACGATGGAAGGGGTTTCTCTTCACATAAAACAGACTCCCCTACTTGATTGTCTCCATCATGCCACCCACAGCCACTGCTGAAGCATTTACATGGCAGTTGTGTGAGTTTTGTGGATCCATGCATGTGCAATAAGTTTGTGGCGTTCTTTGAACACCATTGAAATGCAAGGCAGACGCACCAAAGTGTGATATTAGTTTCGACCAACATTTGCCCCTCACTTGCTTTTAAGAAAGATTTAGTCTTTAACACCCCGTATGCATATCTGATCATGCTTCAGGAAGCAAATCAGACTTCTAAGAGAACACTGTCATCTATGGAGTCAGAGTGTGTCACCTGCACCAGTAAGGTTGTTTGATGGTACCAACAGCCTTACTGGTGCAGGAAGCTGTTGTGCCCCAGTCCTGTATTTGATGGTGCTGAGAAGTCTCTCTGACAATACTCTCCTTTAAAAACATTTTTGAGGTTAGCAGGACCTATAATAGGGTGAATAATTTGATTTAGGGACCCAAACACTGATCCTTGTGGTCAAGCAGATGTTTTAAGAATTACCAGACACTTCATTCAGCACAATAACAAGTAATGCAGTTCTTTGGCCGCACATGAGAAACTGGGACGAGTTTGGCGTGCTTTTAGTCCATAGGGTCTTTTTTAAAATGTCTCAATTATGTGTGAGTTGTAGAATTACATCATTGTGGGAGTGTGTCAGTAATTGACATGCACAACCAATTTGAAGAGGTTCTTTAGCATTCATGTACATCTGCCAAGGAGGATCCACGCTATTTCAAAAAGAAAAGTGTTTTATTTCACAGAAAAAAATATAAAGTGATACATATTAAATAATAACAGATATTAGAAACAATAGTAGGTTATGTTGTTTGTATTTTTCCAAGATAATTTGAATATGTTTTATCATTTTTTCATATCATGACTGACCAAATATAAACTTAGTACAACAGCAAGAAATTTTGTGTTTGTGTTATTTATTTGCTATAAAAATGCATCTTGTCATTTAATCTCCTAACACTGTAGAATCTGCTTGGGTTTTTTTTTTTTTTTGCCATTAAGTTGTGTCACATTTGTAAAGAAAAAGCATTTGTTGAGTAAGTTTATTTGAAAAACTCACCAAATCTTTGCCACTGCTGTGTAGCTCATTCTGCTGCGTTTGGTCTCATTGTTGAACTGGGAGATTAAAGACATATTTGACAATTTGTTAATTTAACAAGCAGGGGATTCAGTAGTGACCCACCACAACACCCTTGAACCTCCTCCTGGTCTCATACACTGCAGCACGTTTATCTACCAGCATCTGCCACTCTTGGGTCTGTTGGTCACTCCGGCACACACAGTACGTCCAAGTCCAGGGACATGGTGGGGCGGGTTCACTTAATGGCTACAGTGTTTCTGTTGAGGGGTTACTGAGACTGTAAACATTAAGAAGACTGTAGAAGAGACGGCTGCTGATTTAACACGTGTTGTGAAGTACATTATGAAATACTTCAAATTGCTGCTGCGTCTCAGTAAACAAAACTTCATATCTGAGATGCTGCAGGCTGCTGTAGAGATTTTAAATAGTTCAGAGGGAAACAGCTCTACTTTTCTGCAGGCAGATCGCATAAATGATGTCAGTAATGAGGTTAAAATATCAATTACATTCTATATTATATATTTATTCATCAGGATGAAGACAGATTAATTTATTTGACAAGCATCTCAAATGTCACTGAAATTTTGGGAGATTTCGATTTATTGAATTCTGGCATGTTTGTCTTTCCATACCAACTCTATTTGAAGTTGTTAGTACAGCAATTTAGGTTACTGTGACATTTGTAGGTTTGAGCTTTGGGGCAAAACTTTCATCAGCAGTTCAGGTCCTACAGCAGTAACTTCATCAGATCCTATCTGCAGCGGTCAGGAAGCGCCTGGTGATACCGGCAGGTGAAAGTGGGTCAGAGAGCAAACCGAAAGTAGACTGTACCTCAGTTTGAGGCGCGTTGCTCAGTTGACCGTCGCAGTATCGTTTCTTTATATCGAAGTGATTGAGGCTGCATGACCCAAAGTGGAAGGACTGACCTGACCTGCCTGTTCAAGTGTTCAGTGGTGCAGAGGTCAGGATTAAAGGCAGGGCGGCTTTCCATCCTCTCCACTCCCAACTTCTGGAGTTTACACTTTGATACACCGTACTCTTTGAGCGTAAACATTGAGATCTGACAGGACGCAGCTCGCTCCCTTAGAGTGAAGATATGAATTTACCACAGGTAGCAGAATCACATCTTGATATGGAAATTGATTCATGGGTGCAATCTACATATTAGCCTCCAAATGCATTAATTATCCTTGTAAATGTGGCACCATTTAAAGAAGAAATAAAAACATTTTTCAATGGTATAAGATTAATTGCCAAGTCACATTGGAAACACAAATAATGAATCCATAAAAACAAATTTTCCTTTCCTTACAGCTCCTGCATTGTCCCTTTTGAGTTTATATTCAGTTAGCTTAAGTTTGTTACCTGGATTTATTTTATGCAAAGAAATTTCACAGGTTTGTCAAGTACAAGCTTTTGAAAATGAATCAAAGATTTTGTTGTATTTCTGTATGTTGACAGTAACTGTTTTCCAACGACCCCAAGCAGAATTTAGCAGCTTTGTTCTCCGCAACATGACATTTCTGATTTTTGCGTCCAGAAATGATCTTTGTTGCCTCATCTTGTGTGCGCTGGCAGTGACTCCAGGTGTCTGCTGCTTTTTTGACACCGATACTCACGCACTCGTCAGGTTCGTGTTATTTTTGGCTCGGCTGCACAAAGGCAGCGTCCCGACGCAAAACTTCCTGAAAACAAGCATCCTTGTCATCTTTCTTCCCCTACACGTGGTTCGACTCGAGGTTGTTTTTATGTGTGTTCTGCTTGGCACCGTCTTTTGAATTACAACTTCTGCATTGTCTGACTCCACATGGTCGACCGTGCAGGGAGGTGGAGGAGCCCCGTGAACCCCCCGCTCAGTCAAACGTAAATTACATCTTATCTCTACATCGCTGAATGCAACAGGGAGACAAACGTATCTCTTTACTTCCGAGAGTTCAGTAGATAAACAGAGACGTGGTTATGGGCTGCAACCTGCTTTGTCAGCCTACAGTACTCCCATTCACAAACAGACCTACCATAAAGAGTCCTGCAAGTAACTGCAGATTACAGAGCTGTCAAACTGCCTGCTGCAGGGAGGTAATTAGATCGGTGGAGGTTTTCCTAATGGGTTGCCTGACCGGGGCCACACAAACACACACACACACACACACGCATGCATGCACGCCAACTCACCTCCATATGTGCAGAAACTACATTTCTGTGCACCATCTACCTGAACGTTGTCTCAACAAACGTAGATTACCGTTATGTCTAAGCCTGCCTCTGGGCCTGGCAGAGTGGAGACATGAACACCCAGAAACACGCTTAGACTAATAAGGCAAGATATGCAGAGGCTTGCACCGCGCAAAGCCCTGACAGAAAGGTATGAAACACATTCTGCTGGAAACTTGGTGGCATGCTTCACTCTTTCCCAGGATCTCCCAGCTATTAATAAAAGCTGTGTGTGTGTGTGTGTGTGTGTGTGTGTGTGTGTGCGTGTGTGTGTGTGTGTGTGTGAACCAGTGGGTGTGTTCCTGTGCAGGCATTTTAGTAAAACAGAGGATTCATTGTTTTGTCCCTCAAGGCACTGGAATCTGGCACATTGTCTTAGTCGGAAACTCAAACCATTTTCAACTCTCGACTTGTTTTGATCGTTTCAGAAGATTCCATTTCCCGTGGCTCCTTAGCGAGCGACGGCAGAGAAGCCTCTGGAAGGAAAACCCTCATTGTGGCTGCACTCCCTGCGAGTGGGAAAAACGGACCCGAAGGTCAGTCCAAGCCTGACCACTGGAGTTTCCCCTCAGTGAGACACAACTTGGCATGAAAACGGAGACCGATGAGAAGAGACTCTGCCACGGCAGCGGACAGCATTCAGAGGGTTGCTTCTAACAGTCCAGTGTAATTTATAAATCAAAGGGTTTGCACACTAGTAAGGTTGTTGCATAATTTGGGTGCTTAATGTGCTTCTAGTTTGTGGTTTTAATTTGGTGTCTGACTTCATGTGGCTGCTCCTTCCTTTTAACACTTGTAAGATATTTTTCAAAAAGTCTAATTTATCTATTTAAAAATGCCTTTAACGTCTGGTTAAAGAACGTTTCATTATCTAAATTTCAAACATGAGAATCTAACACATACAAACGAAGGTTAAAGAACGTGGGTTAGTCTTCAGTCTCCATTATTCAATTCACTTTATGTAATGCAGCAGTATAACTGGAAATAAAAGGATCCTTCAGCACAATTCTGTCATTACTGTGCTTGATCATGACTACGCTGCCCTCACTGTGACCTTGCCTCCTGGAAACGTGCTTTGTCGTCATGGCCAAATATTTCAGTCTTTATCTTCTCCACTGATAAAACATTTGGCTGGCCCACACAGATCGTTGCAAACTTCAGTCAAGCTTGAAGTTGTGGAGAACATGGTGTATGTTCTCTTGGTGCATGTTGATAACTAGCTGAGGATGCGAATGCTGAGACTGATGAATCTTGTGTACGGCTTCAAAAATCATGTGGTTTCTCTGCAACTTACTAAGGAACATTTAATTATTTTCTTGTAGGGTTGCGTGTTTGCATTTGAGTCTTGGTTTGTCGCTTTGGTAGGAATAATTCACACTTGATTCTAGTTTCTAAAATCAATACAAGAAACGTCTGTTAAATAGCCATCGGAATCCCTCAAAAACAACAATTAAAATGCATCATCTAAAGCAAACAACTCATAAGGTGCATTTCTACTGACTGTGAACTTCAAAGTGCCGTAAAAGTGCTGTGTACTTAAAAAACAAACAAACAAAACCTTTCTCCAACAAAAAATGCTTTTTATGTTACTCAGGTGGTTGCACTGCTCTTATCATGCATGCATAGACGTTTGTGATCTTTATTTAGTTTAAGGAGGAAAAAAGTTGAAATATGTCCCAGGAAAACCTGAGATATATTGGCCTTACAAATCCCTGACTTCGCCACAGTAGACGTAATGTTTTCTTCATGTTTCTTTGAGTAAATGTTTGATGATAAACACTAAAACTTGGATGTTTTGTCTTCACTTATTAAAAAAAACTGTCTTTATGGATTTATGTACATTTAAGGCAAAAAGTATTCGTACTCTTGGGAGATTTCTATTTTCTACAAACTAATATTAAGGTTTTAGAGTGATGCAGCCAGACTGATAGGGAATCCATTTAGGGTGATGGCTGGAGGCCGTTTGAATCTAAATCTGCCAGGGGTATGAATAATTTTGAGGCTAAAAAAAACAAAACATTAAATTAATTTTGCTGATCATTATCAGTAAAAACTTGACTATTAGTCATGTTCACTTTGACACTGATAAAAGTCACTGACAAAGCCACAGGACATGAGTCATGAATTCAAACCGCTAGATGAATTATCTGAACATTCACATTAACTTTGATGTTAATTAAAGTTAATTATCTTAACTTTAATGATAAGTAAAGTTAAGATAAGTGTATTGCATCAAATACACTAACCCTATCTTTCAGTTTGGGTTAGTTGAGGGACTAATGCAAACTGAAAGATCCAGGACTTTTATTTTTTATTTTTTTACCACAAATACTCACTAATCAAAGGTGACCTTTAATTCGCCATGATTCTGGTAAATATCGTCCGTCTTTTTCCTGAATTTTTATTCCAGCTCGCATGAGTAAAGGCTTTTCTTTTTTTTATTTCTATATGTAAAGAAGCGGTAAATATGACGGTAATACGCAACTTTTATCAGCGTTTTGTGCAGGAAACCATTAAGGAAGCTATTAAAATGAGCCTTGCTTCATCTGACAGGATGACATTCTGCTCTCAACCCTTTCTGAGAAAAGGTACAACTCATACGTGTATCAGCTGAAGGTGATCCTTCAAAAGGAGTCAAACCTACTGCACCTTTCATCCACATAACTGAGGCCTTCAGATTAGATGACCTGGATGAGTGTAAATCTTCACCTCCCCACGGTTCTTGGAGGAATTACCCATCTGTTTGTTCCCGACGGCCCACAAGGCCAGAACCAGTTTACAGGATATTTTGTGAGTGGGAGACCTCTCAGGTAAAGGTACTCTCCCAGTCGCTGAACAGCTGTACAGTCTCAGGTCCAGATATCGCAGGTGTATGCTGATCAGTTCAGCGCATAAAAGCAGAACCGGAACCATCAAGAAAAGTTCCGTCATGTAAATTACAGCAAGAGAAAATACAGGATTTGAATTCATTGCAAACCATTGTCTGGTGGTTGCTGTGGCCATTTTGAACTGCACACAATTCCTCTTACATCCCTGGTAGAGATGTTTAGAAAAAAAAATGCTGCTCCAAGAATTTCCCAAATCTCTATTAATGTCAGGAAGATTTGAGCAATAATGTTAGATTCCCAGCAAATGCAACTCTCCTATAAAAGTATGAAGTAGTTTGCGTCCATGTTAAATGGTAAAATCAGTACATGTACTGTGCAGCGCTCACAAGTTGTGTTTCCATTGACCATAAAATTGCACAAATTGGAACTAAAGAAACATGGACATTTGGTAAAAAAACTTTTGATATAAAATTTTGGCGTAAAGATGATGTAGTTTTTCTGCGCATCGAAATGAGTGTTTCTCACAAAACAGAAATGGCCGCACTTTTTATTTCTGCATCACAAGTCATGTGAGCAACAACTGGATGTTACTACTGGTGGAAAAGAAGAAGAAGAAGACCACAGGAAGTGGCAGTAGGATGATGGCGCGGAGTGTTTTCTTAACGACTTACCAAATGAACAAACTTCTGTGACGACTTTAACTCAGCTTCTTATTTCTTAAAGGAAATGTTGCAATTGCAAAACATGTCGACAAAAGTTTGCCCACAGCAGCGACGGTGTGCGACTATGGCGCACACCGTCGCCAAAGTCTTCACTTGTTACTACTCGAGCGAAAGAAAAGAAATGTCTCCAGCTTTGTTTGAGCTTTAGGTTTCAAGATTCTTTTTTCCTTCTGCACACCGCACATGAAGACGTACAGTACGCGTACAGTCGAACACTGTGCATGGTCCACAAAGAGAAGCTGCTTAGCGAGTGAGTGAGAGGCAGGTTATTTGTGTGTGACAGAGGCCAGCCTGTATGTGTAGCGCGTGACACACTGTGCTCTCTCTGCTGCAGACAGGCCACAGTTTGGGGATCTGTGCCGAGGGACAGAATAGCCTGTCTGTTTTCTGCGTGCTGACTGACAGCAGCACTTCTTGATGTGTGTGCGTGCTTTTAATGCCAGAGATTTCCCTCTTTGTGTAAAAGTTTGTATCAGAAGCTCACAGTGTGAAAGAGGATGTAACGACCATCTCCGAAAAGAGCCACTCCTGTTTTAAAAGCTCTTTTTTTCCTTTTTTTGGCCACAAAAAGACACACCACTGAACACACGCACATGATTCCCACGCACGCCGTTAAGCCACCATTCAAACAAACAGCCTCTCCACAAAATATACTGCAGTTTGTTGATTCAAAATGTCAAATTGCTCACATGAACACACACACACACACACACACATGCGCATATGCGTGCAAACAAACACCCTGCTTTCAGCTGTCATGTATCTAAAGTGTCAGATTGTGAAGAGCAGACTTATACGCCCGACCTCTGACCCCGGCGTAGTCCTCTGAGGTCTTGCTGGTGTATAATGTATATCTAAGGCTGAAGCACTCAGACGGAGGCAGGCAGAGATCAGGGTTAGAAAGCGGCGGTGGGAGTCAAAGCATCTGCTTCACTCAGATACGACAGGCAACTTTCAAAGAGACGCTTGCATACAGGAAGAAAGAAGAACCTAAAGTACGTGGTTAGAAAATTGCAGAAGTTATTAATGTGATAAGAATCAGTTTATGAGAGGGTGAGACTTTTTCAAGTATAGCCTAACTCGTTCCTCAGAGTCGTTCTTGGCTGAAGTTTTCCCCCAGGTTACTAATAATATTGCACCAAGTGCACGCCAGAGCTTCACAGTAGATTTGTTTTTGCTTTTATTTAAAAAGGTCTTAACACCAAATTCAAACTGTGAATAAAAACACCTTTTGGGTGAAAGTCTGTGTGCAGAAAAAGTTAAATTGAAATTTTTTGTTTTTGCATGTCTGAATTAATAAAATGCATTTATTTTGCAGTTTTGACATTGTTTTCTGAAATTCTGTTCTCAGGCGAAGATTCATTAGCATCATTAGTGTGACCGTCTTCCATTTGCGGCTTCGGAGGTCAACATTAAAATATACATACAATCAAACCATGGCTCAAGTGACACTTAGCAAAACTGCACATTCAGCTCATGATTTTGAAACAACCAGCAAACCTTTGGTTGAAGGGTCTCTCTGTGGTTTGTTCTTGTTTGAGACTTTTTTTTTGTGTGTGTGTAATTCCAACCCGGCGTGAAGAAAATCAAGCATAAAACAAATAGATGAAGAAAAAAAGCATGGCTTAGATAAAATAAAAGTCCCACATCATGATGACATTTTCACTGGAATTGCATAAAAGTAAAGAGGAATTGACGAGTCTGTTCATTTATTTTAAAAAAGGGGCTCGGTCTAGGCTTCCCTCTCACTTCTCCAGAAAGCTGGACGCGAACAAAAGGCCTGAAACGTGCAGCTTCATCAACAAGATGTTCTGGGAGCGATAAGAGGCACGAGGCCTGTAGACAACAGAAATTGGACACATCATCCAGGGTAACCGATAGTCCCCCCACCCCCTCAAACAGCCCCACCCCTTCCCTGCAGCGAGCCCCCAGACGTTCACTGGAGGACAGCACAGGAATCCCCCACTGCCCCACAGCAGACTCACCGACTCTGCATGGTCTGCATCACTCACATACATGCACATATAGACATTTACATACGTCCGCATGGGAGCTTACACACACAGTACAGGAACAGTGTCGCTCAAGTGCTTTTTTTATATCCCACACAGACACCATTTTGCGTCAAAACAACACCTAATGCTCGTTTTCAATCACCCTTGTGGCTTCCCCCTCTCTTCTATACAGTTATATGAAATAAACCCTTTTTTAGCTCACGTTGTTCATCTGTACTTTCTTTTTCACTCTCGTCTCGTTTACCATCCTCTCATGTTTCTTTTTTGTCTGCTCCTACTTTCTATTTTAATTTCTCTTTCTCTTTTGATCACGCATACGTTCACGTTGACCCACAAATGCGAGCCGGGCTTCCTGAAAGCACTTCTCTCGCTTGTTTGTTTAATGAACTTTCATTCGCTCTCCCCCCTCCCGCGCCGCTCGCAGTGATGCCGGGTGATACGCAGATGTCAAGCTGACAGAAAGAGCAGATGAAAGGAAAGGTCAGGAGTTCCTCAGCCTTTAGTTCCTGACATCGCCTCGCCTCCCACAGCAGCACCGGTGCGCTTTGCTTCCCCCTCAGTGTTCAGCGAAGCGCCGCAGCAGCAGCAAGTGGGGGAGGGGAGCAATGGGGGGAGGTGAGGAAGGGGGGCTTTCTTCCAGCTATTCCCCTCGACATTTGCATGGCAGTCAGCGTTAGGGGTTTCCCTTCAACACAAAATAAAGACACTCATAATGTATATGTGTTTAAGTTCCTATATGTCAATTCAATAATTTAAACTATTTACTTCTGCATTCATGAACTTTAAACTTTTCATTTATTTTTTATTTTTTTGAAAAAGGGTCCTAGTCAAAGCCCTCTTAATTTCATTACTAAATATTGATGGTGGAGTTCAGTCGGAAACTACCTGCAGTTTCCTCTTGGGATTCAGACCTAGAAGAGAACTGTTGTGTTCTGTGTTTTTCTGTATGTTTATTTCTAGTTTCCTGTGTGTCTGAGTCTCTGTGTTGTCCTGTCTCCCCGTGATTAGTCCCCAGGTGTATCTCGTTCCCTGATTTCCTCTTGTGTATTTAGTGTCACCTGTGTGTGTCTGTCGTCGTCGGGTCCTCAGTCTGTGTACGTCTAGTTTACGTCTGATGTCACTACAGTCTCTGTCCATTCTTATCACTTGTGCTACCTGTGTCGAGCCCTGGATTCAGCTCAGCAGTGCTGCCTTGTTGTTGGACGATTGTGAATAATTTCTTTATTAAACTTCATCATCACTCACCTAAGCTGGGTCTCTAGCGTCTACCTCACCACCTCACAACTAATTCTTGACAGAAGGACCCGACCACACCGAGGTGAGGTACGCAACCATCATGGACCCAAAAGGATTGTGGGATACGGTTGAGGACTATGTGGCAGTTGTGGCTAGCCCATACTCTGCCCGTAAACGCTTAAATATAGCCACGCGCATGGTCCTCATGCTGGACCACTGGATCCCTAGACTTCCGCATCTGGGGCTGGTGGAGTTGCAACAGGAGGCAGAGTGGCAACGCCTGACAGCCATAGCCGTTCTGAATGGTAACCCTCTGCCTCCCAAGCCGGACTATCTCTCCGTCAGCCCAGCCCCAGCATCTCCGGAGCCGCCAGCAGCGCTTCCGCGGCCGGAGCCGCCAGCAGCGCTTCCGCGGCCGGAGCCGCCAGCAGCGCTTCCGCGGCCGGAGCCGCCAGCAGCGCTTCCGCGGCCGGAGCCGCCAGCAGCGCTTCCGCGGCCGGAGCCGCCAGCAGCGCTTCCGCGGCGGAGCCGCCAGCAGCGCTTCCGGCGGAGCCGCCAGCAGCGCTTCAGCGGCGGAGCCGCCAGCAGCGCTTCGCGGCGGAGCCGCCAGCAGCGCTTCGCGGCGGAGCCGCCAGCAGCGCTTCAGCGGCGAGCCGCCAGCAGCGCTTCGCGGCGGAGCCGCCAGCAGCGCTTCGCGGCGAGCCGCCAGCAGCGCTTCGCGGCGGAGCCGCCAGCAGCGCTTCGCGGCGGAGCCGCCAGCAGCGCTTCCGCGGCCGGAGCCGCCAGCAGCGCTTCGCGGCGAAGCCGCCAGCAGCGCTTCCGCCACCGAGCCCGTTCCTGCCGCCGCTCCAGCGGCGCGCACCGAGCCCGTTCCTGCCGCCGCTCCAGCAGCGCACGCTCCCGTTCCTGCCGCCGCTCCAGCCGGCGCCACCCAGCTCCCGTTCCTGCCGCCGCTCCAGCAGCGCGCGAAACCCGTTCCTGCCGCCCGCTCCAGCCAGCAGCGCAGCTCCGTTCCTGCCGCGCTCCAGCAGCGCGACTCCCGTTCCTGCCGCGCTCCAGCAGCGCACCAGCTCCCGTTCCTGCCGCCCGCTCCAGCAGCGCACAGCTCCCGTTCCTGCCGCCCGCTCCAGCAGCGCACCCGAGCTCCGTTCCTGCCGCCCGCTCCAGCAGGCGCTGGCTCCC
This sequence comes from Gambusia affinis, assembly GCF_019740435.1. Lineage (NCBI taxonomy): Eukaryota > Metazoa > Chordata > Actinopteri > Cyprinodontiformes > Poeciliidae > Gambusia > Gambusia affinis. The sequence continues at coordinate 8,327,462 of NC_057877.1, read as the reverse complement.
GTTCCTGCCGCCCGCTCCAGCCCAGCGCCAGCTCCCGTTCCTGCCGCCCGCTCCAGCAGCGCACCAGCTCCCGTTCCTGCCGCCCGCTCCAGCCGGGCGCACGCTCCCGTTCCTGCCGCCGCTCCAGCCAGCGCGCAGCTCCCGTTCCTGCCGCCCGCTCCAGCGCCTGCGCCGCTCCGAGCCCGTTCCTGCAGCCGCTCCAGCAGCGCACCAGCTCCCGTTCCTGCCGCCCGCTCCAGCAGCGCCGGCTCCCGTTCCTGCCGCCGCTCCAGCAGCGCTGTTCCTGCCCGCTCCAGCCGTTCCTGCCGTGTGCCAGTCCAGGCCCTTCCCTGTGCCAGTCCAGGCCCCTTCCCTGTGCCAGTCCCAGGCCCCTTCCCTGTGCCAGTCCCGAGCCCCTTCCCTGTGCCAGTCCCGAGCCCCTTCCCTGTGCCAGTCCCGAGCCCCTTCCCTGTGCCAGTCCCGAGCCCCTTCCCTGTGCCAGTCCCGAGCCCCTTCCCTGTGCCAGTCCCGAGCCCCTTCCCTGTGCCAGTCCCGAGCCCCTTCCCTGTGCCAGTCCCGAGCCCCTTCCCTGTGCCAGTCCCGAGCCCCTTCCCTGTGCCAGTCCCGAGCCCCTTCCCTGTGCCAGTCCCGAGCCCCTTCCCTGTGCCAGTCCCGAGCCCCTTCCCTGTGCGGCCCTAGAGACTCCTCGGCGCCGCGGACCGCCGCCGGACAGCCTCCGTGGTTCCCGCCTCCTGCGCCGCGGACGGCCGCCGGACAGCCTCCGTGGTTCCCGCCTCCTGCGCCGCGGACGGCCGCCGGACAGCCTCCGTGGTTCCCGCCTCCTGCGCCGCGGACGGCCGCCGGACAGCCTCCGTGGTTCCCGCCTCCTGCGCCGCGGACGGCCCCCTGACCTTCTCCGTGGCTCCCGCTTCCTGCGCCGAGGTCGGCCCCCTGACCTCCTCCGTGGTTCCCGCCTTCCTGTGTTTCCGCCCACCCAGTTGGGTTTGTTTTGTTTTTGTTTTTTGGACTTTGGACCCTAGTGTCTCCGCCTATTTGATAGGTTGTTTTTCGTTTTTCCATAGACTCTGGCCCCCCGTCCAGCTCCCCTCCACCCACCCTTGTTGTGTTTCGGTTTTTGGGCGTCTGGGAGCCGCCCGTTAAGGGGGGGGTACTGTTGTGTTCTGTGTTTTTCTGTATGTTTATTTCTAGTTTCCTGTGTGTCTGAGTCTCTGTGTTGTCCTGTCTCCCCGTGATTAGTCCCCAGGTGTATCTCGTTCCCTGATTTCCTCTTGTGTATTTAGTGTCACCTGTGTGTGTCTGTCGTCGCCGGGTCCTCAGTCTGTGTACGTCTAGTTTACGTCTGATGTCACTACAGTCTCTGTCCATTCTTATCACTTGTGCTACCTGTGTCGAGCCCTGGATTCAGCTCAGCAGTGCTGCCTTGTTGTTGGACGATTGTGAATAATTTCTTTATTAAACTTCATCATCACTCACCTAAGCTGGGTCTCTAGCGTCTACCTCACCACCTCACAACTAATTCATGACAAGAACAAAGGCGGCTGGAAGGAGGGAGAACTTAAGAAGCAGCATTTATGATTTAAGGCAATCCAAAGTAACTTTGCTTCAGCTGATCTCAGACGTTTGGTGCATAGAGTCCATAAAATTCCTCAAATTGCCAGCCATAATTGGGCTCAATCTACTAAGAGCACAACGCGATTAATAAAAGAAATAAAGTTTAAATATCTGATGCAAACGTGGCGTGTCGCTCTGTGTTTATCAGTGGGACTGAAGCGGGATGAACCTGCTCATGATTCACGATTCATTCATTCTGGAGACGCTGCGCTTCCTTCAGCAAAAATGAAACCGCTGTGACAGACGATGTTGGACGGGGCAAAAACACAAAGCTGCCATGTTGTCATGAGATGATGCCATGCAGTGGCTGCAGTCTTGCAGACAAAAAGGACAATTTTCAAAGGATTTAAGGGATTTATCGGATGATCGACTTTATTCTCGAATTCAGCACAGAAAGAGCAAAAATCACTTTCTTTTTCAGCCTCTTTGAGTTAATGGTTAGCTTCTGTTAAAACGGGTGGCATTTTAGCTGCAGTGCACAAACAGAACAAACATAGAGCTTTTCCAATCATACTGAAAGCTTCAGAGAGCTTTACACTGACATGGCAGTCATCCCTGTTTCCACTAAACATTCTCCACCCGCTCGACTTTCCATTTATTTGCTTGGATACAGAAAACACCTGTGGCAACGACCTTTTGTGGCGTACGCTCCGTGTGGGCGGAGTCACTGGTCAAATCAGTCGTTCAGGTGTTTGACCGTGATACTACATTTGTCTATTCAACTTTTTTTCAATGTAAAAAAAAAAAAAAAAAAGTAAAATTGCTAATATGTTTAACATTTTCTGAGAAACTAATGGCGAGGTTTTAGCTGTATATAAAAATGAACAGGGAATCAATGTTTGAAATGGTTCTGCTGAAAAAGATTTGTTTCACTTTTTCAACAGAAATAAATTGTTTCTTTTTATGGTGTACATAATTTTCTTTTTGGTCATGTTCAAATCTATTCCATATCTACCGGTGTATTTAATCCTCTCCACGATCAACTACTAATCAAAACATAACGCTGGTATGTAGCTACAACTAGCAGTATATTTTTAGTCAAACTGTGTTGTGCTTTTTCTTTTTTTTTCTTCCTTTTTGCTGATACTGAAACTGATAGGTGTCTTTTAAAACCCATTTATGACTGTTTCTTCTGCTCAGAGCCTTCATAGGTATGCCCCTATATGCTAACAAGGTAGAGGAAATGAGTGGTGTTTGTCTTTCCTGGCAGCTGAGGCTGACGCTCTGCTCGGCTAGATGCAGTGGGCAGATCTGCTTCGTCATGATGACTGCCCGGGACACTTGATCCCTCGCCAACCAACTGGTGTCTGTGTCTGGTTAATCTCGTCTTGGGGAATGCTAGCTATTTCCAGTTGACCTGCTGTGGCAGCTAGTTATAAACCTGGCTCTGCCGGCGCAGAGAAACAGGAGGTTGAGTAAGATGAGTGTGGGGTTTCCTGGGAAGCTCCCAGGTTGACATCTGCTGCCATCATTTCTCCTCCTCCGCCGCCGCCGGCCACCACCCATCCCCCACCCCCCTCCGGCACCTCTGCGCCGTCAAAACTATTCTCCCCTCTGCGTTCGAGTGGCTCTCTGCGGAGAGGGCAGCGGCTCCCTACTGAATAATTCAAAGAACCAATAGTGGATAAAGTGCCCAACGAAGAGCGTGTAGAATGAAAAAGAAAATGTGGGAGTGCAGAGGGGATTTTAGCTTGATAGAAGTGGCAAGCTGTGGGAAAATTCCCTGATGGGCTGGCAGGAGGCGGGGGTTGGGTCGGGGTGTTAAACCAGCGGGTTAGGGGCTCAGTTTCTGCCCCGAACAGAAAGAGAGAGTGGAGGCGAGTAGTGAGGGGAGAGAGTTAGCGAAAGAGGGGATTGGACGCTTATCATGTGACTGTCGGGAGATCCCTGAGCAGAGCTGGTCACCTGACTGACTGGAAACGGACCCTGCAGCCTGACTCCGATTCCCTGAAGTTACGTCTCTGCATGTGAAACCGTCCAGTCCCACAGATTATGGTTCAGAGCAGCACAGCTCTTAAATATATCAATACATAACAGCAGAGGAAGGCCTGGGCGTACTGCTTGATGTGTGTGTGATTTCAGTCATTTCATACTGTTTATAACCTACTCTATGTTAGTACAATGGCTTGAACATTAAAGGTGATGAGTAAGCGTGGCTGATCGGCGTCCTAACCCGGGCAATTCTCGTTTTCTTTTCTCAACTGTGAATGGACTTTTGGGCCAGCTGTTTCACGCCCACTCAGTCACACACCAATGCACAATTTCACAAACCAAAACACCGGCACTCCACTCCTCACAGCTTAGAACGTCAGGGGGATTTGACATGTTGAGTTTCTCAGAAAATAAATGGCTGATTAGCTTAAAATGGAAAAGAAATGATGACTGAGTGACAGGGAACTAGAGTCGAACAACTGGACTGCAGGCCGAGGTTTCTGTGGCCGGTGACTAACCAGGCTGTGGGATGAAGAAGAGCTGTCCAGTTTCATTTGTTTGTGGTATGTGACCTTTTTACTCTGCCGTGTTATAACATGACTCTGTGTCGCTTTCATAATTCAGTGATAACACCTAAAAAAGTCCAAATGTGAGGGCTAGCATGAAATTCACCAATAAACTGTTTCACGGTTGCTGGTTGATCTGCAAAACAGCAGAATCCTGCATCTGCACATGTTAAGTTTTTTGAAAGACATCCCAGAAATGCTCCAAGAAATAAAACCTGGGGTTGCTTACTCAACTTTGAAACTGAGAGACTCTGGGTCGTTCTGAGACGTGTTTACATGTGTGTTCTGTACAGGTTTGGACCCGGATTGTTCATCACAACGCAGCACATTCATTTTTTTATGGTTTGTTTAAAGTAATATGACAGAAAAAAAGCAATAATTAAACTACGAAATGAAATTTACAGATCTCTTTTCAGATTGTAATGCCACAAGTTTATGCACAAAACCTCCCAGCAACTCCGCATGCGTGCCTGAAAATCAAATAATAATAAAAAATGTATTGTCAAAATGTTGCCAGCAGGAATGAAGCTTAAAAGTCAAGGTTTTTGATACAGCTCCTGTCCAGAACCACTATTGAAAAACCTTCCTAAAGTTAGCATAACCAATGTTAAACAGATTTTGATTTTTTTTCAGCGTGGGATGATTGAATTTAAAAAAAAAAGAAAAACAAAAATAGGATACATATTGGGTGTATAAAAAGACAAACAACATAACTCCCAAATCATACAGGTTAGCCGGATTTGTTTTCAATTTGCTCACCAGTAACAAAAGTGCAACGAGGAAGAGTTTGTGCCTTGTTTTTCAAAACAATGTCAGCTTTCAGCGTGTGGCAGCGTCAGGCTTTCCCTTCAGATTTATTGATCCTGTCGTGTCTCAGGTCCCTGCATGTTATCTGTGTTTATTAGTCCCTCCTGCTCACCACTCTCCTACTGCTGTTCCCCTGATTGAACTCGCCTGGTCTCCATGTAACTATGTGTTTAAACTTCCTGGTTTTCAGTGTTGTTTGCTTTATTTCTCTGTAAAAAAAAAAACCCTCATAAGTGGGTCAAAGTTCAACCATCTGATCCAAGCAGTCCCTTCAAGAAGAAAAGGAAAAGTTAGGATGATCAGAAATAATGCAGAAACCACCAAATTAGGACTTAGGTTCACACTTTTACATACGTTTTAACAATTTTCACCTTGTATTGATTGGAGAAAATCCAAATTAAATTATTACACACACAAAATAAGAGAGCACGTTAAAACATTAATTTGACAAATGTCATTCCTGAGTAACACTTTGTACTAAAAAACCCCCCAAAAAGACAAGTCCTTTCTCAGTCTACTACAATGAAGCATCATGACTAAAAGAAGAGTTTTAAACAGCTACAGAGGGGAAAGTTGATTCTGGTTCATGGGAAGTTATTTGCCTGCCAGCATAGTTTACACCGCAGCTGTTCAGGCAGCGTTCAGAGTTTTGGAGCGGTCGCCGAGTGTGACTGCACAAACACGTTGCAGCCATAAGCGAACTGATGGACCTCATGGCCCATCTCCGAAGGCAGCACCTCCAGGCTTTGTTGCGCTGGCAGGAAAATGCAGGTGGTGAGAAAAGATGAGAAATAGTTTCCATGCGAGCACGCTTGTTTGAACTCCCCGTAGGATGCCAGCATGTTGGGTTAGAGGCTGCGTCCCAGCTGGGAGCCTGGTGTTTGCTTTGGTTCCGAGCGGATTGCGCGCCGGGTTTTGTGGGATGGTGATGTTTCATGGCCGGCAGTCCCTGAAACATCCCGAGGCGAAGCAGAATTTCTGTGTTTTCGAAAGGAAGCTCTGTGGCTGCACTCAAAGCCCTCCCTCCCAACACTACTGGTGTTTCTGTGAAAGAATGACAGCTCTGAAAAGTTTCGCCTCGTTCTTCAGAAGGATTGCCGAGGCGAAAATGTTTTAAATTTACTGAAACACGCGTAGCCGGGCGCGTTTTCAGATGCACCCACTCTTGTTTCACAGCATCAATGAGAAGCCTCTCCAGCCGCACGGACCTCCTAAGCACCTGTTTGGTGTGAGCAACCACGGCCCGACATCGATACGGCGGAGTTTGAAAGGATGACAGAAACGCTCTGGCTTGCTGACTCATTTCAGCATACCGATATTTTGTGGTTTTGAACCTGTCTCTCTCTCTATCTTCACCTGTATCTTTTCATCTCCTTGACTCTTAAACCTCTAATTTCTCAGATTTGAATGACGTCATCTTCTCTGCAAAGCTGACTCTGCAAAGCGGTGATGTGACTCCTTGACTCACAAAGCAGGTGACAGTGAAGTAAATAATCTCCCTTGTTTTAATATCTTTTTTTATGTTCATATCTTTGCGATAAAATAAGTAGAGCAATAAATCCAGTTGTTAATACCTCTGGTTCTGATCCGGCTGTAAATAAAAGCAGCAGAATCTCCCGTCTTGCATTTGCTGGTTTAACACTTGGTTACCATGGAAACTGAACGGGGGCAAATGGACAGACACTGCTATTTTTGAGGCAAATCCCTCTGCTTTTTGGAAGTTAGAGATATATTGTTTTCTAAATAAACTCACCTACAGATTGTAGTAGAGCAGGTGTGTCAGACTCAGTTTTATTTTGGGCCATGTCAAAAATTTTAATGTTCTTAAAGGGCCGCTTGTGCCAGAATGTATTGATAAAAGCCATTAAACTGTTAAAATATTAATAAATAGCTGCTCCTCCAGGTTTTTGTGATTGTTTTTGTAATCAAAATCACATTTTTTGTGATGCTAATTTCGAAATATTTGTAAGAAATTTTTACAATATATGCTCTAATCTATGAGGTTAAGTATGACATTTTATTAATCGCTGTATCGGTCGCAGACCATAGCTTGACGTCAGATGAGGCTGAGGCAGCAGTCGCTTGAACTCAATGTTTTTGACCAATTTTGAGAAAATTTTGCAGTAAAGTCAGAAAAAATGTGAGGATCTGTGGCTTTGTGTGAATTTTGAGGAATTGTAAAAAACTGGAGGGACTTATTGATTTAATCTGGAGTCTAGCGGGACATATAAAAAGCTACGGCGGGCCTGTTTTGGCCCCCGGGCCTCGAGTTTGACACATGTGAGCTAGAGGATCAGATCTTCTCTTTTTAGTTGTGTTTCTTTTATCAAGCTAACTCTGCTTTGAGCTCCCTGGTCGGCCACAGCAGATAGCCGATACTTAACGTAATTCTTTGTAATTTCATATTCATTTCAGTGATTCTTTGATTTGAATCTGTTTCTCCTATGATGTGCCTTGAGGTTCAAATTCAAAAAGTACTTCATTGATCCAAATAGGGAACTTAAATGTTGTTGTTGTTACTTATATTGATTCAACCTTCTTCAAAGAGTTATATAGATACAACTCAGTGACAGCTGTGGACTGGAAAGTGATTCGCGTTTCATGTGAATCACCAGCATATAAATACACTGAACAAATGTAGATTGCAGTGAAGCACTGGGACAGTCCCTGCTCTTTTATATCAAATACCGTTTAACCTCCTGACAGCTATAGGATGATGGCTGGTGTGAATCTCCACATCCTGGTTTCGGTCTGTCACAGGACAACCAACATTGTTTTTTGACTGCTTTTTCAAAATGTATTGATTTTTACATAAAAAAAAAAAAAGATGTGGTGAGAAGTGCTGTAGCAGAACTTCAATAAAAGCTTTGACACAAATATCCCCTTTTGCCATCATCAGTTTCTGGGTTTTATTACTTTATCCTCCAAGAAACATTTACTGAAGCTGCTCTGCCATGTAATACCCCTAAAACAATGATGTATTTTCACTGCGTGTTTTTCACGGTTGTTATTTTCACGCCGACGGTGTTTGTCTCTGTGACATTAACCTGATGATCTCACTCTGAGGGTGACGTAACGTGACGGCAGCTGAGTCATCAGGCGACGCCTTACTGGAAGGAAAGAGATGCTCGGATCATCTCTGCTGCAGCTTTTCTCTGCTGCTGTGTCATCTCCCCGTCCTCCGACCCGCTCTGCTTTCGCATCACTTTTCCCTTCTCCGTCGTCCAGACCGTTCATCCGTCTCCCGTGTTCGCTTCTCCTTTTTCTGATCTCACCACTTCTCAACTCGTCGTTTGCGTTGTAAACCTGCTCTTTGCACACTGTCGTTTTACCTTTCTGCATTTACGATTTAAAGTGCAGAGTAACGGGAATTTGAAAGGCGTTTAATAACGTATTTATGTTTAACTGCTTGAGGGGGAAATAGCTGAGAAGCAGAATTAAATTTGGAGATTTCTACAGACGGTCTAAGCGATAACCCGCAGATACAGAAAATTGTGTGCACTTTCACACTTGAATAACAAATTAGATTAAACAGCTAGCTTTGAGCCTTTTAACTGTAGCACCAAGTAGGAAACCCACACTGCTACAGGAAGAGGATAAAGTCTGAACAGAGAAGCCACAGACGACATTTAAGTAGGAAGTCCAATGCTGGGAATGAACAGTTCTAACCGCCACCACTAACCGTGACTATGCCAATCTGAAGTCATAAAACTCTCATTTCACTATTGCATTGGCTAATACTGTGTCTGCGTTCTGGCTCTTTTTTGTTTATCCTGTCTAATTATTTTCCAGGTTCATCACTGTCTTGAAGCTGTAACCGTTCGTTCATTCCTACGTGTTTTGTTTCGTAGCTTACTCTTGTCTTCTGTTATTTGTGCATTTGAATTTAGCTTCCTTTGGTTAGTGTTACTGTTTTCCTCTTGCTTTATGTCTACTTCAGCTTCCCTTGTGTTAATTAGTCTTATCCCTTCAGTCTGCCCGTTCAGCTGCTGCCTGTTACTACTCAGCCTGTTTCTTGTTCAGGGATCAAACTACCTGGTATTTGCAGGTAAATACCTGTCGTTCCCTGCTGGATTCATCTGTCGTGTGGGTCACTACTTTGCTCATATAATTGGCTGTTTCTCTGCCTCCATACCTTGATCTTCTAATGCTTTTCGCAAGTTTCCATTTTGTCTGTTAACTCTCCTGAGGCGGTATCATTTAGACTCCACAGGTTTTTTACTCTGTCCACGGTCCTGCGCGGTCGCTCTGACCCCGCATGCGCTTATATGAGGTTTTATTTTTGGGTGGTTTCGGAAACTGGCAGTCTGACGGGACAACCATGACATTTTCTGCACTCCTCCTGAGTATCGCACTAAGACTGCGTTAAAAACATTTAATATATAACTTCAATATGTCTAACTAAATATTACCAATCATCTTCTCTTTATTTCACTGCATTGTTGATTAATTCAGTCTCTAAGCAAACATTCAGAGGTGACTCCATACAAAGCCCCACCTACTTACCCAAAGCCCCGCCTTGGAGCCCCACACACCACCTCATCCATTCAACTCCACCAGACTAGCCAGCAGCAATTAGCAAACACATGGTGGGACTGTGTGTTTTTGATTTAATGATAAACTAATGTCTAGAAAGAAATCACTCATAATCAAGCAAAATTTTCTCAGTCTAAATGACAAATTCTTTCACTACCTGTTGAACAATCCTGAATTATTTTTGACAGAAAGCTATTGGATTATCTATATCTAGCTAAATCTGAAACAGGATTATATATTTACTAATCACACTTGCAAGTTATTCAACTAAAAATTAGTCACTAACAATGTAAAATGTTAAATTATTTTATAGTCCTGATCAGTGTTCAACAGATCAAACAATAATAGAAGTATTGATTAAACGTGGGTTAATTTAAAAGTTTCTTTAACTTGTCAAAAGAAGATTATTTACTATGTATGAGAAATCTGTCCTGTATTAAAAGCATTCAGACAGTATTGGGTAAGAGTTTCTTGTGGCTAAATTCATGGTCCATTAAAGATGGTGCGTTTGTGGTTGCAGCCAATCTATTCAGAGAGATTGTGGCGGCGGTGGTAGCAGCATGCTGTGGGGATTCTTTTATCCAGCAGGACCTGGGAAGCTGATAGGATGTGTGGATGTAAATAAAGGGCTAAAAGATCTGCAACAATCAAAGCGCATCCATGTGTGACGACGGCCCAGTCAAAGTCAAAACCTCATTTCAATTGAGAATCAGCATCAAGATTCGACCACTGAGCTGAAGATGTTGAAACAGAAACAAATGAACAACTTTTTCTGGGATTCTTATAATCTCCTTTGGAGGTTTTTCTAATAGATACTTCTAGAACGTTCTGATCTCACTTACATATTGATAAATGCAGCTTCAGCATCTGGCAGGCTGTGTCAGCAGATTGTTATATTTACTATATTGTTAATTACAGTCCTGCTTTCCTGCCATCAAAACTTCATAACAAACAAAAAGAAATGTAATAATTTTTGTCAGCCCATCTGTTGTTACCATTTCTCATCAGTTCTTCTCTCTGCACCAATCTCCATTCTATTCATGTTTCTAGTGCAGCTTGTATTTTATGCCCTCCGTCACACAGCAGTAAACAGCAGAGCTCCAAAGACCATTTTATTTTTGTTTTTTTTTAATTAGGTAAATGGACTTGTGTCTGCCGCTCCAGACAGACAAATCATTCCACGGACTCCAGCGGCTTGTCACTGATTTCTTTAATTAATCAGGTTCTGCTAAATGCTATTAAAATCTTGCCATGCAGAGGAATGAACGCACTTTTGCCCTCTTTGTTTTCCGACAAGGTGAAACTCTCTGCTCTTTTTTCCTAGATGCTCGTGCGGTAGGGGGGGGTTTTCTGCGACACCAGGGGTTACCTCAACCCTCGCTTCTCATACCTGATCCTGACGGGTCGCAATCTGAGCCGCCGCACCCACAAGGTGAGGCGTGGCTGAGTTCAGTAGGTGGACGGCTGGCACGGCCCATTTTTCCAGGGAGGATCCCCGCAGACACAACAACAACAGGCACGCACTTAGACAGAGAAGTATTATCTGTTGTTATTATTGGACATAATTATGTTAGATAATTAGAACCATTAGCCACTCTGGGTTTTGTTAGTTTTTTGAGCCACTCCAATGTCAATATTTTTTCAATCTTAGTCATGAGAGAGCTACGGGAAAATGCCCTGAGGCGAGCAAGAAAGAGGCTAAAGGTCATAAAATGAACAGATTTTAGCCAACTCTACAATCAATATTTGTTTTTTTATTCAGTTAAAGACTGTCTCAAATAAAATATACCTTAGTATTTTTTTTAATTCAACATATTCAGTAAATCCATGTTTAATTTCTGTATCAGAATATTACTCAGACAGGCTTGCTGTGTTTAGCAGACCGTTTTGCTCACAGGAGGCTTTTGTGCGCTACAGGTGTTGAGATTCATAAAAGCTGCGTTTTACTCCTTGGGGCCGAGTTGAGGCCCTGCGGCCCGTCGCAGGAGAAAGTCCAGAAGCTGTTTCTGCTTCCTCTACTGTTGTTTCACACGAAACACAAGCTCAAGCGCAGCGACCATACCTCAGTTTTTAATTAGAGTTCAATTAGAACCTATTGTTGCTCTGAAGGAAGAGCGACTTATTAAGATGCATAGATGTAATATTTTATTTGGAATAGGGTTGTTCATTTACAAAAGAGATTTTTCTTTTACCGTTTGTATTTTCTCATTGATTAAATTATGTTAAATATTTGTTTTTTAATAATAATAATGATCATTTTAAAAATGCTAAGGCCTCTCCACTGCATGACGCTGCCACCACCGTATATCACCGATAACTGTAAGCACTCGGCCATTTACATTGTCTTCTGCCAAAAAATACTAAATGAAAAATCTTGATGGAATAAAATGATTAAAATTATTTTATCTTTGAAAAACACAGAGGAAAAATTTGGGTTGTACCCAGCAGCCTGTGGGTGAAAGTTGAGGCTGTCATCAGTTCACAGAGATATTATGGAAAACCCTTCACACACACAGTGATATTTAAGAGCAATTCAGTATTTATAGTAACTTATACAATGGAGGAAACATGAGTACTTGGCTGAATCTCATGGATGCATGGGAAGAAGAATCACCTTGCAAATTAGCTGCAGACTTTAGCCGCCAAGTGTTAAAGTCCCTAAAGAATAATTTATGCCATATATAATCTAACAGATTAAGCGTGCAGCCGACTGTAAGTGGAGTCCAGTCAACAGGTAGAGGAACGAAGCGGGATCTCTCAGAAAGGCTTGTGCTAACGGTTTCAAACCCCTCGAGCCACAACGCCGACCTTTCCTGTTATGGAAATGTGCTGCTGGCTGTTTTAGGCCCGCAGTCACACTCTGCTTGTTTGAATGGTCACACAGGCATCCTTGTGCTGCCCCTGCTCTTTCCTGGGGAGCGCCTTTCCCTCTCTGTGCCTCTATGTGTGTGTGTGTGTGTGTGTGAACGCGCCTTCATGCTACATTGTTTTTAGCAGGACTGGCACAACATGTTCCCTCTTTATGTTTTTAGCTGTCTTTGCTTTGGCTGCGTTTCACATGCTGCCCATTGTTCAGAAACTATCTTTGAGCTTCTTCTTCTTCTTCTTCTAAACCAGGGGTGTCAAACTCCAGGCCTCGAGGGCTGTTGTCCTGCAACTTTTAGATGTTCCTCTGATGCACCAGCTGAATAGAATAATTAGGTCATTAAGGCTCTGGAGAACTGATCTACACAAGGAGGAGGTCATTAAACCATTTCATTCCAGTGTTTTGTACCTGTGGCACATCTAAAAACCTGCAGGACAGCGTCCCTCGAGGACTGGAGTTTGACACCTGTGTCCTAAATGGCCTTTAAATAAAGCTCGGCTGGTCGACGTTGGGCGCAGACCAACCGATTTGTGATTTTAAGAACTGCAACGATCCGACGTGCTCGTCATCTGGAGCTGCTTGCTGTTACTGGCGCCGCCGCTCCTCCTCCTCATCACTGCGATTAGAGGCTAAACCGGGGCAAATGAACCGACATGTTTTGCTTCCCTTAAAGAAAACACAGCTTTGTACGCTGAGCCGAGCGAGTGTCGGAACAAGCAGAGGCTCATGTCGAACACTGGGTCAGCAGTGATGTGGCACAGCGCCCCGTCCACCGTCATCTGGACTTTCCATCCGTGATGTGATTAGAAAGCAATTTGCTCCTCGACAGCCTGACCCAAGAAAAACACCTGCTTTATTAAAACCAAACAAATTACCCCATTTTAGCCCCGAAAGACGCAGAACCCGAAAGGGCTTAGCCGGCGTTGATACGTCACATGTTTGGATTATTAGAAACAAATAGAGGCTTCAGGAGTCAGGAGGAGCGCGGCTGGACGCGATCCGGATTGTGACGTAATATCACGGTAATCTTGATGTTATTTAATCTACTCATAATTCAGACTGAAAGCTTAAAGGAGCACAGCTGAACAAGGCCGAGGAGGAAAATTTGAATTTCTGAGAATTTCAGTGCCTTTAATTTTAATTGCGGACCATTAATCTTTTGAGTTTTGTGTTTCCAAAGTTTCCTAATAGCTGTCGAGAGTTAGACCTTTTGGCCTGTATGCAATGGCTTGGAAGAGTATCCATATATCAACTTCTTTTTTTAAACTTTCTGCATGTTAGTACTACAAAGTTTCATTAGAGATTTACATCGTTGACTTAAACAAACTGGCACATAGCTGCAAAACAGAAGAAAGAAGTGTGATTTCCATTTCTTTTCATTCTTTGATCCACCTAAATGAAATCAGGTGCAAGAATTTGCCTTCAGAAGTCACCTGCTTGGTAAATAGACTCCATCTGTGTGTAATTTAATCTGGGTATAAATGCAACTGTTCTGTGAAGAACTCAAAGGTTTGATGGAAAATATTAGAGAGCGCGAATCAGCATCAGAAAGACCAAAAAGAAGAAGGGAAAGAAGAAAAACAAAACGCTTTAGACAGAAAGTTGTTGAAAAGTGTTCCTTGAAAAACATGGGCTGACTAAGCTTAGTCATGTTTTACAGTCAAAATGCAACAGATAGTGTATAGCAGAACTAAAGTAATGTTCACAGATGTTCTCCATCTAACTTGACTGAACTCGACCTATTTTGCAAAAAAATAACCAAGCTTGTAGTAGATTTGCAAAACACAAACCAGACATGCAGCTCTAATTGCAGCAAAATATCTGCATATTGACTCATATTGAGCTGAACAGAAACACACCCACACTTTTCAGATGGATTGAAAATCCATGCATCATTTTTCTTCTGCGTTGCAATTATCATGTTTTGGTGTTGCTGGGAACCGAATGCAGACATGAGGAAGTCTGGGAGCTTGCTGAAAATGGGAAAGAAAAAAAAAAGAGACTAAGTAATTAAGAGAGAAAAACGCTTTGAGAACAACAAAAGACAAAAGACAAAGCACAGAGCAATGACTGAAACGAATGAGTATTTATACCGAGGAGCTTGATTACCGAAAGCTACGCAGGAGAGTTAATGAATAGATGAGGAACAGGTGCGGGAGTATGTGGAAACAATACTGAATAAACTAGCAAATACAGAAAAATCACAAAAATTTTAATCTCAAATTGACCAGAATTAGAAAATTTAACCCAACTTCTAACAGATTGTGACAACAACCAGTTTGTGTTGCTCTATCGTTCAAAATCCAAATAAAAGTACACTGGAGTGTGCTTTAGTAACGTGACAAAAACGTTAAAACGGTCTACGGATGTCACATCACGTTGCTTGCTAGAGCAAACCATTTCACTTTAGTTCAATGGTACCGTGTTGGCTTACACAGAATACAGTCTGCCTTGTAAAATAAATAGTTATAGATTGATGTGGTTCAAGTGCGGTTCGAGCGTTGAGCTTCATAGGGAACACACAGTCCTCTTTCTGCATAAATGGGAGATTTGGCTTGAGAGGTTTGACCACAAGAAAGGTCTCCTGCAGCTGTGAGGATTAAACAGCATCACATAAACAGTGATTGGCCCTTATGCGTTTTAAAAATAGATTTGCTCGACATCCTGATGCAGGAATCTGTGCTAAATTTGCCCTGAAATGTCCTGAAAACGCCTCGCACCTCACCTCTGCCTAGGTTTGTGACGCGCCGTTCATCGTGACGAGAGCTTCCCACCTAAACAGGCTCTCGGAAAACAGCTAGCCCCCTTTGCCAGAATTTGTCGGTCATTAGAATAAAACAGCATGGCTTAGCAATGGGTAAGTCAGATGTAAGCCTGTGTTCCCCTGCAACCTTGGATGGCTGAGGGTAATGCAGAGAATGATCTTCCCTCAAAGTGTGATGCTGTGGTATGAGAAAGACGAGACACACACGCTGAGGTTCCTTCGCATTCAACCGGAAGATTTATTCTTCATCTGTGTTATGAACACACTTCATATACAACATACTTCAGGTACTTCAATAGAGAAGCATTAGCTTCATTACATCAGAAATCAAACCAAACAATCGTTCTTTTAACATGCTCCATTTAGCATTATGAATTCCATCAAATTAATTCACAAATAGCTTTTGCTTCTCTAAACCATATAAATTTTGTAGTTGGTTCTTTAAATCCAATACCTTGTCCCCTTTTCTGAGACATTTTGTACTTATCAAAGTAAAAATATCTAAAATGGCTTTTAACTATTTTAATAGCTCTTACCATTTTTAATCAGCACAAATAAAATATATTTGAACATTTAAGCATCTTGGTTTTTAGCAATGTTAATTGTTTCAATAGGAGAATAATATTTTACATCTCGCATAACAAACTCCACTCTTAAAATTGAAAAAGGTGCAATACTCCTTTATTGTTGTGCCTCAGTACTCAGCTTCACACATATGTACAAAATATATGGTTTAAAAAACAGTATCCTATTATACAACTTACTGTTTCAAACAATCAAAATTAGCCTCATATCTTCTGCTTCCTGAGTCCTTTTGCAGTAATTCAATAATGTCAAATTTCATTTTCATATTACGAAGGTTCCTAATTACTTTGTTTCTCTGAATCAAATAATTCCTACAAGTCAAAATAACATGTTCCACTGTCTCATTTCCCTATCTGATGTTTCTTGAGCTTCCTTCACGTCAACCGGAGGATTTATTCTTCTTGTGTGCTCAATCTTCTCTATGCCACTAACGCGACAGCGCCCCTAGCGGATGTTTGTGAAATTGCATAGGACTAATTAAAATAACTTATTTCAACGATAAATTAAAGATACAAAACGAAAATTTATGTTGGGGTGCCTATTTTCTTAATTATTGGTTTTATTTACCAATAACCTGTTTTTCCACCCCTCTACGCCTGGATTATGCATTATGTGTCAGAAGAAAGTACGACATCGTAACCAGCGAGCCTTCCAGACGAGCTTTCACTTTAGGCACTTTGCACAGTGTTGGGACTGAAATCAGTCGTTTTGTCCTGAGGTGTTTCCAGATGAGTCCCAGAGCAGAGGCCCTTCATGCATGACTGTAGCTGCGGCTGCGTGCAGAAACCAAACACCAACTGCGTTATCTCCCTCCTCCCCACAGTTTTGTTTCATTAAAAGAAGTTGTTACTGATTTCTGATAAAGGAAAAAAGAAAAAATTTTAATGTTTTTTCCCCAAGTTTGAGAAAAAGAAAAAACTGCTAATAAAAAAATTTAAAAAATCACGCTCTAATTTTGTATGCGTCGCTTCACATTTGCTCTCGTTCTGGAGGTTTCTGCTTCAGTCTCTGTTCCTCAAACTTGACATGGTTTTACAGAACCCGGTTGGCTTTTTGTGAGCTTTGCTGCCTCCGTTTTCTTTTGTCATATGTGCAGCGTGGTCAAAAATGGAAAGTAGAGGACAACCATAAAAAGGCGGCACAAATCTAAGATCTTTGTTGTTTTGTCTCCAGCAGTAACGTTAATGTACAACTTCTTGATGAACCATATCTTTGAGTAAAAGCAGTTCATTGTTTGACCTTATGCATTTTATGTATGTATATGCACATATTATATCATCACCTTCCTAAAATAAAAGCTCATGCCTCTTTTTTTTATTTTTTTTGCTAAAAGTGGGTTTGGCAAAAAATAGCACCACCTTTTTTTTTTTTTTTGACAAAAAATTATAAAGGCAAAAAAAGCCAACACAAAAACAATGAAACGTAAAAGGACAAAACATATTTCATGTTCTCAAGCAGCAGTCACATCCTGCTTTTTCTCACTATTACAGTGTTAGTGTCCTTTATTTACGCCTGACACAGTGTGTTCCTGACTTGATTCAATTAAAAAAAATCATACTGTATGCAAATAAAGTCAGGTGAAAGAGAGTGTTAAGGAAAGTGAAAGTATATATCTGAAACAGATTATCCTGTTTTAGCTTTTAACACAACTTTAGTGACAAACTCGTGCTAATGATGCGCTCCAGGAACAGAGCAGTTCAAATGTGTCCTTTCAGCACTTCTCTGAGCACTTCTAATCATCTCTGGTACGAGACAGACAAAATTCCAGGTCTGGTGCCAGCCCTAATAAAGTCTGTGTGTGTGTGTGTGTGTGTGTGTGTGTGTGTGTGTGTGTGTGTGTGTGCGTGTGCGCTTAGAGACAAGAATAAGAGAGCTTATAGGAGCTGTCTGTCCACTGGCTGGACAGAAAGGAGAGGAAGCTTGTTGGAGCGAAGTCTGGCCCGTGCCACAAAGCAGCCGCCGCCGTTGGCACCAGACCTCCGGCGAATGTGTTGTGGTAATGAATTAGCTGGGCCCTTATTAAGATAGGAGCAGGATATACCGTTCCTGTGCTGAGATGCCATATTAAACAAACACGAAGCAGTGGGTGGTGAGGCTCTACATGTAATCGTGTGGAGCGAGATGGTGTTCGAGTCTGTGTGAGGCCTGGAACACCGCAGTCTTCTTGATGTAAAAATAGACTCAGTCTCTAAACCTTCTGTATAAATAAGTGAGCCCAGATCGGTGCGTGTTTGACTGGAGATGGTTGTAGGTTCAGGTTTTCAAGAGATCATCACCATCGGTCATCTCTGCCAATTTTTTTTATTATTATTATTATTTCTTTTTTCATGTTAAGACATTACTTATTTAGCAGGGACAGTTCCTGATCAACTCTTTCTCTACTCCAGGTATGAAGCAGTGATAGTCCAACATGACAAACAGAGTTTGAAACCTACCCTGGATGTAAAGTGGAGCTTCAGGAAGCTTTCAGTACATTTTAGTGGTGGGACTCTATTCACATTTCTTATTTTAATCAAGTTATTTGCAGGGTCTGTAATTAATAAATTACATTTTAAATGAAAACTAATCAACAAAATAAGCAACATTTTCAATTCCAAAAAATATTTTTTGGCAATTAAAATATTAAATGAAGATATTTAGGTTATTGAGCTAATGCTACTGGACCCGGGCAGCTTTTCAGTGTTTAATTTACTGATCATTCCTTGAATAAATATTGGGCAACACATTATTTGAAGGGGCGTGCATGAGACTGACATGACACTGTTATAAACAAAACAATACCCGTTATGAACATGCAGGAGTCTGACTGTTGTCACAAAGTGTTATTTGGTAAATAATAACACTTTTAATGCAAAGTTGTTGTTGTTTTTTTTAACCAAATAACCCTTCATCGCAACAGTCATAACCATTAATGAACTGGTGTATATAGCAGTATCATGTTAGTCTTATGCACACCCCTTCAAATAAAGTGTTAACAAATATTTTTTAAACTATGTAGGCTGTAGATGCGTTTGGGACATCTGTGCTGCTGCAACATGCTTAGCATTGAGCATTGATGCTGTTTTTGCCTTACATATTTCTGCTGATATCATTTTAGCGCATTTAGTCTTTTTAAGTGTCCCTTCAAATATTTTCTTAAGCAAAAAATTACTGTTTGATTTAACGACAACTGTATGGTAACATAAGTTTAGAGTCAAAGTAAAATAGCATTTCTAAAATGGTAACTAGAAAGAGTTTGGATCTTATTCCCCTTGCAAATTGATTTTTTACTTTCCATTTTTCATTTATTCTTGGATGTTAATGTTCTGAATTTGGTCTGCAAAGAAGCTTTGTATTCACTTGTGCTAAGACTTTATTACTGGGGTGTTTGGTTGCATGTAAGTTTAAGATTGAGTGATTGAAATGATTTTGCAAAACTTTCAGCAAAATAGCATCCATTCATTCTCATTTATCCTCACACACTCATTTCTCAGCAACCAGTCGACCCAACAGCCATGTGTTTGGAGGATGAGAGGAAACTGGAGTACCCAGAGAGAACCTACGTATGCACAGGGAGAAAATGAAAATTATTACTCGGATGTATTCATACGCTAGGCAGATTTTAATTTAATGTTTACATTAAAGCAAGGTGTTTGGTTCTGACAAGAACCTGAAATAGGCACTAAAGGAGAAGTGTCATTTTTTGCTAAAAAAACAAAAAAACATAATAAAAATAAATAAAATAAAAATCACCTGGTAAGGTAAGAAGTCCATCTCAATAGTTTGGGGAGAAAAAACAAATCATTCATTGCATTGCAGTAATCAAAACCATCCTGCGATTGCTGCCCAGTCGTGTTGAAATGAGATCTAATCTTTCACTGTGTTCTGAGCCACTTGAAATATTAATATTACGTTTAGCCAGGAGAAACTTGCTGGTAAATGAATGCAAGGAATAAGAATAATTCGTAGTCTGCATGTACGCAGCGTCAGTCAGCGTGTGGTTTGGTCGGTGGAGCGTGCAGTTATCACCTCCTGTGCAGAATTATCCGCACTGGATTCCCATAAATGTCATACTCAAATAAAAAGGAAAAAAAAATGTGGCTCTGCCATTTTTAGTATGCACACTTTGCTGTTTTTAAGAGGCTGCGGTTAAGTTTCTGTTTACCATCTTTGAAACTTGAGAGTGTTGATGGGAAAAAAGAAACATCAGAAGAGAAAAAAAAATTTAAAAAAATGTCACTGAACGCTGTCACCAAGCCTGGGACCACCTCAGCATCTCTGAGACAGAGAGAGACTATCTGTTGTGAAACGTGTGGGTGTGTGTGTGTGTGTGTGTGTGTGTGGCTGTTGGCAGACGTGGACCTGGACTTGTCCCAGCAGCTGGGGACCTCTGGGAGCAGACCCAGCCATGATGTCACTACCAGTCAGATCGAGGAGCTGCAGTCATCTGCGGAGAAAACCCTGCATCCAGTCACCACGTGTTTGTTTTCACTGCGTTGCTTCACAGTGAAGCCGGCTTCAGACTGCGTCAGGTGGAGGACGCCATTATTTTCTGGTGCACATCGCTCACGCTTAGCCTCCCTCAGGGGCCTGACCCTCGTGAAGGCTTGGGTCCGAGGATGTGTCGGTTTTTATGATTTTAGCACATGGGAGCGTTTCTGTGTCTCCTGTCGAGGAGGTGAAATGCGAGACTGTCTGGCTATTTTCTCTTTTCTATTTCAGGCCAAGGATTTGAGAAAGACCGAGTGATACCTAGCGGGATGAAATTTCTCCCGAGCCACTTGAGTTTACTGCTGATGTGATTTAGATGTTGGTCTGAAACAACAAAATGTTCCTTTGCTTCTCAGACCGCCGTCTCTTTGAGGCCTGCTGGGCCCAGCGGAGGGTTTTCCATCTTATATTTGTTTATGCTCAGTCGGAGCTGAGGGGCAGCCAAGAAAGGGGAATTATTCAACTTCTTGCCAGTGTTTATGTTTGTGTCTGGGTTTATACCCACAACAGCGAGTGGCTTCTTTTTCCTGGTTCTTTTCCTCTAAACTCCACCTGTCTGCTCCCCTCACTGTAAAACATTTGTTGCCAACTTTTACTCTTCAAGCCTCCCACGGTCTAGAAAAAGATTTTTACTCTGTGCGCAGTCCAGCAGTGTCACTCTGACCCTGCGTGCGCCATTTACGAGGTTTTATTTTTTGTGTGAGTTGTTTCGGGAACCGACAGTGCAGCTCCTCGCTAAAACCGCGGTCAAGTCAAAGAAATCTTGCACGTTTTAGGGTTTTAAACCTAAATGCGAATTGTAGCTTTTTATTAATTTTGAGTAAGCAAAGGTTTTTTTTAAGTTTGCTCTTAGAAGAAAAAGGTGGGAATTATTGACATGCCTTTTGTAGATTATTAAGGCAAATATTAATTTAATGCAACTGTTAGGTTGCTACGGTTGAGGACAACGTCTTCTCACATTGTTAAAGTGAAAATCTTTTCAAAAATAAATGTCATCCAGCAGAATGCAACGTGACGTTTAATAAAAATGTGGGTTTTTTCCATTCCAGTTGAAACAACAATTTAAATTATTCCAACTTAAATAGTTATTTTAACTTGACGTGAGTGGAAAATGATTCAGAAATGTGTGTTGTTACTCAGCTGGGTGAGGCCAGCTTTCTTGCATGATAATGTGAAATATTTATTTGGTTGAAATTTCCACACACGGCTCTAACAACTCACAATTCAAAATGAATGAGCTATCAGAACTTAGCAAACAACGTTTAGACAACTTCCCTCTTGTTAAATCGATTTGAAGAACTTTAAAACCAAAATAACTCTGTCTGAACTTTCATTTTCAAGTTGAACCACCTTCAGATGTTTTACAGTGCTCCCGCTCTCAGGTCCGGTTTAGATCAGCCCACGCTTTTCCCCTCCGCCCTGCCGGGTCTCTATACACACCTGCCAGCCTTTTCTCTCCCGCCCCGTGTTTGCACTCCCGTCTGGCTCGTCTGGATGAAAGGCCCGTCAGGTGGGCAGCAGATGGGAGGAGTTCTGAGCGTCGGAAGAAGAAACACTCCTCGGTACCAGGTTCGTGATTTTCCATCAGAACCAGACGTCTGGGCAAGCTTTATCAGGAAGAAGAGACTGAGCGACTACACAGACTCCTGTTGACCGAAGGAAGTCAAATGCAGATTTAAGATTGCCTGTAAATGCCAGCTTTCATTCTTTCTTACTTTATTTCGTCCAGTTTTTTTTTTTTTTTTTTTTTTTTTTTTTTTTTTTAAATGTCGTGGCCATCAAATTAATTCGTCACATCGGGCTCCGCGTGCCAGCAGGGAGACCGGGTTTCAGAAGGCTGGCTTCAGGCGACAACTTGATCGCTTGCCGTACATCTGCTGCGAACCAAACGCATTAACAGCTCCAATCAGGGCCCTCACCCTGTGAGCCAGATATTCACCCTGCATGACCCCGAAGTCGTTTCCCAGCTCTTTTAGTGGTTCTGGGCGACCCCCAGAACATAACGCCCAGATATACAACACCTCTAGCCATCCTGTCAGCTCACAAAAATGTAAGGCAGGCAAAGTCTCTCACGAAAACTCAAGTATAAAAAAAACCAAAACAAAAATAAAGCCTTTGCTCATTTGTTTTGCATATATTTGCACCTTTAAAACAAAAGATGCCCCTTACTTTATTGAGATTTTATCTGATGGATCAAAACAAAAACAGCAACTAGAAAAAAAAAATCATGGTTTTAAAACATTTTGTTAAATATCTCAAGAGTTTTGTGCATTTTTGTTTAGCCCCCTTTCAGAATAAAGTGGGCCGATTCCAGCTGAATCTCATTTAGTTAATCGGCGTCAACAGCAAATAGAGTTTGTAGACGACTTTCTGAAGCAGAAAGGAAGCTGGACGGAGCTGAAGAGAAAAATGAATATGAAGGCACTGAGCTGCTCTCTGCGGGGCTTTTACATGAAAATCATTTAAAATCTCTTTCCTTCTACTGTAACGTTTGTGCTATTTGTGTCACGATGATGGCGGACCCAAATGCAGAGAGGCAGAGGTGACTATTCAATTTAAAAATTATAAATATACAAGAACTTACAAACAGCGAGGAGGATGCAAAAAAAAAAAGGAACAAAGCAACCACTGGGTACATGAAGGAAAATAACAGGAGTGCGAGGAGAAGAGAGAGACTGAAAGCAAAAGGTCAGCAGCTGATTCGCTAACGGGTTGCAGGTGCAAGAGGAGAGAGAGAAAGAGGAAATGGCACAGGGGGCGAGAGAGAGTACACAAACAGGGGAACTAGGAAAATGAATCAAACTGTAACAAAGAATAATTAAATACAAGAAATAAATAAATATAATCTAACTAAGAACTCATCTCACAAACCTCACCAATGTGTCAAAAGTTCAAGCAGTATGATGTGTAGTGGAGCTCTAACACAGCCATAATTATGTTGCAGTTTTAATGTACAGTAACAGTCCACACTTAAAAAAAACAAAAACCCCGTTTCTAATTTACGCTAAAATATCAGCAGCTGTAGTTGCCAGAATTTTATAGTTTTTATATGGTAAAATCCATATAAATACAGATTTTACCCTAAAATTCTGGCAACCGCAGGTGCTGCTATTTTACTGTAAATTAGTTTTTGTGTTTTGTCTTCAGTGCTGAAATATTGTTGCTGTAAACCTTATTCTGGAGGTGTGAGATGTTAGTCAGCGTATCTGCAGTCGTCTCTGCTCCAGCCCCGTTGACTCCAGTCCAGTAAATGTCTCTCCGTTGTTTCCCACGCACAATTTTGTTTTTCTTTGTCGAAACGGCCAAATATCTCACACCGCAACAAGTTAGCAGAGCTCAGGTTTACTGGAATCAAAAGGGAGACATTTTTTGTTTTAATTTCCATTCCACCTCCTACAGGTGAAACTCCTAATTGACATTGTTTACATAAATTTGCTTCGTCAAGCAGAAATTACAAAGCGGCACCATGCGCCGCCATTGATTTCCTGCATATTTTAATACAGCTTACTTGCCCCAGGCAGGTGTTTGTTGGGGCGTTTCGGGTTGTTTTTGTTTACCGGTTTACCTGAAATGACCCACTTTCCCAGCATGAATAATTTTTGAAAAACTCCACTAACTGTCTGGCTCTTTCTCACCTGGGAGTTTTGCTTCAGCTCACAAGAAGAAAAAAAGAGAGAGGAGGGAAAATAAAACAAAAGGTGCTAATGTGGAGAAACCTCTGACCTTTTCGAGGTTTGAACTTTCTGCCCACCTGCCCCGTGAGCTGCAGAGCTCTGAACTCTCTGCGAAAGGTTCGCTGTCGAGCGTTTGTCCTCCTTTTTTAACTCGCCACACCTCTTCTGATCAGCCTGAGAGGGATTCCCAGCGGCTTCACGGTTAGCTGGTGCCCCTTTCTGCTCCGTTATCACCTCCCACCTCCCCTGCGGTTTTGCTCTGCCTACGCTGTGGGGATCAAGTCACTGCTCATGAGTCAGTTGAGTGCAATCACGCTGACACGCTGTGGTTTGTTGATCTTTACGGTCTCCCCGACGAGAATCCATATGGAAACCTACAGCACGTCTCGACCAAAACCAGTAGCAAATGCAAAATGCGAGAACCACGGGTTTATTTTCTTTTCTCTTCTTTTTTTTGCAGAAGCGAAACTAAGCGGAGCACGGTTTGGGCTGCTTGGTCTTAATGTGCTCGCAAAATGTGCAACGCTGAATCAAAAGTAATGCAACAAGACTGTTACGAGAGTTGGATGAAAGGAGGGGAATTACTTCAGCTGAAGTAAAAAATCTGATATCGAGGAATAAAAATATATCCCTGCAAAAACAAATGAAACGTGTTGTTTAGATTGTGTTACTTTAACACCATGTCTAACAAAATAGTTGGGTTTTTGTATACGCAGTTGAACAATATTTGTAATTCTGATATTTAATCACATGTCTGAAATGTTCTGCAGAAAGTTTGGTCATAATCTTAGGGCAGCACACCAAGAGCCATAACAATATTTCAGGAATCCTATTATGCTGTTGTCATATGCACTTAGAACCACAATAATTAATACCTACTGGTGAGGTTAGCCTGCGACAGACTGGCGACCTGTCCAGGGTGAACCCCGCCTCTCGCCCGGAACGTTAGCTGGGGATTGGCACCAGCAACCCTCCTGACCCCATTAGGGACAAAGGGTGTATAGAAAATGGATGGATGGATGGATGGATGGTGAGGTTAGGGTTTTAATTTTACCAACATTTTTCCTCTGTCTGTACGTAACACTAACAGTTTGGGTTGGCCCAACCAAAGTAACCGACTTGAATAGTGGAGAGTGGAGAATGCTGACGATTAGGGTGGTAGTGAGGAGGGCTTCCAGCGAGTCGTCGCCAAAAATAAATAATCAAAATGACAGTAGAAACGCGGCAAAAGCTGCTCATCTGTTACAAAAGCGGCTTGATCTTCGCAATGCTAATGCTTCCGTTTCTCTCTGTCGTTTTCGAAGACTATAAATAATATTTAATTTTCATTCAAACTTCTTGGTTGATTGGTGATACATTTAAAGCAAATCGTGTGTGAAGGGTGCCAGTAGTCGGCAACACTATGAATGAAAACAAAAAGATACGATTTGAGCGGTTTGACTTTGATAAGAGCGGGTTATCTGTAAACTGAGTTTATTCCTCTTTTAAAACCAACCAGACTCATTTGTAAGAGAGCTCCCTGGCCTTTAGGAGATCACACTTTCTCGCCTGAGTGACATTACATGTGGCAGAGGGAATCCCACGTTTCACACAAACACTCACACGACCCAGCAGAGTGTTCTGCAGCGAGCTGACGCGGACCCCACGCACCGGTTGTGGGCGGACGGTTACTCGTCACTGAGCGTCGGGGGGGCCGAGAGGGGGGGAGGAAAACCCTCTCAAAGTGTGCGTGTTTGTATGAGAGCTGAGGTCGCAGGTACGCGGCAGACTGGAGCTGCTGAGAGTCTGGTGGTCTGCGTCACACCCACGCTTTCCCCCCTTCTGTTCCGAAACCACGTTTGCTTGATTTCAGCATTAATTCGCCGGAAAATCCTTCCATTGCATCAGACGCACACGTAGCGCTGGGTTACGCTCAAACCAACTGATGTTTGGAGGTCGGCCATGTCTGCATCAACTACAGTAAATACAAAATACAATTAGAACAGAAGAAAAAAAAAATCCTCAACTTATTCCAGCCGTGAAGACAATAGTGTCCCCTCATCAGAAACTTAATAGTTGTCTCTTGCAAACATTTTCGTACTTCCCAGCTTGAGTTTCACTTTTTGTCACATTGCAGCCTCAAACATTAACATAATAATACATTTTTGTTTGGCTTTTTTGCAGATAATTGCAAAGTGAAGGACAAACATTGAATAAAAAAAAAATAGAAAAAATAATGCACTTGCTTTCAGGCTTGTTTATTCTCATACGCACAAATAAATCGGCCTCAGAAGTCAAATAATTATGTAGTTATGACTCTAGATGTGTGTAAGGAGATGCAGAAATCCACAGATCAGGTGGACAAACCTACTGACAGGGCAATTATTAGTCATTTTCTTCATAAATCTGAATATGTGTGGTGGGAAATTAACACAGTGCAGAACCGCCGTAGTGAAACATGGTGGTGGCAGCATCATCCTGTGGGGAGGCTTTTCTTCAATGGGGAGAGGAAAGTAAATCATGGCAATGCCAAAAAAAAAAAAAAAAGAAAGCATTGTGAAAGGATGAGTCCATCCAGCAGAACACATAAAAAAAAGTTGAATCAAACAATATTTATGTGTTTGAATGGTTCAGTCAAAGTCTGGTCTGTGGTAACACTAAAACATTAATGTTCAAAGATGCTCTCCATCCAAACTTAATGGACAGACATTTCAATCTGTAAATGTGAGGAGCAGGTAAAGATGTGACCTGGACCTGCACTGCGCTTCTAAATGCGCTTCACAGTTTGCTGGTTTGTAAAACAATAGAAGCGCTTGTCATTATCCTCCTACAACTACAATTATGAGGTACATTGTGTTGCTCTATTACCTAAAATTGCAATGAAATATATTGGAGCTTTTGTTTTGTACTCTGACCAATTATTAAAAAGTTCTGGGGTAATGAAAACAATTAGGTGTTGCAGCCTCTTTAAGAAACACTCAAGTCCTGCAGAACTGAGATCCGGGCCCGTTGAACGCGGTGGCGATACACAGTGGAGGGCGTGACGTGAAGCTCGGCCGTGTCCTGGCGGATGACCAGGTCAGCTCGGATCCCCCCCGCGCCAAGAGGAGAGGGCAGAGGGGACCCGGTGGAAGGCCTTCAGCCCCGTCCCAGTCAGATGAAAAGAAAACAGCTCCAGTTCAGGTTCCACATGTCGAGGCGAAGGTTGAAAATGTGTTTTAGATTTTCCCCCCCTGCTTCCATCTCCTCTTCGGCTCTGTTTGATTGTGAGCTGGAAGGGAATAAGAGTTCTCATAACACCTCTCGCTGTCCTGGCTTACTCCAGGGGTTTTTGTTCTTCCTCTGTGAGAGGAGAGTCTGGCCTCGGATGATGTAGTCCAGCATATTTCGGTTTCTTCCGTCCTTCGGGGTAGCAGTTGGGGTTGGCTAATCCACTTCTCCAGGCTTCCTTCCCAGAACGCCGAGACCTTTCTAAAGAAAACACCTCAGAAATCCCTCCACCTCTCTCATTAAAGACGAGGGATGAACATGAGGTTGATTTTCTTAATTCAATTTCAGCCGGGGAAACTGAGCCCTGGCCACAGCTCTGCGAGTACAGGATGAAAGAGAGGCAGGAGGAGGAGGAGAGAGGCGACGCACTTAAGTGAACAAAGATGGATCTGTCACTTGCTCACAGCTCTGATTTCCAGATATGTGAGCAACATTAAAAGGCAAACTGATCGCTAAGCATAGCAAAAGTGTTAAAAACGCTCACATCTTAGCCTTGCAGTTCATTCAATTCTGCTCCTCTGCTATCTGCGTTATCTCTGACCCAATGAGCAGGATGGAAATTACAAGCAGATAAGTCAGATATCGGTGTAATGAGAGACAAGCCTTGCAGGTGTAGCTGCCCTGAAAGCAGAGCCCCTGCCTCCGCTCACGTGCAAAAATTGTCCGCATGTGCTCGAGAGTTGCGTAATTACCCAGCAGGCATAATTGCATGCCAGGTAAATGACAAACCTGCAGAGTTAAACACAGTTCTTAAGTGCATGTAATTCAAACACTAACCCACTGTGAACTCCACAGTCCTGCCAAGCTGGACCGGTTCTCTATAATCATAATTGTCGTCATTTGGATACAGAAAAGGGAGAAGATTCTTTCTTTGTTAATGCGTTACATAAACGATGGCCCGGCAGTACCTGGGAGTTGAAATCGGCGTTGTGATCGGCTGCCTGAACAGAATCCAGGAGGCTGTTTTTGAACCCCCATGCCCTCCTCACCTCCTCTGCGTTTCAGTGAACTCAACAGAAACACACTCGACAGACTCCAGCATGGTTGTCTGTTCTACAATAGCACTGTTTGTCTCTGATCAACACCGGCAATCCTGGAAGCCCAGCATCAAAGTTAAACACCGAGAGTTTCAGCTGGCAAAGAAGTCCAGTGAGAGAGTTGGGGTTATTTTCTCCGTTTTTGTTTTTTGTTGTGGGATTACTTTTGTCCCACTTTGGAAAATGGGCAAAGTTTGACAGAGAGGCTGAATCATAAGGACTGGTGAGCTGGAGTTGGAAAAAGGGCAATCCAACCTTAAAGTATTAAGTAATATGACTGGCTGCACCCAGGGGGGCATTTAAAGGTGCAGTTATTACTGGATGGGGCGCAGATTAAAGGTTGCTACTGAATAACTTCATGCAGGATTAGCATCCATCCGTACATCCATCTGTCTGTCAGAGAGTGAAAACTGGGATACCCATAAACAAGCCCCACGTCCTGAAACAGAAACAGTTGACCTTTGACCCTTCACGTTCATAAACATGAGCGTAACTAAGAGTCTCATACATCCCAAAATACTGTGCGATACCTAAACAAAAAGTTCCGTTTCTGCAGGTTATGCCTGAACGAACCCATGTTTGTAGTTCACCACCTAAGCACGGGGTGAAAGGTGAAAGGTGCTAAATATTCTTACCAGCGTCAACCCTGACCTCATGCAAGCACACAACAGTCACCAAGCTCTTCTCGCATTTGAGGGAAAAAGCTACGTCTCGTTTCTGCTTTGGGAACAAAACTTTTACCACCCCAAATATGTTAGTTTGCGTCGTAATGTTATAGAAAAGAATAAAGTAGAATTTCTTGTCATTTGTGCAGATGCGTTACACGCACATTTGAGTTCTTGTGTGTTTCCCCAACTCAAGAATAGTAAAGGCTTATGAAAAGAAAACAAAATATATAAAAAAAATTAAGATAAAATGGACACAGAAAACAATCAAAACGCATCGAGTCTCTGTGTTTAAACATCAGCCACTTTAAAATGACCTAATTGCAGGTCAATTAGAGTTCATTAACAAGTCAAGCTCAGTTGAAGTTTATTGCAAAATCATTTCTGCTCTAAAAACAATGAATGTGACTCATGTGAACATGCTGCTGTGCATCGGTGGAGGCAAAAAAGCAATAAACTGAGCTCCGACTTCCAGCAGTCCACGGTCAGGTGAAATATTTCTATACAACAAACTCATTCAGATCAAATAAAGTGGCACAGTAAACTTTGTTACACACACTTGTTACTGTAGAACAACCTCAAACCACCGAGGGAGTTAATAGTGTTGGAGCAAATGCACTGAGAACCCAGCTGACTGTAGTTCCCCTCACAACAGGGGGTCTACTGTATTCAAACACAACCGAGACTCAACCTGAAAATGGGTTTTTTTTCTCTCTCTCTCTCTCTTCTAACATCGCCAGCTGTGTTTTTGTTGCTCTTTCCTCGTTTTCAGTCTTCCTTTCCGCATCAGAGCCAGCGCCGACAGGCCCTGTCAAACACCGCAGCGACGTCTCTTTCTTCAGATGTTCTTCACGGTTGTTCAGAGCGTGTTCAGCTGTCGAAGCCGCGTTCAAATGAACAATGCAGACGCGGATGCCTTCTTAAGTCCTCGCATGCTGCAAAGAGAGGCCTGGAAACGCTGCATTCAGCTCTCCACGTTCTCGACGTGTGAAACAAACCACCGAGTGAAGGAGTTGAGCAGATGTGTCCATGCTGGATGAAATATAGTGCCATAATCATCCCTGAAACACTCCTACGCCAGGATGCTTCAGCCGACCCCCCTCCTCCGGTGTCTCCGGGGAGTCGCCACAAGCTGCCTGGCTCCGGCGTCCTGTACTAACACCAAGGGGGTCTTAATGGGGGGCGGGACTTACCCACGCTATGATTCCCTGCGGTGGTGCAGGTACACTCATCTTCTTGGAATCAGAGCAAATCAGGGTCACATGTGCTCATAAACAAGGTATGAGCTCGGTTAGTGACTCACTGTACATTCTCAATCTTGGCTGAATTTCCAACGTATTTGGTGGAAATTTGAGCAAGAAAGTTATTGAGAAGAGCAGCGAGGAAAATAACTCTCCCTTAACGTCTGATCTGATTTCCTCTCAGCACTTTGGATTGCCTCTCCTGATCATCCAGTTAACTGTGACTTTTCTGTGAAAAAAAAAAAAAAAGAGAGAAATTACAACTGAAAAACAAATATTTGAGCTAAACGTCAACATGGGGTTCCAAGGTGTTAGCACACCAATGAGTACATTTTGGCTTAGTAGGTGGATCTGACACTTTGAATTTCCATGCCTCTTCTTTATCTATTTTTGAACAAATAAATAAATGCGTACATTTAGACACATACACAAAACTAGAATCAGTCTTTTGAACTTGTCCAAAAAGGAGGGAGAATTAGTTTTCACTATTTTTAACTTGCAACCCAATATACCCTATCAAAAAACACTTTAATGTTTTTTCTAATGCTTTTGTGTTTAATGGTGGAGCAGGTGATAAATCAGGATTTTCATATTGCAAAGTGATGACAATTTCTTAAATGTCGAGACTTTGAGAACCGGCACAGAAGACCTGAAGAATAAAAACCAGGCCTGCTGGACATCGACGACAACACACAGGAATCTGGCAAAGACTGAAAATCTTTCAGCTACTTAAAGGTGGATGAAAAACAGGAGAGCAGGTTGACTCATCAGAACAGCTGTACCCCGAGCAGGTACAGAGGTGACAAACAACCACACAGACAAACGCAGGTGAAACAAACACACAACACAAACACAGCAGGTTCTTGCTAACCAAGAACTAAAGGCTAACTTTTAGAATAAGAATCTAAATCGGTACACAAAGAGCAGGACCACTGAAGCTCTAAGAGCCTCAGCAAACAGACTGAACATGTAGGGAACAGTGACAATAATCAACAACCACAAATAAACAAAATGCAGAACTAATTGAGAACCACAAATACAAAACATGACCTCATTCACTGAAATCATTCACATTCTGTTCTGAGTCTGCATATCTATGTGCCACAAATGCAATAAAAAAAAAAATAATAAAAATTGCCAAGGCTTTTTAAGCTGCAATCACACGGTTTGTTATTGTGCTAAATCATGTTTATGCTGTTTATTTATTTCATACAAAGACGATGCACAACACTTCATAAAATTTTTAAAAGGAGAGATGCATGGTGCCAGGTTATGCCAAAAAAAATTAAATTTCCTGGACAGGTTGATGCGGTCAAGCACAATTTAGCAGATTATGGCTTGGTGAAAAGCCAGTTTATTAATTAACTACATACATGTTTGATGAGTCATTATTCAAATCTCACAGAAACCAACCAAACTAAACCACAAACCAACACACAATTCATACAACTGTTTTTTAGTCTTCATCAATAACAAGTACAGATCTGCTAATAATTTTGGCAAATTTGCAAATATTTTAAAACTAGATGCTATAATCTCATTTGGCAAGCTAATCCGATTTTACTCTTGTGTTGGAGTTAGTGTCACTTCACTTTGTTCAGGGCCTCCATAGGCTCCCTCATAGCTGTGAAACAAGAAAATGTAAACAACTTCCTGCTACTGAAGCTACTTCCTGTGTGTTGTCGTGAGAGAATCGTCATCGGTGTGGGATTAGCGTAGCATGGTTTAGCACAAATGTGTGGTTTGCACAATGCTGTGAAAAAAGTATTTCCCTCATTCATTTCTTTCTGTTTAATCTCCTTTTTTTGGTCACTTCTAAATGTTTCGGATCATCAAACTTGTTTTAATATCAGACAAAGACAACCAGAGTAAACAGCAGTTTTGAGTGATGATTTGAGTTATTAAACCAGCCTGACAGTACGACTACACTGTGGTTTTAATTCAGCCATATTGGAGAGGTTTAACCATAAACAGGCTGTTTAGGGTCCCGGCATCGTGACTGCATTTTAACATGGAATTCAGTTTGGATAGTTTTCCCACTTTAATGAGCGAAACGCATTTTGCATTTACTCAGCTTACCTCTGTCTTGATAAAAAATGTGTTTATGGGACGATCTGAGTGTGTCTCAAAGCAGAAGCAGAAGAAAACAGGACGGGGGTAAAGGATTTTTCACAACTCTGCATGGTTCACATGTAAAGAATCAGACGCATAAACAGTCAAGAGGTGCTGCTCCTAACTGCAGCTGAAGCAGACTAGAGTGTTTTCAAAAACCACAGAATTTGCACAAAGAATTATATATATATTTTAATTATACAAAGAAGAAATACCAGGACTTTTTATGCTTTGCTTAAGGATTCCTCTTCATGGGAGTTCTTGTGCTTTTAAAGGTCGTGTTGGCTCAAGTGGCCTTTCTTTAAAAGATGTCAGGCAGAAAGGTGGGCTTTGAGAGAAGGGGTGGGGGGAGACGTGCAGCAAAGGTCATCAGGCCAGGACTTGAACCTGTGGAACCTGTGTCGAGTACTAAGACCTCCAAATTTGCTGCGCTCTACCCGTTTGCCGCCGCCGCACCCCGAGTGCTGCCACACTTAAACCGGACCTTGGTGTACCAAAGCCTTAAAATAGACGGAGACTTAATGAGGCCAAGGAGACGAACTTTACTGAAGTTCTGTCAGAGTGAGAGTCGGGAATTTTCACACCTTCCTCTCCATCCTTTTTAAGATGTTTTCACTATTTCTCCAGCTCTTGCTATGGATGAGTTGAAGTTCGTTCTGGAGGCCATTTTCTGCCACTAAAGATCAGCAAAGCACCTGCCTGAACTGGTGGCATTCTTGTCTGGAGGGAAACAAACAAATGTAGACTCTGATTAATTACCGCTTTAATCAAGCAGCATTATTGGAAGTGACAATTATTTCTCAGTGTTGGGTCTTTTTTTGTTTCCTTGCTAAATGTTCTAACCATTTTAGATCGACATAATGCAAGTGCAATAAAAGATTATTTGATTTTAAGGCTTGTTGCACATCATTGCCCGAGTTTGACTTTTTACACTTTGTCCTCTAGTGGTTTTATGACAAGAATCAACTCGAGTCTCTGATTCACCAGATACCGTTGCAGCTTATAGGTGAGAACCGGCGCGTTTCTCTTGCTGGGCTGGATGAGGGGTAGCGGTGGTGTGCCTTGAGCAGACGCAGTTAGACATCAAACATTTTAACACAGAAGAGCTGGAAACCAAAGATGCCAGTTGTGGTTTTTTAGACCCCATGTTCTCAGTCTCAGGCTTGAGAACCATCCTAATAAACGTTATTGTACCCTCAAAAATGAGTACAAAGTACATACTGTGCCTTGTAAAAGTGTTTATACCCCTTAACAACAGCAACCTGCAAGGTATTTGGTGATAGACCAACACAAAGCAGTGCATAACTGTGAAGAGAAAGAAAGATGATAAAAGGTTGAGAACATTTTTTGCACTTAAAATATTTGAAAAATGTGGCTGGGATTTGTTCCTCCTCGAATTTGAGACGTTTCAGAAAAATTGTTTAGCTCCGGTTGTGGCGGCAGACTTTTTGTCTCTACTGACCGTGCAAGTTTAGACTCTGACATTTTACTGCTATTGTTTATTTGCAGAATAGTCAGAAGGGATGCAGCAGTATTCTGACTTTGAGTCATTTTAACTCGTGAACATGCTTTGAAACACCTGGATGTGCTGCCTGTCCAACCATTGAATCAAATAGTTTATCTACCTAAATTAGCCAAAATATTAATTTTCTTTTTTTATATTTGAACAAGTTTTTCCATTTACTTGCCGTGTCCAACACACTACTTTTGCACTTCTTAAGAATTTCTTTCGGCCACACATCGACCTTTATAAAAGTTATGTTGTGCGCAGGTTGTCCCACCTGAGGTGTGGATCTTTGCTGTTCCTCCAGAGAAACCTCGGCTGCCTGGACTGCTTCCATGATTGAGGTTCTCTGCTTGCAGCTTTGGAGAGTCCAATTCTCTCTCCCACGCTTGAAATTTTGTTTCATACCCCCGACCATGCTTTGGGATTTTGTTTTGGGATATCACAGTAAGAGGGGGTAAATAAAAATACATGCCACGCACAAATTTTTAACAAGCACTATTCATTTTCTACAGCTGCAACTAGTGATTATTGTAGTCATTGATCAATCTATTGTTTATTCTGACAATTAATCAGATGAATTGGCACATTCTGCAGATTTTTCATTTAAGCCTTTTTTAAATACAATATTAGAAATGCATTAAAAGATGCAAATAATTAAATTATTTTATTTTTTTTTTTTTAAAGAAAACTTTTTGTTGCACATATTGCACTAAAACATTCCTTTAGTGAACACTTGATCATCTTCATTATGCGGTAACTCAGTCCTTTCAGCTCGACTTGTCAATAGTGCAGGGCTAATCTGGTTTTTTGTTTTTGTTTGTTTGTTTATTTTATTGCATTAACTGATTAATAGACTGAGGCAAAAGAACCAGCTGAAGCTGAAGTTTTTGGTAGAGCAAATTTACAGACAAAGGGTTTTTTTCTTTTCATCTTAAATTCAAAATGTGTATACTTTGCAGAGGTTTGGCTTCAATTACTGCTCTGAATGTGTTGCTTTTTCAGCAAATGGTCTGTTTTGACTTTGTATTCTCCAGTGAACAATCAGTCCTGAAATGATTCGACAGTTATTTCAATAATGGACTGATCTCTACCATTTCTTGTATTTTTATGGGCTCATGTTGTGTCAGATAAAGTTCATGAGGTTTGTCTTCGCCGTGTAGAAAAAGAGGAAACTGAAGGGCTGCGAATATTTTCTCTAGTTGCAAACTTCACACTCTTTGATACTTCCTTGACAGCGGCAGCTATTTGATCGGTCTTCTGCTACTCTGTCACGGATTTGTTTGCGAATTGGTCTGCTGCACACCCACAGGCCACTTAGAGCCAGTTGCCCTTTGACCTTCACGAGGGGTTAACTATGAGAATGAGAGGGTCACCGAGAAGTGAAGGGTTAATTGTTGTCCTTTTTCACGAGTAATCGCCAACACCACCCGTGCTCGGTGCCTCCTCCGCGCTACGAGTCTGTCAGCCAACACACACACACTGGACAGCTCCGGCAGCGTCTCCATCTTCTGTAGAGTCCCGCATCCCTGCCTCCAGGCGAACAGTCCCCCCTTTTTGTGGACAGATAGATGTTCTTCTTGTTTCCTGCCGCATGTTCAGCATACCACAGAGAGCTGGAAGGTCAGGCCTTGCCCTGGCCTCTCCCCTCATTACTTGATTTGGACCGTAACCCCCCCACCCCCATCTGCCTCCTCTTCCGCCCCTCCTGGGTTCACCCAAACACACACCAAAACCGCCGTCTCAGAAATGCAGTCGCAATG
Organism: Gambusia affinis; assembly: GCF_019740435.1. Classification (NCBI taxonomy): domain Eukaryota; kingdom Metazoa; phylum Chordata; class Actinopteri; order Cyprinodontiformes; family Poeciliidae; genus Gambusia; species Gambusia affinis. Next base: position 8,292,080 of record NC_057877.1, on the reverse strand, counting down.
TGACCGAGTGCCGCCAAGGACACTGAGAAATGAACAGAGTGATCCTTAAAAAAAAAAAAGGAATAAAAATCAAAGTAATTCACTTTATTGGAGAGCTGAAGTTTATCATCCCGTTTCTCCCACCGTTCGCTTGAAGGACAGTTTGGGGTTGTTTCTCCGAGGAGAGTGATGCATGCGTTCATGTGACTGGGTGTGATTAGAGGACGGGACGGAGCGCGGCAGGTTAGGAGGTGGAGATGGAGAGGCAGGGGAAAGCCAGGTTGGGACAGGAGGGTAATTGGCTGAGATGAAAAATGAGAGTCCTTGACCTTTTGTTACCCCGAGCGATCGCTGATAGCTTGAGAGCACATCCCAGAGCCCCTCCCTCACCCATAAAGATCTTTAACTAGAGGGACGGAGGTAAAAAAACAAAAAAAACAAGGAGGGGAGTCGATGGCTTGTTCTTGGGCGTGGTGGTCTTTAACTGTGTGTGTGTGTGTGTGAGGGTCTCAGCTGTCTCAGGGTCCATTAGTCACTAATAGGGCTGTCACTCTGGGCTTTTAGCTCTTCTTGTTAGCACGGCAGACACCCAGCAAGCCCTCACAGATGTTTCCATTTGCATTGTTCTCTAACCAGGCTGCTCCAAACAAATACGGGTCTCGCTTGGGAGGTGATAGTCCTGCCTCAACCACACACACAACACCCACCAGGGGAAAAAATAAAAAATAAAACACCAAAAATCAGCTTTCCTTTGGCACCGATTGGCAGCTGAATGTGGGCTTCATGGTCTATTGTAAAGTACAGTTGCAGCATAAATTCCCCAAGCGCCCCTGTTTTGACCTTTGGTGTAAATGTGCTGCAAAGTGACAGGTGTGTCTGTTAATTAAAGCTCAGAGGTAATAACAGGGAGGCAGGCAGAAGTGGCCTTTGAAAAGAACTGAGGCCCGGAGGGTAGAGGATAACCGGACCCGGTTTACATGAAGACTGAATATCTTTGTTGTTTGTTTTAAACAGACAGAAAGTATATTTGGTAAAGAAAAAAAGGTTGCTGAAATCCAGTTTTGAAACGAAAAAGCAAATGCAAAATAGCAGAAGAAACAGGATTTAACGAGAGGAACCAACGAGGGTTGAGAGCAGCAGAAGTGTTTAAATGCTGTCAGGGTCAATGTTGGAACAATAGACCTGGGCTGATTAGCTAACAAGTTGCAGGTGTGAGGAGAGAAAGAAACTGGCACAGGGGGCCAGAGAGAGAGAGATGGTACACAATCTAACTAACAAATAAGAAGACAAAAACAAACTAGAATGACTAAGAAAGGACGTAGCTGAAGTAAAACAGAAACAAAGCTGATCTAACCAAAGTATTGAGACTAGAATCCACAAATCAAAACCCCAACGACAACATGTTTTCCAATCGGTTCAGTATTTTAAACTGGTTTATGTTTTGTACTTCCAGTTCATCATTTAATCCTTTCCATAGATCCGACCCACACACTGATACACAAAAATCCCCAGTACTTGTTCTGATGCTTTGCTGTTGTTTTATGTTTTTTCCCTTAAATTATAACCCATTTTTCTGTCACAAAACATTTTTTGAACACTGAGCGGAAGATGACGGCTTCTTGCTTTGGACATTTGATTAAAAAAAATTAAATTAAAAAAAAGGGTTTGTATGCTCCCAATGCTTCATGATTTATTTTGTGTCACATGCAGCGACTGGACATATAAATGGACTTTATGTGTATGTTTACTACACATAAAGTCATGTAAAATGTTGTTGAGAACAGTTGGAAAAAAAGAAAAAAAAAGTCGGAAGAAGGAAGAAACTTTGAGGGAGAGAAACGGAGCAGCGGAGAAATTAGGCACCAGAGAGCGAGCAGCTGTGAGGAGCTGCAGGTTCTCCTTGTTAAACTCACCACCATATGGATGGCATCTGAGCCGGTTCTGGGGGTGATTTTTATAACTGCTTTTACAGTTTTACAAGCCTCCAACGTCCAATGAGAAATAACCTTTCCTACCTGCCAGCGCATGACCGTGGAGCTCACGAGGAGGAATAAATGTAAACACTGTCCTGCGCCGCGTCTCACATCTGACTAAACGTTTTGGACGATCTTCGGAGGGCGCAGATGTTCACCTGTCCATTTCTTTGTCCACCGCGCCATCCATCATCCGGTCCTTCAGGGGTCTTAAGGACGATTAAAGGCTCACGGAGAAATAAATCCAATTAAAGTAAAAACAAACTGTGCTGATTTCGGTTGTCTTTTTTTTTTTTTTTTTCCTAACCTGATGGATGGATGTGCTGCAGTAGCTGAAGGTAAAATAAATACGTTCAGCTGAAAACTGAAAAAGCGCTTCAGTCTGCCCAGAGTGGGCCATCATGTGTATCCCATTACTTGGCAATTACAATCAGACTTAAGTGTTCAACGACAGATTATGCAACACTGAGCGACAATAATTGCTGTATTTTCAAGATATGCAACTGAATTTTCAGCGCTTAATGACGGTTGAGCATATTTTGCTTTAACGTCAAATCGTTAAAGGAATAAAAGTCACTTCTCAGCGAATGAGTTCTATGGGAACCTACTCACACACACGCACGCACACACCCCACCCACCCCACGCACACACACACACACACACACACTCACATATTGTACATTAAATCTGCCAAGAAGCTCATTGCCGCTCATGCTTTTCCCATTGAGTTCACTGGGTTCCGCCGCCGTTGTCATCCGAGTTGTCGAGGCTCTCAAGCAAATTGCATTTCTCAGGCTTTTCTCTCAGCGTTTGAACTGGAAATCTGAAGGGGATCGGGTTTCCACTTGTGGGGCCGGGGGAGGGGATTGGAGAGAATGTTCTCTCTTCTCGTGAGACTTGAGCGGACAGACGGTTGATCCACGCTCTGCTGTCTGTCAGTGCTCAGCAAGTCAGTCCAACAAGTCGACTGAAGCTTTCTCAAAACATTTCAGCATATTGGACCACGGCGCTGTCCAACTGTGTGCATGCGTGTGTGTGCATGTGTGTGTGTGTGTAGAGCGGGTTTGTGTGTTAGTTTTCCTCAAAGCCGTCTGTTGATTCCCTCCATGCATTTCTTTAAACACTCTTCTCTTTAATCAATCGATCAATCAAGTTTATTTGGATAGCACATTTCAGCAGCAAGGCGGTTCAAAGTGCTTTACGTTGTAAAAACGCAAAAAACAAAAACATCATCAAAACGTCATACAGTCACCAATTGAGAAACCAGTATCAAATATGGCCTCGACTCTTCAACAAGCTATAACAATTCAGAATAAACCCCCATATACAAGCCATGCAAGACGTGTACTTACTTCTCTGGTTGGAATTGCACGCACGTATTGCAACTAGAGTTTTTAAAAACATATTTCTTGCTTTCGCTCTCGGCTGTTTTGGGGGGGGAAAAATAAAACGGTACGAGACGTAGCATGGAGGAAACTATCCGACCTCTTTGCATCATTTGTGAAAACAGACGCTTGAGTCAAAACATTTGGTCTATTGTGCTCCAGTCTGAGAGCATCTGTGACTTTTAATGAGGCAGATCTCTGTGAACCAACTACAGGAGGACATGTGGACACCAGAACTGTCTAAGCAGAAGACTTATGGGCTTCACCTGCACATCTGCTTCATGTGACCACATGTGAAACAAAGTACTAACAAGATCAGGATCTTCAGAAGGATGAAAACAGATTCTAGTGGATCGTGAGAACCCAAAACTATTAGTATCGCCTTTTTTTCCCCCAACTTGTTGTACTGAAAGTACCTGCTGGACAAAACAGCAGAGTTTTTGCTAATATTGTTGTGGATCAGAGCTCGGTAGGTATTCGGGGCTGAGTAAAATAAACTAGAAAATGATGATACATGTTTACATTTGCTGTACGACTCTTGATCCAGCACCTTTTGAAGTGCAGTGAGTGAGACGGGACACCACAGTGAATGCACAGAGGTGGGAGAGTGACGACATGGGGAAGCACATGTGAAAACCCCATGCTAGGAGGATGACATTTAAACAGTGTTCACGGCTGATCCAAAATACAGGCTGATCCAAAATGTGCAGATTTGACCGGATTTATGAAGAATAAAGCAGAAAACTATTAGGGAGTTTTCTCCTGTCTTCAATACAGTGGAGAAGCCTTTTAACATTATACATTAAACGCAAGAGGAACACAAAACAGAATATTAACTGGGCCAATATGATAAATGAGCAAAACCACTGGTCTCACACTGCGGCCATTGAGTCCTGCAACTTTTAGATGGGTGGAGGACAAACCTGTACACTTGGACTAAATGGCTACTTTACCTCCTTAACATGTAGCCAGGCTCTACAGAGCTGTGCTAATGAGCTAATATGCACAGGTGTGCTGAAACAGAGAGGCATCTAAAAGTTGGAGGACCACCGGTCTAAACCAATCCACAGTGACCTGGGCTGTTAGTTTGGGGGTTGCCTCCTGTTGGAAGCAAAGAGACCAGAGTAGGAATGGGAACCACATTCTGAAAACCGAATCAATAGACTTCCACTTTACTGCAATTCACCCCTTTTTTCCCTTTTTATATCATAAAATCCTAAATGAATGCGTCTTGGCTTCTCTCAGCAGAACTGCGTTTAGCTTTGTGCTTCATCTTGGTAAGTAATGTGACCTGTTCGGTACTTTCTCCTGAAACTGTAACTCACTTTGCATCCCACACTCTCTAAATTGTTGTTCCCCCTTTTGCGCTAATAAATTTCCTGTTTCGCAGAGGGACGGCCAAGAACGCATAAAGCCCCTGATCAATAATCACGGGCGGCGCGTTCCTCCACCTGACGTCTTCCGACACCTTCCGACGTTGCCTGTCGAGCGGGATCGTAAAGGTTTACTGAGCCGACCAAAAGTTGTGTCTCCGAGTTCAAAGCGAGGAGCCGCTGACGCACGTCGGTCCCCGAGGTGGCTGAGAAGAGCGATCGTTTTATCTCTGTGTCAGGTAACCACAACAGTGGGGGTTGTGTGAGTGTTTACATCACGATAACAGAGCCAGGGCTCACCGCACTGCCTCCCTCCTCCTTCATCGTGACGTTGTTTTTGTGTGCCGTCGCCAGCAAACTGTTCCACGTCTCCTCCGCCAGCTTCCCCTCTCCTCCCGTCACGTGAGGCTTGACCTTCAGATGCTGATTGCAGGTCCAATTTGAGTGTTTTTCCTCTTTTTTTTTCCCTTTTCGTCTGTGGCAACAGAAAAGAAGAAGAAGAAAAAATATATAATAGAAGGTTGATAGGAGGGAGGAAAAGGAAACCATGAAAACAGCTGGGGTAGAAGAGAGCTTTCGAAATGCTCTTTTCTAAACAGAGAGCCAGTGAGTTGGGAAGGAAAAGGGAGGGGAAGAAAAGAGGAGCTGGGAAGAAGGGTGGAACACACAGAAATCTGAACCGCTGCCAAACTATTGTAAGAGTAGCTGCTCGGCCTGCAGCTGTCTTGGAAATCTTTCTGAAACCACTCGTTTCCCCTGCACATCTGTCCTCATCCCTCTTCTTTGTCTTCTCTGATCACCAAAAGGATCTGATCACCAAAACAGACAGGGCTTGTTTGAGCCGAGGGGAAATCTCGCCACACACTAATAACATGAAGGTGCACTGAGTGATGTGTGTTTAGGGGAAATTTGAAAGGATTTTATTCTTTTTTTTTTTTTTATTCTGCTGAAAGGAGCAAAATGGATTCACCTCCCAACCTGATGCTCATGGGGAGAGATGGATTAGAAAGGAGGGCACTTTAAATGGAAAATGGCGGCGTGCCAAGTGGGAAAGTGGCCTTTCAGCTCTCTGCTTGTTTTATACAGACTCCTCCATTTACCGGTGTTGTTTTAGCTTTGGTGCAGGAGTATTTGCGCGTTTTTTGCATTACCAGTACAAAATTCAAAGAGTTTGCTGGGATTTTGCATAATCAGAAGAGGTGATTTGATAGTAGCTCGTACGGGACGTGGAAGAAATCAAATTTTTCACAGATTATCCGTCCGACGTTACGCTGTCACGACACAGTGGCAGTTTTACAGATACGTAAAACACACATTCTTCATAAAAGTCACATAAAGCTTTAAGGACGTAGCAGAGAGATCCACGCTAACTCTGGAGGAGCTGCAGAGATCCAAAGTTCAAGTGGGAGAATCTGCCAACCGCAACTTATAACCTATGTATTCCATGTTTTGGGCTTTTCTTGTTGAATAATAAAGGAAAGAAAGTATTGAAAGAACTCCAAAAGAGGATCCTGTTTACAGTTTGCAAGTTGAAAATTGGTCAATTTCTACACGCAGGATCCCTTTTGATTTTAAAGCCTAAACTACGCGCCACTTTGCAGCGATGTGTTACATGAAATGCCATGTCATACGCTGAAGTTTGTGGTTTTTGACGTGAAAAACAAAAAAAGAGAAAAAATTTCCAGGGGCGTGAGCAGCTGTACCTGCTAAAACGTTTTCCGCTTACAATAAGCTGTAAAAAGCTTTGTGCCGAGGTGCGTGTGAGGGAGTGACTTCCTGTCAGAGTCGTAATAACGGGGATAACACACTCGAAGGTACGCCTGTCACACATCTCCTTACAAATGGGCTGCATTGTGTGTGTGTGTGTGTGTGTGTGTGTGTGTGTGTGTGTGTGTGTGCCCTCATAAGTCAAACTCCAGTCGTCCCCTTTTGCATTCAGAGCAGCACACTGTTTGCTCTTATCTGTGCATCTGGGCAGAAGGAGGAAGGGCGAGCAGCTGACAGGTTGTAGTTAAGCTCTCTGTTCCCTCACTGCTCCTCGGCTGCAAATAGCATTTCCCTTTAAGTACTGACTAAAGAGACAGGCTGTGTTTTTTAAATTATGCCAGACATAATTAAAGAAAAGAAAGAAAAGCACAAACCACCTCTCAGCTCATGTCCCACATGTAAGTCCGGTGTGGTCTTCTCTCTTAGAGTGGACAGATGTCGTCCATACTGCCCAGACCTGCTGCTGCTGCTGGCAACCTGCATCCGAGTTCAATTTATCGCAAGTATTTTACCAGGGATAAGTTCAGTGAATAGGCAACAACTGTACAGCGTCTTGCTGAAGTTTTTACCACTCCTCGTTTATGTTTTATCACAACACTTCCACAAATTGTAAGGTGTTTCATGAGACATGCCGTCATAAATTCATGGGTAAATTGTGAAGTAGAAGGAAAGTGTTACAACTTTGTTTAATTTTCATTTGCAGTTTCGCACAGAGCATGTCGGTGAAGCAGAAAACCTGCGGAAGAAGATGTCCTGGTCAGATAAGGATAAGATTAAACTTTTTTTCCCTACATGGAAAATTCTGTCTGAACCCGGAACGTGCCATCGCACAGTTAAATGTGGTGGTGGCAGCATCATGCTGATGGGATGATTTTCATCAGCAGGGACCAGAGGTGGGTAAAGTACCCAAAACTTGTACCCATGTATTAGTAGCACTGCTTAAACATTTTTTACTACAGGAAAAATAAAAAATAGAATTTGGTAGTCAGGTAACTTAAGTACCAAAAATCAGTCATTTAATATTTCGAATGTCCGTCATCACACAGACCAACATATGAAGTTATGTGGAGATTTTGGTATTTTAAAGACCAAAATGAAATGTTTGAAATATAATTCGTATTATGATGAATAACATAAATATAAAAGGTTTTCCAAATGAGTTTCTTTTCTTTCTCTACAAAAACTTATGAAACTTTAAAAGAAACTGCAGGTCTGAGTCTGGTGATTTATTTATTTATTTATGTACGTTAAAACAAGCTTCTTCTTGATTTAGTGAAGTTACTTTGAATGGGTAGGGTATCCAGAAATTTTGCAGAAGTAAGAGTAATGACCCTTCATAATGAAATTACTCACGCCAAAGTAAAAAGACAACTATATATATTTTTTTTTCTAAAAGGTTACTGAAGTAAATTTGTCTAGTTACTACCCAGCTCTGTCAGTGGCTTATAATATGAGAAAATATGAAAAGTTATTAATTTCTTTTTAGCATTTATGAAAACACTAAAAAGAAGAAAAAAAAAATTAGGCTTCTGATTGGCTGCTAAGACAGGAAACAGGATGGACCCCACCAAAATAAAACATCAGATTAAATGATTCTGTTCTAGCTACAAATATAAATAAAGCCGGACACTAAGAACGCAAAGTGGATAAAAAGTGATTTTTAAATTTAAAAAAGTGTATAAGAGATTAATTACATTTAATACAGTACTTGTGATTTTTATTGCCAAGCCTTTTACAGAGTGTGGCGTTGCTGCTCCTGAACTCTGCTCACTGTAGTACAGTGTCAGTATTGTTCCCAAAGAGTTCCCCGCCGAGCAGTAACCAGAGTACATGCACTAAAAACAAAGACCTTTATTTAGAGAAGGCTTGTTAAAATCCTGGAGCATTGTTTGCCCGGTGTAGCCTCTTAAGTGGCATCCAGCAGATGTTGTGATATTGCGCTGAGTTGAGATGAGAAAAGTAGTCAAAGTTCCCCTCCATCATCTGTAGCCCTTTGTGGCTGATTGTCTGTGTCCTGACATGAGAAAGGCCGTCTGGGCGCAGGCCAGCTGGAGCCGCCCTCAGCTCCTCTGAGAGCCAGAGTTACAAAGGCTCACTGTGTCGGAGTGGCACACTGAAACTGCACCCTGGCAGCACCTCCAGGCAGCACTTTAGTAGTGATTTTACTGTATTATTATTTTTTTTTTCATCCACTGTCTTTAAACCCGATCCGGTCATTCTGTTTTTTATTTACCTGCTTTTGTTCCTGTTTGCGTTTATGATGTCAAGGTTTCTCTTTCCATTTTCTCTTTCTTTCTTTCTTGTTAAAAGAAGAAAAAAACCTTCTTTCTTTCTTTTCTCCTTTCTTTCTTACTTTCCTTCTCTCTTTCTATGCCCGCTCCTCATCTCTGGCAGCACCTAGCACATTATTAAGCAGACTGTCTATTTCACAACAGCTCGCCCTTTCACACAATGTCCTGTCGGCAACATGTTTTTCCATATAAACAAGATTTTCCGGCTCTGTTTACACATGTGCTTGTAGTGAAAACTCCTAACAGGGTTTACGTTGTCTTCATGTGAGACCGGGATTAGCTGCACTCAGGTGGAAGCAAGGCACTAATCCGCTGTAAGAAGCCTAAGAGCGTGGATCCAGATGACAACTGAGAAAACGGCAAGAGTTAGGCGGTGGGGAAGTCCCTTCCTAACCCCATCCGTCCTGCCGTCTTGCCATTACATCAAGCTGGTTTTAAATCTCTTCTAAAACTGGTGTTACTGAGCCACCTAACGCTGTTTCGGTTTGACTCTCGTCTGTCCGAGTTAACAAAGTAGGAAGGAAAATCTCACTTCTTTTGCTAAGAAAACAAGTCTGACCTCAGCAGGTTATCTGTGACGTTTAACCGGATTTGTAAGACGTCTGATATTTCAACTAATCCCTCCATGCAGGCTATGGAAATATGTTGGGCTGAACTTTTGAGTTAATCATCCGTTTCCTCTGGTGACAACAGTGACAGTGTTTTTGCTCAAAAAAAAAATTTGATTTTCAAAAACCTGCAGGGTTTTGCAAAAGTATCAGAACTCAGTAAACGTTGACGCATTGCTTGACGTTACAAACACAAATGTCAATGTATTTTATTGAAATGGCATAATAATGAAGTGGGAGGTTTAAAAACAAACAAACAAACAAAAATCTGGAAAGCATTTGTTTTCATTTCCCCAGAGTCATAAAAAAACAAAAAAAAAAACACCTTTGACTTTAATTACAGCCACAAGTCTTCTGTGGCTTTGAACGTCTCAGAACTAAAATAGATATCGAGTCTTATTGGCAAAAATAGCTCATGGTCAGTCAGACTGTACTTGGCAGAAACTATCTGATTCCCACATGAAACAGATTGCCACAGGTTTGTAGAGTTATTACACAGTAATGACACTAAGTCTGATATATCATCATGTTTATAGTGTTGTACACAATTTCTGCAAAGACCTGATAATAATGACTTGCTATGCTATGCATGTGTTCTGTCTGCACTGATGAAGATCTAATCAGCTCTGAATGCTGAATGCTTGAAGCTATTTGAGATTAATTACTTTCCATCTAAATTTTATGATTCCTATAGGACTCGCATAAAGAATTTAACTTTTAAATCCCTTTAAATATACTTAATCAGTGGAGAGCTGATTAAGTATAGGAAAATCGGGAAAAAAACTATCCATTTATCACATTTTGACCTTTCTTGATTTCTGCGGTAGACCAACATCCAAGGAAAGTCAGAGTAAGAGCTTGGTTTTGTTAAAAAGATATTTGGTGTTCAGCTGCGATGGATTGTGGTCTCCACCCTTTGCAGAACGGGAAAGGCCAGGTTCTGGGCAGTGACCCTACGAAGGTTTAAACGAGGCTAGAGGACATAAGCGGCCGCTCTGTGCAGCTTGGTGTTTGGTGTGTGCCTGTTAAGTGACTGAGTTGACCCCAGAATCGTGGCCGCTGGGTCAGTCAGAGGTGTGAAGCCACCGACCCAACGTCTGACCTGGTGTTTCGGGTCTTTCTCTTCCCAGGAGTCAAATCCAAACACATACACACACAAAAAAAGGAATCAAAGTCACACAGAGTGTTCCCTCTCTGCCATTTCCATCCTCTAAGATCGTCAAGCCTACCTGTGTAAATAAACGCTCCAGTCACCTTTCCTCCTCCTCAACGTCTACTATTTAAGATAAACACAGGGGGGTTGGGGGCGGGTTAATGAGGCCAAGTTTAGGGAAGAGGAGGAGCGGGGAGGGAGTGATGGGGAGCTGGAAAGAGGGGTTGAAGGTAGGGGAGACCCCGGGGAGCTCATTATACTCGGCCGGAGAAGACGTCAACTTACTAGCACAGATTCAGGCCCACACCTCCGAATGTTTTTAACGCACACACAGAGACTTGTTACTCTCCTGGTGTAGTGTACGCTGGTGTAAAAGCTTTTAAAGCGTGCTTATTGAAAGCGGTAGCCAAGACTTCCAACTGGTTTCTGGAGGGTTGAAGCATCATGAACTAAAATTTCACATAAAACCAAAAAGAAAAAAAAAAAATGGTGACATTTGTTAAAGAGCTGTTCCACAAAAGCTTGAAGTTATTAGATTTTCCAGCATTGGGGGTAAAATTTATTTTATTTTATTTTTTACTTTTTCTTTTAATAAAGAAATAATCATTGTCAATATAGGCACATGTATTTTATTATTGGCCCGTAAAATATATTTCTTGTTGTTTTTTCCTTCCCTAGCCTTTGTCAGTGTTATTCTGGCTCTGTTTATTTACAAGTCCTTGTTTTATGATCATCGCTTTAATTGATAGTTAACTATGGCTCTGCTCCCCCGCTGTTAGATGAACATAAACAAGCGCTAAAGCAAAACATATGTGACTCCCTCCACCCCATGTGTACGTGGACGCAACCCGGGGGTGTGAGAGCCAGGAAAGTCAGACTGGTTTCATTATGCTCCAAACTAGCTCATTATGGTTTGGGAAAAATCATCCAAACCCCGAGCTGTTTCCATGGTAATGCCATCTCAGCTCTTCCTCTCCTCTTTTCTCCTCCCTTACAGCTTCTGCGCTGGTTGTAGTTTTTTTTTATTTTTTTGTTTGTCTCGTCCTCCTCTTCTCGCCTAACAATCTGAGTGAAAACTAGACTCACGCGCACATGCACAGGAAAATGGCAGCGATAAAGTTTCATAGCTACCCTCCCTCTGCCCTTTTACTTTGGCTGCCTCCTGCTTAAAGACAAATAAACGAGTGGAAACAAAAACAGCAGGGGGGGTGGTTGTCTCTGTCCTTTTCCTTGCTGCTTTATTTGTGTCCATTTTTCTTGTTGCTAGAGAGTTTATGCTCCCATTTGCTGTTTTTTATTTTTATTTTTATTTTGCAGACTAGGATTGTGTGAGACAAAGCAGGGAAGTGTCACAATGAAACTTTACTCTTTTCATCTCAAGTTACACTGTAAAATTACCTTTTTTTCTTGACTTAAATCAAAAACAGAATTTTTTCTCTTTTTTTTTTCTTTTTTTTTTTTTACTTAACAACAAAAAAACTTAATCCAATTCAAATTGTTGGGGTAGTTCATCCATGAGTGCCTGGTGGTTGACCTTGGTGTCTGGGGATCAGGGAAGCTCTGTCCGATGAAGACCCCTCTAAATGGTCGTCCAGGGTGGAAGATCAAAGGTGGTGTCATGTAAACTCATGGGCAGGTAAGGCGGGACGCATGGCTTTTCTCTCTCTCATAATGTGGCTTTTAGGAGGTGGGATGTCCTGGACACAGTGAGCGTCCTGTGTAGGGGGGAGTTAAACTCAGGTTTAAAGCGAAAGTGGAGGTAGTTCAGACATCTGATCAGGTTGCTCCGTGACACTCTTTATGTGTTTTCCAAGTTCCCCCAAAGGAGGAGACCCTTTGGGGGAAGAACGTTTGGCCTTAAATACGACACAAAGTTCGTCTTCGTACAACCAAGCTTTAATAATAAGTAGAACCACATCTATGCAGGGACTTTTACTGAAAAGCTTAAATAAGGTATTATTTTACTTATTAAATTTGGCTAAATATATGAAAGAGGGTGACTTGAATCCTGTTCTTACAACTGGGAATACATTTGTTCATCTGAGCCCTAAAAGAATTTGAAAACTGCCTGCCTTACTTTTAGTAAAGCAAAAGAGGAAAACAATTTTAAACGTTTGGATCTACGATGAACAACTTTTTACTATCAAAAATTAAATCAATAAATCAGGCTGTTTTTTTTTTTTTACTGTTATTTTCTTGAGTACTTTTGTCTCTACAATATTTGGCCCATGTGACAAAAAGTTTGAACACCCCTGATCTAAACTACTCATGCTCTCCCATGTTTGAGAACACAATAAAGTAGTTCGGAGCTGTGCGGTTCTTCTTATTATTGCACGTTGTTTCATGTTTTCTCTTTGTTACCTTCGCTCCAATCGCGCGCGCACTCTGCTTGCGCGCTCACACAGAGACTCGCACTTTATCATGTGAGCGACCATTTGCGTTGTCACCTTGATGAAGCTCTTGGCGCCTCTCTGGGGGCTGTTTTAAAGCCCAGACATCCTTAGCCATTACTCAGGTGAAACGCCACCGGCTGGTGATCAATGTGTCTCTAATAGCGAGCACGAGAAGGAGCAAAAAGCTAGAGAAAGGCAATGAAATTGATAGAGAGAGATAAAGAGAAGCACTGAGAGTGACTGCACTTTTACCATCTCGTTTATCACCTTTTTCTTTGGGAGCACTAACCCGCTGCTCTAATAGCCTGTCTGGAGAGAGTATTTACAAGGTGCCATCAAAACAGCTGCATTTATCTGGGCACTTGAATCACACACCTTTATCATTACGCCCACGTGCATGTGTGAGACAGTGTGCGCGTGTGTGTGTGTGCGTGTCTGCTGAAAGGCCGGCTGACCCTTGCTTTAGCCGGACAGGGAAGCGTAAAAAGGTGAGGCTCGACTACGAGGCGGATAATGTTCCTTAAAGTTCAGCCAGATCATGAGGTCATCACTCCCGTCTCTGTTAGCCTGCCTGACCTTCAGTCTGCTCGTCTGTCTCACCGCCTATCAGTAAGACAATCTCCGCCGTAATGCTTTTGATGTGCGGCGCTTTCAGAACGCGAACACTGCATAAAGAAGACGAGGGAAGAAAAGTAAACAAAGAAAAAAAAACTGCATGTGCAGTTTTGTTTTTTTTTAGTTTTTTTTTGTTTATGCATGGGAAAAGGGAAGCTGAAGAAGCAAAAAAGAAAAAAAAAAGACCTTGATAAGAGGATGGAGGAGGGGGCTGATTTTGTGTGAGTGTGTGGGAGACGGGGAGAGCGGAGAGTGCCAGGCGATGCTGGAGGGAGGCTGGGCGTCTGGAAAACATCAAGCTGTAGCCCAATGCTTGTGTGCGTGTGTGTGTGTGTGTGTGTGTGTGTGTGTGTGTGCGTGTTTTTGTGTGTGCTGTGCAGCTCCTCTGGTCTCTGGCTTGTTAACCTGAGGGTCACGGGCAGCTTCAGGTGATGAAGTCAATGCCTGGCACACAAGATGGGAATAAAGACCTCTCCCATGGTGAGCACATGTTCATGAATAAACACAACATATTTAGAGGCTTATATGCTGTGGCCTCTCTGCGCCACAACTCTTTTAAGGGAGTAGTTTGACATTTAAGGGATTATGCTTATTCAGTATTTCCCCCCGAAAGGTAAATAACGTAATAAATTCAGTTCTTATGTCAGAAGGATTAAAGTTGTACCACACTGCTTTGGAAAAAGTATTCAAAACTCTGGAACTTCACTGCAAAAACTCAAAATGTTGTCACCAAGTATTTTAGGTCAAGTTTCTAGTGCAAATGTCTTAGTGCACTTGCAACAAGGCAAAACTAACTCACAAGTAACTTTTCGTCAAGAAATGGGAGCTTGTTTTAAGTCAATAATTCCTCAATAGTGATGAAGTAGAACTAGTCTTAAGTGAAATAATCTATCTATAATCTATTAGTTATATTATAGAACTAATACTTTATCAATATTAAGGAATCATTTACTTAATACAAGCTTCTATGTCTTGCTGAAAAGTTACTTGCAAGTTAGTTTTGTCTTATTTCAAGTTTACTAAGATGAACTTAGTAACTTGCACTAGAAACTAGATCTGAAATACTTCATAAGATTTTGTGTTTTGCAGTTTCCCAGATTGTTCTGCAATCACAAACTTTAATGTATCTTAATAAGGATTTGATGTGATAAATCAATACAAAGTAGTGAAGAAATGTTCTACGAATAGAAAATCTGGAAAGTGTTGTCCATACTTATAATCAGCTCCTTTTGCTCTACCACCTATTGACTTCAAAGGTCATTTATTTCTTAAGGAGATTAATTTGATTTCAGTATACACAGTTTTCTAAATTAGTATGCAAGTGATATTTTCTCAGATTTTCTTAAATGCTCAATGCAAATGAAGGTCGGTATAATTTTCAAGTCATGAACTATTACAGTACACTGTAAATCAAATTTCACTGAACATTTTTTTCTGGCAAAGTCAAAACTTTAAAATCCACACTTAAGAGTTTTTATTCATGCTCTCATAACTAGTTTGTAGCATTTCGGATCTAACCATATCTTGAGAACTAATTTGGAGAATTGGGACACCAAAAACCCTCCGCTCTGTATCTGTGTGCATTGTGTAGTCAAAAGAGAAAAAGACCAACAGCTGGTACGGTGTGTGTGTGTGTGTGTGTGTGTTTTGCCTCATGAGGCCTGGATAGGGATCGGTGTTGAATTACTCAGAGTAGTTTGGATGAAGAAAGGTGGAGTGAGCGGGCTCCACAGCCAAGAAAGTGAAGGGGTGACAGATGAACAGCGTGACGGGAGACGCAGGGAGGTGATTACTGGCTAATTAAGCCAAAGTCTGACATCCAAAGCAGTTCTCATGCTCTGGCACAAGGCATTGTGGTCAGGAATTTGAGAAATGCATTTGATCAGTGCGGTGTGTTATTTTGGATGACTCCTGGGGACAATGCAGCCACCGGAGAAGCGAGAAGGAGAAGAGAGGCATCGACTTCATGAACATGTAAATCCTGATTTGAGTTCGTCAGAGGATGAAACTCCTATTGAGCTCATTTGCTGAAGAGGAAAAAGGTAAAAACAAAATTCCAGTTCTCAGGAGTAAAAGGTATTATTACACTGGACCCCAAACACCTTGTGACTCCCACCTCGCTCATCTTTCCCTTTTGTCCTCATGGTGAATGTGCGTGTGTGTAAGATGAGTGTTCACCTTTAGACTAAAGGAGTTAATATGATCTCCAGCTCTGCAGTTTTGACAGCTGAATAACCCAAAGAAGAAACAGACACCCCAATCTTGGCTTCGGTGTCCTGTCACGAGATAAAGCCAGCCTGCTGGGAGGCTTTGGGATTCTTCGTGAGCGTGCAGCACTGTGCAAAAGTATCATGAAGTTTTACACATTTCATAACATTTCCACCTTGTATTTCGATATACTTTATTGGATTATTATGTGAGAAACCAGCCAGAAGCAACAAAAGTGAACTGGAAAGAAATTTATACTATATTACACAGATTTTTTAAACTTTTGTTTTTTGGGGGGGTTTTTATGTTTTTCCAAAATAACATATTGTAGGTGCAGAATGCCTATAGTCTGATAACTAAATCAAATTCAGTGCAACTAATTGCCTTAAAAAGTAATTTAACGGAGTCCATCTGAGTGATTTAATCTCATGCCAAAGTTGATTAGAAAACGACAAAAATTTTAAGCCTGTATGTAAAAAAAAAAAAAGTGCAGCTAAAACTGCAAACATGGAGGTGGCAGCATCATGCTGTGGAAAAACTTGTGTTTTTATTCCATTCAGTTCAACTAAACCCCACATACAGGTATATTACTACGGTTTAAGATCCTGCTTTTATCAAGCACCATTACTAGGAATTTTTAGAAAAACATTTTGGCACCAGGATGCAATTAAAATATTCCATATAGATTTTTATAACACTCTCCATAAGAACAAAAATGTGTGAAAGCATTAAAACCAAATTTTTCTCTAGAGAATAATGTCTGTAAGTGACAATGTCCTGAGTATGCTTCTCCTCAGCCCCGGGGGTCAGACTCCTCTAAAGGCTCACAAGATAAACCTGAGAGGTCAGGGGATGATTAATGGAGGAAAGGGAGAAACAAACAAAAAACAAAAATCACAATTCAAGATGGTGGAATCCCCCCACCCTACTTTTCACCAAACGAACACAGAGTTTAGAGAGGGTATGTGAGAAATTAGTATTTAAAATGCAACTATGTTATTGTATTTATTGTGGAGCTTCAAGAAAATACTTTTAACTTTTAACTGAAAAGTCAAACGGTTTGAAGTTTCATCCTTATGTCACCATTTCAAATTTCTTCATGCTCGTAGTTGCCAAGCAAAACTCAGGGACGATAACGCACACAGAGGAGTTTCAAAAAGTGTTTATTTGGCAAAAAGAGAAAGAATATGATGAGAGAAAGTTGATTGCATCCTGTACGTGCAATGAATGAAAGTCAGCTCTGAAATTAATCTTTTTGTGTCATTCTTAGATGTTGATTCAACAGTAAATAGTAATCTCAGTCCATGATACTTCTTGTTCTTAGTCGTTTATAATAACAGCTTCTTTCACTCCAACAATAGGATGTTTCTATTCCATGTGGGAGGTAGCGTGTACGCTTAGCGCCATCTACTGGCAGAGGACAGCTCTTCCGCGACAGAATAAAAGCTTTATGTTTGAAAGTTGGAGGAGGACATCTAGTGGTTGGTCATAGCATAACCTCTAAATGTCTACATGAAGAAATGAGTAACAGATATGCATGAAAAAGCTTTGCATGAAGCAGCGATGTATATTTTTTAATTTGGTTTGCATTTCTTGGTCTTCAGATCTGAGTGTAGCGCAGGTATTTTTTCCCAGAAGGCATCTCTTTGGTTGTTACTCCGTTGGGGAAGAGAGCGGAAGCTTCGGAATCGGGAAGTGAAGGAATGACCATGACTTTCTCACCAGGCTAATAAGGAACAAAACAAAGCAAAAAGAAATTGCTAAGAACTAAATAAATAAATAAAAAATAAACTGGAAAAAAGGCAATGGTTTGTCACATCACATGATTAAAATAAGTAATGTGTCATCTACTTGAGACTGGGGCAGTGCTGAGGCTGGGTGTCTGTAATTTGAACTTTTGTACCTTCCAGTCGACGGGCGTGGCCACCTTCTTCTGCGCCGTCAGCTGCAGAGAGTCGATGGCTCTGAGGATCTCGTCAAAGTTCCTCCCGGTGGTGGCAGGGTAGAGGATGGACAGCTTCAGCTTCTTGTCCGGGCCGATCACAAACACCTGAAATGAATCCAGATCATATTTGAATTTTGTCCCAGAGAGCAAGACTAAGAAAGTATTTCCTCTCAACCAATCAATGCTCTGAGAATATAAACACTAATGGATAACCGAGTGTTAAACGTAGACAAGTAGAACTGTCTGAAAGAAATGAGGGAGGTAAATTAGCAAAAGAGGAGCTAGGTAGGATAAATAAAGGAGGAAGGACACAAGAAAGGAAGCAAGGAGAGGCATACACAAGGAAGGAAAAGGGGCAAAAAAAATACAATAAAAATCAGGAAAAAAAAGATCTTTCCCCAATGCCATTTTAAAAACTAACCAGAGCCTCACAAAATACTGAAATCCCATTCCATGGTTTCTCTGTCTGTGCAGGAGTACATACAACTTCATTTCTGTAAAATGTTCTGTTCAAAAGCGGCAACATGTTCTCTGTGGACCTGCAGAAGTTGAAGTCTTGAATCAAACAGAAGGAGGAATGATAGTATAGCCTCCGTCTACAAAACGTGCATCACAGAATATGCTGAGTCATTGCTTGTAGCCTGAACACGTGGATGTTTTCAGATTTGATGCACTGAATTACCTTTTTTTTTTTTTTTTTTTT
Organism: Gambusia affinis; assembly: GCF_019740435.1. Classification (NCBI taxonomy): domain Eukaryota; kingdom Metazoa; phylum Chordata; class Actinopteri; order Cyprinodontiformes; family Poeciliidae; genus Gambusia; species Gambusia affinis. The sequence goes on along the minus strand of NC_057877.1, from coordinate 8,273,686 downwards.
TAAAAAAAAGCCTGATGTCAATTTTAAGACAAACCTGATCCAGAGAAAATGGTCAAACTTGAATTTTTGTTTTTATTCGTTATTGAAACCAAGCAGAAAGCGGGTTTCTTACGCAGCGAGCAGTCAGGGGTAGTCCATCCTTGTTCCTTTCGTCGGGGTCCAGCATGCCCAGCTGGACCGACAGTTCTCGCTTGTCATCGGCGATGATGGGGAAAGGCAGAGGGGTGCCGGCGTCGTTGCCATACGCCATCACATCCTGTAACGGGGCGTCGGACGCATTATGCTTTACACATTGCTTAGAGCTACAACTGGAAGAGTTTTCTACAGTGTCACTGTAGCTAGAGGTGCACTGGTCAGGCTGATATTGGTTCTAGTTTAAGATGAAAGCACATTAAAGAGAAACAGCAGTTCTTTGGTAATGTTTAACTTTAACATGGATTAAACTAACCTTCCTTAGCTTCTTCTAAAATATTTCTAAATTAAGAATTTTTTTTTATTTGCCCACCAGGAATAGTAAAATGCATTTTATTGACCAATAAACATTCATGAACTAGAGGAGTGTCTCTACGGTTGAAATAATTGGACTTTGAACCAACAGTAAAAGTCAATGAGCACGAAACGTCAATAAAATGATCAAATCCCTGATTCAGTTTGAGGTTTATTAAAACAATCCTGCTTCCCCTAGTCATGAGGACTTCAAGCAAGGTCTGGGTCTGCTCCAAGTTAGAATGCTTCACCTTGCTCCATTTCTTGTGATCCTCAATGCTGTCGATGGACAGGGCGATCATCTTCACCCCGCGCTTCTTGAACTCATCGGTGAGCTTGGCGGCGCGCGAGAGCTCAGTGGTGCAGACGGGAGTGTAATCCGCCGGGTGGGAAAACAAGATGCCCCACCTGCAGGAAAAAAAATAAATAAATAAAATCCATTGTCTCTACCGGAGGGATTGACGTCAAGCTTAACTCATGAACATATGATTTTAACAACACATGACTGCTATTAACAATTGGACCTCAATAAAGCCTAAAAGGTCAGTGTACCTCATTCTAGTCACATGTTTGGGAACCTCAGGCTGAGGCACAAGCTTTCTGGATTTATTATTCACAAATCCCCTGAAGGGCTGATAAGAGCAACATAAGTTAAGAAAATGATAATGCTATGGCAGACATCAAAAGCAAAACATCACATTGTTTCTTTTGATTTGGCATCACATGCAGTAAGAGGGAACAGAAAACCCCTCGCCCCAAGCGGTATGAGGATCACCTGATGTCTAGCTGGTCAGAATCACACCACCTCCCACCCCCATGCCCTCTGGAGCAGGTTCCAACAACAAATTATTCAAAATGGGCTTTGTCCTGTGCTTTCCAGGGATTCGAGCTTCCACGTGCACTGGCAGGAACAATCTTAATCGATGAATAGCATAACAGGAAGCAAGAAAATCTAGGACGCAGCTTTAACAGATGACTGCCTCTCCCAAACCACCAACTATTCCCACCGTGAGAAAGAAATAAGTTAGTGTCCAGCACATGTGCTCATTTGCGTGGCGTCCGCAGGAGGAAAAGAAATCCACAAAATTTTAATTCAGAGGTGGGTGACAACAGGTTTATCCTGTTTGGCTAATATTTACCAGTTTTATTAGAAACAAACATGTAAAAAGATCATGCACCCTTACCCAGCATGAAAGAAAACATACAATCCCACTAAATCAACACTATTTTTGAACAATCAAGCCTCAAAGTATATGTTTTTCTATAAATTTTATAAATTGGCCTGTTTTCTAAACTTTGAATTAGTTCTGTGCTCAGTAAAATAAAGATTACAGGCAAATAATTCAAGTTACGCACCCTGCTTATATAAACCTGTCTATTGTAGCCAGCTTGTATCACTTAACTGTGAAGTCATACGGAGTTAGATAAACACAATACAACTACATCTAGAGTTGATCTGCTGTAATGTCATACTTTCCACTCCACACTCCAGAGAGCAGGGTTTCACCACATGTTCCACGTTACTCAAAGATGCAGAAAATTGAGAAGTTGTGGTTTGAGGTAGAGCTCTTCCGAGCGTGCGCACTTACGAGTCGCCCAGAAAATCGTGAAATTTAATCCTTCCGGAGGTCGTATCCGCCTCAAAGTTTGGGAACACTTCTCCTAGCAGAATCCCAGGCATGGCCGGCTCTAAGCTGAAGCTCACACGCTGAAGTAAAAGGCTGACAGACCTGGAAGAGAGCAGCAGGCACTGCGATAGCGGCTCAAGGGAGCATGAATGAACCCGGAAAGGGGGGCGTGGTTAAAATAACGCACTGTAGACCGCTGACCAATCAGAGAAGAGGCGTTAAATTCGTTATTATTTATTTTCTTTTCATCTTTTACTAGTACCTGAATGGATAATATAAACTATACAAATACAAAACGTAAGAGAAAGAAGCATTTTATGTATAAAATGTCGCAATTTTATTTAGTTATAAATGTGCAGAGAAAAAGACATTTGCACTCACAGTGTTGGAAGAAATATTTCAGATTATTTCAAGGTGGGTTTATGTGAAGGCATTTTTAGTGATAGTTTTAGTGATAGTGGGGGAAAAAAAGCTGTAATTTTCCAGTAAGTTGGCAGAGCCCTTGTTTTAGCTGATTTAAACAACTTAAATCTCAAACTTAAAATGTTTGTAGCCATGGGATACACTGTTATCATGCATCTTATTGCCTTGGAGATTACTGTAACATAGTAACAGGTACTGGCAAATGGAGTGCCTTTAATCAAACATAGTCAACTTTTACACATTTCCTACGACAAAATGTGTGCAAAGTATTGCTTTTTTTGTGGTAGACCAAAGCAAAGCAGTGACTTACAGTGGAATGAAATGCCACAAGGTTTTGAAAAATATTTTCAAATCAATATCTGGAAAGTGTGGCATACATTGTATATAGTCCTCTCTATTGAATTTCCCTAAGTAAAGTCTAGTTAGTACACAAAACTGCTTTCAGAAACTACTTGTGTCTTATTTAATCTCACAGGGTGGGCCATGAGATTATTAATTAGACAAGGCCTCTATTTTTTATTTTTTTATTTTTTTTTGCACAAATGAAAAGAAAGCCATTGTTAAAAAAAAAATCATAAGTCCTATGAGTTACAGTTTGCCACAAACCACAAAAAGGTATGTACAGTAAACTTGTAAAAGAAGGCGTTCTGGCCAAATGAGAACAAAACAGAATTTTTTGGCCAGCATTAAAAACTCCTGACTGAAAATAAACACAGCAAACCATCACAAATACCACAAGATCAAGCTGTGAGTGACAGAGGAGGTCGGTCATTGTTGATGGTTTAGATGTTCATTTTGGTTTCAGTGCTTTTGTTCCGTACCATCTCAATTACTACATAGAAAACACCAAAAGATGTTCCTGTTTCAAAAAGAATACAGTCGTAATATGAATTAAGAATCAAAACATGGGGCTCACTTGGATTTACAGATTTATAATTATTAACCAATAGGTCCAGAGTGTAACAAAGTAACACTTTGTATTTTTATTATTCATGTTGACTGCAGACCATGTGATGAAGTGTTTTTTTGTTTGTTTGTGTGTGTGTGTGTTTACCACTGAGCTGTTTTCTTTTGGTTTGAGAATATTTAGCCCGTTAAAATACTTATATTTACTGTTTCATTTGTGGGTGAAGTATTATTTGAAGATAACAGGAAAACATGCAACAAAACCATATCTTTATAACTCACTTCAAGAATTTGAATAGCTAATTTAGACCAGGTCGGCGTAATACGGAGCCCTTTAGGGGAGATGGGGAGAAGTTTCTTTTGCTTTAACTCGCAAAACTTTTGCGTTACTTAGCAATATGCTTACTGCAATATTTGCTGGTCTATTTTATACAATCACAAATGTCAATTTAAAATTTCAAATGTATACACATTTAAAGAGCCTTAATGTTAACTATTTGGTGCAAAACACTGATTGAAAATCAATTTATTCACTGCATGTTTATGTCTGTTTGTGTCAGGTTGAGATAGAGGTGCAGACAAAAACGGCCCTTTAAACCATTCAGACTACCAACACAAAAGAGACGCAATCAAAACTGTCAGATAACTTATTACCCCGCGATAATAACTCAGAAATACTCCAAATAGTTTTAACAATAGTTCTCAATTATGCCGCATTGACTAATCAGTACATAATTGCGAGAAAACTCAAAACCTTTTGCGTTACTTCGCAAAATGTAACGCAAAAGAAAAAACAAATCCCCATGTCCCCTAACGGGTTCCGTAGCATAAGGTCCAACCACAACAATGCAACAAACACAGAAGACTCAATTTCCCAGGGTCCTCTGCGTAAAGAGCAACAAATATGGCGGTTCGCTTCAAGGTACCCGAACGTGACAGGAATTATCAACAGATGAGCTAAAGGAGCGAAAACCTTCGCAAAGCGGCTGACATTTATCATTTATCGTTGTCTTATCTTTTTTTTTTTTCTTGAGTGGACGGGTTACTAAAGCATAAAAGAGGAAATGCCTTCTCCAAAGGCTAAAAACGCCGGTCGCAGGGATGGCAGCCCGGTGCTCGGCAGTAACTTCGATTTCGTGTCGCTGACCAAGCCGCTGAACCGCTCCTCCCCGCCGCACCTCCTCCAGCGACAGGGCTCCGACCCGACCACCGCTCGCCTCCGGGCCTCGGAGAGCCCCTCGCGTCGCCGAGGCTCCGGCTCCTCCACGGGCTCGGCGAGCGGCCAGGGGCCACCTGAGGAAGACGGCATACGGCTCAACCCGTCCCTCATCGGCATCTCGCTCAGCTCCTTGCTCGCCATCGACCTTTGGCTGTCCAAGCGGCTCAGCGTGTGCGCCTGCGAGGACTCGTCGTGGGGCAGCGCGCGCCCCTTGATGAAGCTGATCGAGGTATCCGGACATGGCATCCCGTGGCTGGCAGGCGCTGCTTACTCCATGTACAAGAGCGACAGTGCTGCAGGACAGGAAGTCATGCTCAACCTGCTCATGGGTAAATGCGCTCCGTCATGCGTTCATTATTGTAAATAACACAATAACTTGACTCAATGCTAGTTCACATATCTGCTTTAGACAGCATAATAACCCTGCTTTGCTCCGCCTCCACATCTTGCATAATCCTCGCTGTAGCTGAGTGATGCTGCCTGACATGATCATAGTGTTTTCCTTTATATGTGGAAGCATCACCTGTCATTGTCACCGCTGACATAATATTCTGAAACATTTCATGGAGAACAACAGGGTAATACAAAACAACCAAATGTTTCTCTAATCCCAGAGAAACTGAAATTTGCCAGATTAATTTATTTACATTAATTCAGATCTTGAGTTGGGATGCTATACACCTTTGTGAAACACTTAAATAAGGGGGAAACAAATTAGTGCTTCATATAAGCGAAAATCCAACACGTACACAGGAAACAATTGGGTTTAAATGAGATTCCGATAAAGGGAAGCATAACATTTCTAAGCCGGATAGGTCCTGATGAATCAAAAAAATAAAGCCACAAATATTAGAAAAAATGAAGAGCAAGTAAAATCTACCTTTAATGTCTGGCGTTAAAATGAATTAGCAGAAATTAAATAAGTGTTCATCTAGTTCATTCATAGAGTTTTAAAATCAAGATAGTTAAAATAAAAATAAGCCAATACTCACACTCTCTTGTACGTACTGCTGTTGTCCATACTCAACCCCATAAATGTTCTTGCAACTCTACTTTGATTAGACCATGAGAAATAGAAACCAAAGTCAAATTCAAGTTTAGGATTAGTGACAGATTAATTTTATTTTCACTGAAAAGTTTTCGCCAAATTCTAAAACTTTCATTTTGTCCGTGGCTTTTAAAGTTTGTAGAAAATATAGATCACATTAGACCTATTAAAAAGAGAAAAATCTAATAATTTAGAACAAATATAGCCAAGCATTTGAATGCATCACTGATGATGTGACGAGAAATGTTTGTCTTCATTAGCATTTTCCTAAAATCTATTCTTCTGGAGGGCTTCCCCGCAGATTTTGGCAGAGTTGCCCCGGCGTTGCATGAATTTTTTAGCACTCTGTTGCTGGCAGACATAAATCCTCCCAAACATCAGGCACATCTTAAAAGCTCCTCTAATCAGAGTTGATGGTTTTATTCCCTTTTATGTACTGGTAACATTTCTGCAGCATCATAGTCTAACATTAACATGTGTTAACCGGTTGTCTCATTGAACAATATCTACAGTCTGCGATTGGTAACAGGAGAAGTGGACATCAGCTCGGTTCACACTGAAGACTTTTACCCAGCAGGCTAGGATGTGGTTGTTGGTGTCGGGTTGTTACTATGTTTTCTTTGACAGTTTTGACCCGACCCCATTTTATTTCCCATCACTTCTAAATAGCTTTTGCTCCAAATACCCATTCGGCAGTTTCAACTCGCATTTCACTAAACACGATTTACCGCCTTTGGAGCTGCGACAGAACCGGCTGTGTTTTTGGTATTGTTGCATGCATGGAGAGTTGCAGGCTGCATTGGTCTCTCACACTGTGTGGACTTATTAGGACACTTGGAGTAAAGCCATTGGGCAATGTTATTAGTAGTACATGTAATTTTAGTTTTAGGTCAGGTCTGTGACAGAAAACTTGATTCCAGGAGGATTGAGGAGGTGGTGCTCTGAGGTTTAATCATGTCGCATGTTTCTGATGAGGTAATACAGTCTCTTCTGAGGGTCAATAAGCATCAACTGAGTCTGGAAACTTGAATAAGATGAATGAAGTTGGAGTGGAAATTGTGTGTTGTCAGATTTGAGCAAATGTCAGTTCTGAGACTCGGGCACTTTCTTCACACAGCCACCAGATGGCGCCAAGACAATGATGTCTGAACGACTAAAGTTTGATAGGTTTCATTATTATTATAGGTTTCTGTATGTGGAGTAGGGCTGAAACAGTTAATTGTGAGACTAATTTAGTAAATTAATAATCATTAACTTGAGTATACAGACTCTAAAAATGGCCTCTGGCTGAGCAAACGACATATTCAGGGCAGTAATTAAGCCAAAACTGTAGAAAAATCTATATGTTTTGCATTTAAGATAAAAACACCTTTGTCTGTAAATACGTTCTACGCAGAACTCTTTAAGTTTAAGCTTCACCCAGTTTAGATTTACTAAAGAAATGCTATAGAGTTTAGGTAATAAAACGCAAATTTTCGTATTTCAAAAAGTAATTGAAGTATTTGATTCTTTGCATCTTCTAATGTTACTCTTAACACTGTGAAAAAGTCTTATTGATTTAAAGACTGTGCCACTTTTTTATCCAATTAATTGTCAGAAAACCGATAGATTAAAATAATTGTTAAAATTAAATGTTAAAAATTAAAAATGTTTGTGGTGCAGTGTTGTGATGTTCCTCCATGTCTGCGTCTTCTTCTTCTCTCCCACAGGCCTTCTGCTGGACGTCATCCTGGTCGGCGCGGTCAAAGCGGTGGTGCGTCGGCGTCGGCCGGCTCATAACCAAATGGACATGTTTGCCACCTTCTCCGTGGACCGCTACTCCTTCCCCTCCGGCCACGCCACCCGAGCCGCCATGTGCGGCCGCTTCCTGCTGGCCCACCTGGTGCTGGCTGCGCCGCTCAGGGTCCTGGTGCTGCTGTGGGTGGGCCTGGTGGGGCTCAGCCGGGTGCTGCTGGGCAGGCACCATGTTACCGATGTGCTGTTTGGGTTTTGGATGGGGTACTGCCAGTACAAACTGGTGGAGATACTGTGGCTCTCTCCTCAAACTCTACAGGGGCTGCTAGGGCATTTAACTTAGATTTAGAGACTGAGAGGAAGAGAGGGCTGTGAAATGGGTTTGCTTTAAGGGCCTCTGTACATTTTTTATTTTCATTTCTCTGCTCTAAAATTGTTTTCATCGGGGTAGACTCGGGAGAAGAGTTCCCCAGAGTACTGCTTTCTGCTACTTCACAGACATTCAGTCTGGTTCTTACCTTTCATTTGGGTTTGTAGATAAACGTCAGCAACATTTTGAAACAAAACCTGCGCAGGTCTGTCTTCTGTCTCTAATATGTTTAGAATCAGGCAAGACTTGGGTTGAGTCTTCTGAGGGGTCCTGAAGCTGGCCTCTGTTTGGATGAGCAGCTCAGATCATCAAGACGGGTCTCACCGACGCTCCATCACCTTCAGATCTTTGGAGTTTGGCACTCGGGTCCTCTGGGTCCAGATAAATGCCAGGATCCAAATGTCTCTGCAGATCATCGTCGGCGTTAATCACAATGTTGTTATCGATTAGTTCAAGGGTTTAAAGACCAAATTGGAGGAGACTCTGTTTAGCACTTTAGCTAACTCAACTTTCAACCTTCCTGTTCGTCAGGATACACACGGTGACTAAACACATTTTCTAGGACCAAGTTGTGCTTATGTCTTTAAGAAAAATGAAATGATCAAGATAGTATTTGTTTTTTTCCATTAGTCCAGAGGCAAGCGAACATAAGAAGTAGTTTTGAGTTCTGATCCATAAGATGCGCTAAAAAATAAAACTAATGCATGTTTAGATGTTTTTCTACTGCTGTGGATGAGTCACTGTTGTTAAAGTAAGATTTGTAAAGTTGTTTCAAACATGTGGGTTGGCTGGACCATGTGATAGATTACCAGGAGTTCATCAGTAATAATATTAGCCATTATTCTCAGTGCTCATAGACGATCTATTCATTAACGTCTAAGATTTTATATTCACCCCTTCACATTCAGAGTAAACCCAATTAGCTTCTTATAATCAATCTTGTCATCATGTTTACACTTTTCTGACTGATAACCTGTTCCGTTGAATTGCAAAGATCTGGTTTTCCTGCTCTACCAGATCAGATCCGACCACTGAGGGGAAATTTTAAGGATTTGGGAGTCGAATGTTGGGTGTTTACACTTGATCCTTTTGGCCATGTTTGCTTGTATCTGTGGATTTTGCTTTACCCAGCAGCAGCAATCATAAAGTTCTGGTTCACTAAGCCTTATTAATATCAGTGGGAACATGTATACGTTTTTAAATCTTCTACTTGATGTACTCTAGCACTTATAATCGGTCATCCGTCACAGCGCCTCCCTGCTTTGGGTGTCAGTTTTTTTATTTCACTTGATTGTTTCCTTTTTAAGTACTGTTTTTAATAATTTATGACTACTGAGGGACAAATTCTCATCTGAATTTCCAACATTTAAAGAAAATCTCTGAAGAATATGCAATTAGGTAAAAGCTAAACTGTTGTTTTTAAGGACTCTTAAATGAAACACTTGCAAGAATAATCAGAAAAAATACGAGAATTGTAAACTGTAAGGTCAAAATTCCTGAGAGACTGTCTAAGCATATTGTTTGTTTAAATAATCAGCTAACGCCTTCTAGCTTTCCACTCTGCACGGAGAACAGTTTCAGGCTTTCTACATTGTAAAGGACACGACGCATCGTCATGGCTACCTCCTCAATACCAACATATTCACTGATCAATAATTACAGAACATCTTTAGCTGTAGAGAAACTAATGCCAAAAATCATAGATGTGCTGTTTTATTATTATTATATGAAAGTTTACATGTGTGATGCATGGGGTAAGGCTCATCTTCTCCTCAATGTCAAACATTCAAATCCACAGAACAAATAGATGCTTTAGTGAAAGAAACAACAGAAGTCAGACAAAGGCTGAGGTCTCAGAGAAGATGGGCTACTTTCTTTTTTTCATACGAAAACTAGCAGGAAATGAACTAATTCCTCAACTGCAGGTGTGTCAAGCCTGTGCTCCCGGTTCACACTGCGAAAACAATCCTTGGAAGGTTTCGAGAACTTTAGTTTTGTGCTCTATATGGCCTGAAAGTTCATAGGGGTCAGCGGGTGGTGTACAGTTTTGTAACTTTCTTTACCACGTAGAGTAATAAAAACATAAACATATCTGCCTGTCTGTGGAGCATGCCAAAAAGAATTAGCCTAACCAAGAACATTTTCCAGTGCAACATATCTTCGCTGGAGCTGATGTATTGCTGTACAATGTCAAACACATTTTCATGACTGTGACAAAAACCGAACTAAATCTTATTTCTCTTCTGCAAACTAGCAAAAGTTGCCTTTCTTGTGAATGTGCTGCTGATCTTTGTTTTGAAATCCCTCATCATTTCTTTCTAAGATCTCTAAAGGCAATAACCTGCAGACTGACATCCAAGGCGTCTAAATACGATGAGTCTTTCTTTAGACTTGAGCTATTTTTTCACAGCGTGTGTTTGAGTGTGCATGCTTAGGAGTTCATTTTTTTAATCATCATCCATGTGATTGCACTTAATATTTACATAAAAGGGGGCATTTCTGCAAATCGTCAATGAGTTGTAGTGACGCAGTCGGTGGAGATGACGCAACAAGTATGTGGTTTGAGGTGTGTGACGCTCTGGTTAGCCTTAGCGGCTTCTTGCTGGTTTTTTTGAGCCAGATCCAGACGCTCCATTCGACAAACTTTTCCATCGGCGACTGTTTGGTTGACCCGTGTCAGACTGTGCCCTCTTTCTGCAATAACGGACCAACGGTCTTCCCAGCACATGGCGACTTTCCAGATTTCAGCATCCTTTTGCTGTTGCGAATCACAATATGCTGAATAGCACATTTATGACCAAATTTGTTTTATGGTTGTCCTACTGTGAAGAATATGAATAAGAATATAACCGAAGAGAAGCAAAGTAAAATAAGTTGCTACACTGTTAATATGTGAGTGGTGGATAGATTTTGCACTCATCGGCTGTTTTCGGTTTTGCTTACTGAAAACCAGTATACTGTATTGAAGCTTTTATCTTGAAGTGTTCAGATGTATCTTGGTGTGATCGCATTGTGTCGTGTCAGTACATTTGCTTCTGCTGTTAAATATGTTAAAGATTTTTAATTAAATGGGGAACGCAATTGAAACCGCTTGGCGTCATTTCTGATGCGTGTGTGTGAGACAAATTATTGGAAAAAAATCTACTTTATTTTTCAGCTCATAAATATTTTGGTTTACCCAAATGAGCATCATCAGCGATGCTCATTCAATTTATCATTTCAGAACAAAGTGTTTTTAATTATGCGCTAAACATAATAACGGAGTTCATCATGGTTAGGTGCTTGGGTCAAACACTTTTTACATCATTAATACTTTAATTAGAGAGCAATTCATAAATACTACCGCTACATAATTGGTGGTGAAATATTTTCGTCTGTGAATCAGGATAATGCCAATAAGTCACGCAATTAAGCTAAAAGTTGAAAAGAAACCAAGATGTTGAATGAAGAGATTCAAGATGTACAAACCATAGATTTGAAGAACAGCGGCACATTTTAGAAGTGGAGAGTCTAAATGCAAACACACAGCAAACTCTTCAGATTTGGAAAAAAAACCAAAAACGTATCAATTTCCTTCTAATTCACATGAATGAAATGAAATAAAAGATAAAGTAAATCATCTGAATGCATTTGTCTTCAAGGGAATGTGAGACAACAAACTAGAAGGCCCCACAATATAGTGTAGAAAATGCTTTCAATATTTCAGTAGATTAAAGCTGGACATTGTGCATTTAAAAATAAAAAATCATAATGCAATCATGCAGATGGCGTGTGCAGTGAATGCCACTCGTTCACCCGCCAGCCGTCTCCCACCCACTTGATTGGAACACAAACTGGACTTTAGTCGAAGTAAAACCTCACTGATTTGGGTAAACATTGCTCAAGCCAATAAAAGCCTTTTTGGGAAATTAGGTCAGAAAAAAGAGAAAACAATGAGGCTCTGCGATGGTTCCTTTGTGTATAAAAGACTGCACTTCAGGTGATGCTGCTCCAAACTGGACAGGACAGCAGCACACAAGGATCATCACGGTAAGAAAAGGCACACTAGATTTCTGTCCATTTTATAGGTAAAACATTACAGTCCATGTGTGGTTTAATAAGATGAAAGTAAAGGGCTCAAGGAGTTTGCACAGGCCGTTTGATTAGTGTTCACTCTGTGAAATAATCTAATCAAAAATAAAGTCAACAATCCAGTGCTTTCAATGAACTGTAAGATTGCCTTCGCCCTGATTTGTACTTCTAAGAACCAAGAAGATTTTATGATAGAACATGAAAGCAAAAGCTGATAAGAATACGATGCAGAGGGCAGGGGAACTGTTAATTACTTTGGGTGCAAGTAGGCAGATAGTGAAATACTGCAAAGTTGTACTTTTGGTTTAAAATGTCAGTAAAGCATTTACAGAAAATGGACTTACGTAAAGTAAGGAATCACAGATATCAGTGATGCGAAGTACACTGGACGACACAAGGGGAGGAAAGATGGGGGGAAAAAGATTTCAGCAAAGTTGCCGTGAACACATTGAGAAATGGGGAAGAGGAAAATAAAATGAAACCCTTGATAACAGTGGAATTGCTCAACTAAAACTGCACATATGGTTGCTAAAACAGTTTATTTCCTGTCCTGCTGCAGCTCCATCCCGGTGCAGAGAGTGGCAAGGATTGGGCCGGGCCCCTCGGGCCTCACCAGCGTCAAGGCTTGCCTGGATGAGGGCATGCAGCCCACCTGCTTCGAAAGCAGCGACGACATAGGAGGACTCTGGACGTTCAAGGAAAGACGCCATCTTTAGTTGAATTTCCCTATGTTTAGTCATCAAGTGCAACCTGTTGTTAGTTTAAACCCTTCAAAAGCCTAGTGGCCCTAACATGTCTTTATCATTTTGCTTTTAAGGACTTAAGAAGCTTCCCTCCAACCAAACCATGATCAAAGCTGTTGACAAGGACACTAAGGACATTGAGAAAAACTAACTTCCCATTATTGTCTTCTTTAAAGATCATCTATTTTTAGCGGTCTATTCAAAGTTTAATCTTACAACAATTCGATCGCATGTACCAGCCCCTAAAAAGCAGGAATGTCTGAATGGACACCGTTTACCATGCTTATTGCATGAAGTTTTAAACTTATTATCCACCATTATCTTTTCAAATATAAACTGTGAATTCTCTTTTCACATCCGCCCAGTTGGAGGAGCCAGAGTCCGCCATTACTGGCCGCCTGGTTAAGCTGAGCCTGATGATCCTGGCGGCGTAGGCCTACTACTTCCCCAGACCCCAAACCCAGCCTGCTGTCCAACATCCATCCACAGACCGTCTGAAGATGAGAGACGAACTCTGGATCGTTCAATCCAATCCGCTCAAAATCAGACTGATGACAGTGACATTGTATAATTTTTTTTGTGTGTGTGTTTACTTTTTGTGAACTCTTGGAAGTGGATTGCCAAATTATGCTTATTAGGCGACTCTTTCAAAATACAAATGTAGATTTAAAATGTGTAAAATGTGTTTGTGCTTTTAAACAGGTCAGCTAAACCTCACACTGGCTGTAATTAGGATTTTAATCCTAATGTAAGCGATACGTTCAAACATGTATATTTAAGTAAGTCATTTTTGTTTTCTATTGCAAATGCAAAAAAAAAAAAAATTTAAGTTTTTTATTTTTCAAAGTTTTTTTTTTGTTTTTTTTTTTACCTCAATTATCACCCATTTTCTTTTTACTGAAAGAGTCCATCAGACTTTTTATTAAATATCTAGTAAGTATGTTTTGTTTTTCCTCAAAAGCCTCTCCCCTGAACGTCTGATTGTCATTGGTGCTCAATGCATTGCACCCTTACACGTCCTTTAATTCTGCATGTGTCACTTTGTTTTGTTGCACAGTTGAGGAACATTAGAAAATATACAGTACCGTACCCTGCATCTGCTTTACTTCATCTCCTGGATGTCTGTTCCATGTCTGTTTCATCAGGCATTTAACATAATGGTTGTGTGCAAAAACAATCTTTTCATCAGAACTTGCATATTCATGACAACAGCACCCTTCATGTTTTTTGAAACCACATTTCTGGATGTGCGAAGTTCATCATGTCCATCTTGTATCGCAGCATCAAATTTTGAGAACATTTTTTTCAAATAGAGGATCGTTACCAATAAAGCCGCCAATATTATTGGGAATCCTAACAGAAGTATCTTTCAGGTCATAATTCAGTATCCATCTAATATCTAGTGATTTTATTATCTATGGCTTCCTGTTTCTGCTGAGTATAAATATGATCTTTTCTCCTCAGTCAGATAGTGCTGTATTAACCTTCTACGTTTTGCATGAGATTACTCAGTACCACCAAACTAACGTCCTAAATGAGATATTTTTGCAATATGTTCTGTTCTGATCGATTTATTTGTCAAAATGGAGTTTTAGGGGTTGTACTACAGCAGTTTTGGAGACAATTAAGGTAAATGTATCAATGTCTTCAAAACAAATGATTTGTCGTCAAGTTGGTGAGAAAAAAAACACATCTGATCATACACAAGCATCTGAAAACAATACGAGTTCCCATTTTGTTGAAAGACATCCTGAGGCTCTTGTTGGCTGCACATAAGATTCTGATCAATTTTCACTTTACCAAGTAAGTCATTTTTATTTTGAATCTTCATTCAAAACCACCCCACGCAGATTCCACCTGTGGGTTATTTTTTGATCACAGGAGAGAAACAGGTACATCTCTTAGTAGGACATCGTGTTTATGTATTTAAGCTAATCATTTTACCACAATTCAGACCAGACCAACATGAGAAGTTGTGAAAAACACCTTTTAATCCAGCTATTGTCCAAAAAGAGCTTCTGTTTGTTTGTTTGTTTGTTTGTTTGGGGTTTTTTAACTTCAGATTTAAAAGTGAAGCGAAAACATGAATCTGGAGGAACTGAAACGGCACCATAGTGCGCCCCCTGGTGCTGACTTCTCGCAGTGTATTCTCCTCATTGCGGGAATTTCAAGGAGGCAAATGATCAGCTCAACCTGGAGCTTCTGTAAATGTGAATGTTGCTTTAAGAGTCGAAACTATGAGCTTTTGAAATCACTCCATGGCCTGTGAAATTTTTCCATGCACTTTCACTTGCTGAGAAGGTTGTTTTTTTTCGGGTTTTTTCCACAGCTCAACACAAAGGGGGGTTTCGATCAAAGCTACCCAGAACCTTTATCCTCTGGAACTTTTGCAGCCGCCTGCTGTCTGGTACAAAGAGCACATTCGTACAGTTTCTTTCATTAATGAGTAACATTAGCAGCAGATATTTTTCTTTCTTTCTTTTTTCAGATGTTCAATTTTTAAATTAGGATATTATGGTTTTTCCACTCTTTTATTAATCCAGCATAAATATGAGCCAGTGCATTTTCTCATTAGTAGTCCCATTAAGAGTAATCTAAAATACTTTATTCACGAAGAATGTTGATGCACTTAACTCATTTAGGTGCCAGAGACCAGGGTGGAATTTTCCATCAGCCTGGACAAAGTCTGGCCTGCTCTGTCCACGTTACCTTGATGCTTTTTCCCCCCGCATGTGGCATTATCATACCCCTGCCCCACATATATAAGTCTTCCAACATCCTCAAACCATTCTTACTCTACTCCTTCTACAGATTTGGTAATAAATCCTTGTTAACTGGAAAGTTATTTTTAAACCTTTTTGGGTATTTTCTAAAACCAGCCAAGTCAGGGTTCTGAACTTTGACCCTCGTCCCTGGAGCTGGTAGTAGATTGTGCTTTTCCATTAAACCAAAAAAGGATTTGTGATCCTGAATAACCAGTGGAGTGCCAAGGAAGAAGCTAAAATGTGCATAACATAGAGGGCATTAGGGGATAACATCCAAACCTCGGGTTATTTTGATAACTTTTGCTCAACCATAAGAGAGAAAACAGTGACAAGCAAAAGTAATAATTTGATCCAAACCTTCCCATTGCAACTGACTGAATTGATGTCCTGATGGAAGGTGAATCTCCATCACAATCTCAAGGCCACTGCAGCCTCTAGTACAAATTTTCCCACAATATTGTCATGTGTACCTCCATTCATCTTCCATTAATCAGCTTTTCTGTCCTCCTCACAGCATGATGCTGCCACCGCCCTGTTACACCATGGAGATGCATCAAGTGATGTTCACAGTGATGTGCTTTACTACTTTTCTTTAACACTATATATTGTCATTGTAGGCAAATATTTTAGGCAGATCACCTTCTTCCCTCTTGGTGCCTACAGACAAACTATGATCAGGACTTAATGTGTCTCTCTTTCAACACTAGTTTTCTATTTGCCAGATTGGTGGAGTGCACAAATAACAATAATTCTGCCAACAGATTCCCCCGTTCGAGCTATGGATCTCTGCAGCTCCTCCAAAGTTACTATAAACTTCATCAGGTTCTCACTAGGTTTATTCTGTTGTATTTTTTCCCCATTCCTGGAGGAGAAGGACATACTTAAAGGAATGGAATACACTTTTCAGATCTTTATCTTTAAAAAGGAGGGGGGGGGGGGAAGCATTTTCTAGATGCTTCAACAGACTGAGATGTTTAAAGTGTTGATGTGAGGTCTGAACGTCATTCAACGGTAACACAACTTGATGTGAAGGACATGACCCATGGTCTCAGTTTCGTCAAGAGAACCGTCCTGTCTGAGCATAGACCCTGAAAGGCAATCAGAGGCAATCTCTGAGTAAACAATAGTTTACTGAATAGTTGACATTCATAAGCTGGAAAAGTTTGTACACATTAACTAATTTATTGACTCCATCTACTCTACCAAGTGCAATCGAGTTCACAGAAAATGATTGGGGAATTATATCACTCCAACCGAGTCAGTTGTGACCTTGACTTTTAGTCAGTGTGATGAAGGACTGAGTGATTGAAGAAGGGACAGAACTGTGACCTGCTGAACAGACATCAGTAGACGGACTGAGGACAGATGATGCAGCTGCGCAGACGAGCTCCACGAACTGCAGAATTTTTTTTTTTTTAACTTCGTGTTTTTAGATTCATTTCACGTGTACAATGAGTCCAGACTTGTTTATAACCGCAGTTTGTCAAACGGAGCGCGCATCTAGATGGCGGTGTGCACGCGCAGCCTCTCAAACAAACACGCGCGTGTCCGAGCGAGCGCACACCAAGACAGCTGACAGTAGAAAAATTAATATCACTATGTACTTTATTATTATTATTATTATTATTATTATTATTATTATTATTATTATTATTATTATTATTATTTTTTTTTTTTTTTTTTTTTTTTTTTTAAAAACGCACATCTTGACCATATTTGTAACGACGCTTGACATATCAGGTCCTCAAAGTTTTGGACCGCCCCTTTTAAAATCACATGACCCGAACGTATGCGTACAGTTACAGTAGTGGTCTGTACTACGGTACTGATAAAGCTCTAAAATAAATTTAAAAAATAAAAAATACTTCCATAAATTAATTGATGGCGTATTTCTCTGATCGATAAAAGAAAAAGTACATGATCCTCTCATCCATAGACTGCATACAGATACAGTCGAGTGTCTTTTTCTGGAGGGGGAAAAAAAAGTCAGCAGCGGTCTGTATAAAAGTCGGCGCTCTGATGAGATTCCTCCCTTTTCCAGAGACAGGCCAAGAAGCACACAAGGTAAGACAAATAAGCTACTGCAAGAAAACTTTTTTTTTTTTTAATATATATATTTTTTATATAGTTATTATGTTCCATCCATCCATCAATTTTCTATTCACCTTTGTCCCTAATGGGGTCGGGAGGGTTGCTGGTTCCTATCTCCTGCTGCGTTCCGGGCGAGAGGCGGGTTCACCCTGGACAGATCGCCAGTCTGTCGCAGAGTTGTTATGTTATTTTTCATAATTAAATCCTTTCATCTTTAACATGCCTGTTCTTTAGAGTCATGAGGAAAGTAATGAGGTCATTACAAATCTCGACATGTTTTTTGCATTGTCATTATTTTTTTGGCATGGATTGTATTGTTGTTATTTTGCATTTAGATAGAACATTCCAATTTGTGTATTAAAAAGTTATATATATATGCATATATATAGTACGGACCAAAAGTTTGGACACACAGTTGTGTCTAAACTTTTGGTCTGTATACAGTACAGACCAAAAGTTTAGAATACAATTAAAGAATCTCTTTAAAAATACATTTAAAGTATCTCTGTGCAAGAGAAAAAAGTAAGGATTAACCAAAATGTTTTAAGTTAAAAAAAAAAAAAAAAAAAAAAAAAAAAAAAAGAGACATAAGTTGTACAAGACAAAAAATTCCAACAGGGGAAAAAAAAAGCAGGTCTTAACACGAACTGCACAGATGTGATATAACAATTTGCAGTGTCAGTGGGTTTATGTGATTTAAAGGAAAACCTTTGTTCTGCTTCTAGGAACTTGTTTTATGACTGTGGCTGCAATCAAGAGCATAACTGAGGGTTTTATCTGGAAGCCTCAAAAGCCTGCCTCCCCTCAAATATCGGCCGTGTTTATCAAAACTCAAACTTATCTTAAAGTGCTTGCACTGTAAAGATGTTTTGTGAATTCAGCTGAGCAACAGTTTGGTGTTTTGCTTTGATTTCATCATCACATAAAACTGATAGCTGCGAGAAAGCAGCTTTGAAATCACATATGATCACTTTTAGAAACCACTTTGTAAGATGTTTTTGCTTAAATAAATAAATAAATAAATAAATAAATAAATAAAGACACATTTATTTAGCTTTGTTTCTGTTTACGAGTGGTGCTAAATGCACCGTTACCTGTATACAAGAAAATGAACAATATTTTTTTGAAACTGAACAATTAAACCGGATTGAAGGCAAGAAGCGCTGATTGTAACATTTAAAAAAATAAGTAAATAAAAGCTGAACCAATGTTTCCTTATCTCGTGATCATATGAAATGTATTGCTAGAGAAAACCACATCTAAATCGCCTGAGACGCTACCATTTTTCCACCTTATTGACTCCTTAAGCTGCGTCTTGTCAGGGGAGTGTAGTCTGAACCTGTTGAAATCTGTAAGCACACGCCAAAGGAGACAGATCCATCTAATAGAAAACAGAACTAGAAGTTTCTTTACAAAGCAGAGAAACAAATGGTAGCAGTTTGGAAAAAATAAGGTTGGATTCAGGATTTCAACGGCAAGGGGTGAAAACATTTTATAATCCACACATCAAATGTTTTCCTGCTTTAAGCAACCACCTTGACTGGCAGGTTAGTAATGAGTTTTGAGACATATCTCTGTAGTTTGTATGCTAAAAACCCTAAAATTATGGGGAAAAATTTAATTCTAGTCTGAGCTAAAGACTTCTTTAAAGTGAGTTTATGACACATCATTACTTTAATTTGATTCAACAATTTAAATGAATTGTGTGGAACACCGTGACATAGATTTTTCAGTGAAATCTTTGATCTTATGCACTGTAACTCGTACACTTTTCTTTCGTCCTGTCCTGTTGCAGCTCCATCATGGTGCAGACAGTCGCAGTGATCGGGGCGGGCCCCTCGGGTCTCACCAGCGTCAAGGCTTGCCTGGATGAGGGCATGGAGCCCACCTGCTTCGAAAGCAGCGACGACATAGGAGGACTCTGGAAGTTCAAGGCAAGAATCTGCTGGCTGCTGCTGAGGAGATCATTTTAATCCTGCAGATTTCCCTGAGGAAATTTTTAATTCTCCGTCTTTCCAGGAAGTCTCGGAGCCGAACAGGGCCAGCATATATCGCTCCCTAACCATCAACATCTGGAAGGAGATGATGTGCTACAGCGACTTCCCCATCCCCGCTGATTACCCAAACTACATGCACCACTCTAAGATCCTGAAGTACTTCAGGATGTACGCAGAGCACTTTAAAATACTGCAGCACATTCGTTTCCAGGTAAATGCACAAGAAGAAGAACTCATGAAATCGTTCTGGGTCTGTTCAGAGAGCTTTGTCGACCTTTTCCTTGTTCTTCGTCTATAACTTAGACCTCGGTGAAGAAAGTCACGCAGAGACCGGACTTTTCTCGCACCGGTCAGTGGGAGGTGGTGACAGAGAATAAAGATGGACTGGAGGAGAAGCACATCTTTGATGCAGTCATCTGCTGCTCTGGTCATTTCAACTACCCCAACCTGCCTCTTAAAGACTTCCCAGGTAATATGTGGTGGAAAATACAGAGCCTTGTGCAAGTATTCATTCTTGAACTGTTTAATATCACGCTACAAAAACACAAAATCTTATCAAGTATTCTTTTTTTCCGTCTAGCTTCTAGTGCAGTAATCTTATAGTACACTTGAATTAGGCCAAACTAACTTACAAGCTGGTTTGAAGTGAATAGTTCCTTGATAGTGATTGTAAAAAATGAAGTATATGTTCCTTTGGCAGACTTTTCTCTTATAACATTGGAAAAATGTACAAATAATTTAATAAGTTGCTGTTTTAATGCTAATCATCCTCGTTATTTGCGTTCCACTCGCTCAAATATTTTTCCAACATGTTCCAGGAATTGAGACGTTTGAAGGAAAGTACTTCCACAGCTGGGACTACAAGGGACCTGAGGACATGCACGGGAAGAGAGTGGTGGTCATCGGCATCGGCAACTCAGGAGGAGACATCGCCGTGGAGGGCAGCAGAGTAGCTGAGCAGGTCGAGAAGACTTTCTGGTTTTTTGGGAGTTTTTTTTTTACAGCCGTTGCCACATTGAAAGTCTTGCTCTCCCTGTAAAATGCGGTGCACACTTTCATCGACGGCTTCATTCACGTGTTGTCCTTGAATCTTTTCCTGCAGGTGTACCTGAGCACTCGCAGCGGTGCCTGGGTCATCCGTCAGGTTTCCGACAACGGCTTGCCGGTTGACAGGTTCAACACGCGCTTTCTCCATGTCATGTTCAAGCTGCTGCCCATGAGTTTTCTCAACTGGCTGGGGGAGAAGAAGCTCAACGCCATGTACGATCACGCGGTGTACGGCCTCAAACCCAAACACAGGTGGGGTACTTCAATGTTATGATGAGGGGGTAAATCGTTGTTTTCTGGGCAGATAATTATTTTCCTCAGCGAAACTAAATTGGTATTTGTCGATGAAATTGCAGCATCTCCTCACCAATCACCTTTTGTGGCGTGTCGTCACTCTATTGGAGAGCATGGTCTAAAAGCTACTCCAATGGTCAGCAAAGTTTTCCGATTCCACCAGTAGAACAACAAATCATTATGTCCAATCCAGCAGGAGAGCAGCTTGAACTGCCAAAAACAAAACCTTGGACAGATAGGTGCCTAAGCATCCACTAGATTTCAATATGTTGCTCAAGATGCCGCTGAGGGTTAACTGAGCCAGACTGTGTCTTACAACACAAGTGTGTCCTGCTGTCAGTGGAGTCAGTGGACCAACAGGAAAATATTAACCGCACTGTGGGAAATAGGTATGCATACATTGTTGCTTTGACATGCACGACCTACCAGGGGTTAAGCTCAGGTTATCTGGGGGTAAAGCTCCAACACGTGTTTTCCCAACTGTGTTAGACTGTCGGAGCAAGATATAATCTGTTCTGGATTTGATCAAATATTACCACAAAAAGCAGGACTGCTTAGTGTTAAGTTAGAAATGAATCTTTAGACAACGAGGGCATCAAACCCTGTTTCTGCTAATGTTCTGCTAATGTTCTACTAATGGCCTAACTATTGGGTTCATCTGTGCTAAATCAGAGAGTCTTGGAGGACTGGAGTTTGACACTTGCGAAATTGATTTTAAATCGTTTTGCACTCCACTAAGACAGGGCTGGATAACACGGGTAAAAAGCCTAGAAAATTTATTCAGTGTCATAATCTTGCTCTGCAAAATGTGGGGAAAAACAAAAATTTTTAACAGAGATCTGTTTATTCAATCTGGGGTAAAAAAGAAAGAAAGAAAGAAAGAAACGAAAGGAAGAAGGAAAGAAAGAAAGAAAAAAAACTAATTTTAAGAAACATTATCCAAATTTATGGACAACAATTCCATTGAGATAAAACATCTTTACTAATCGTAATATGTCAAGATGTGGCAGGAGAGAGAAGTGCTGAAGATGTGCTGCAAAGATCCTAAAGTATCAAACACTAGAGGGCAGTGTGCTTCACCACACCACACAATGTTACACCAACAATGATTCTGTTTCCACCATTTCAAAATGAAAAGACAAAAATATGCCAAGAAAATTGTTACAAGACAATAATCACCGTGATTGCTCCTGCATTACATGACTGCAGTTCAGAAAATAAACTACGTCTGCCTGATTTTCAGAAGATTTCATCACGTTTGCAGTCTGCTGTTACATCGTATCTCCTCTTCATTTTCCTAAGACTCTTCAGCCAGATTCCAGTGATCAACGACGACCTTCCCTTCAAGATTTTGTCCGGGTCAGTCCTCGTCAAGCCAAACCTGAAAGAGATCCGGGGCTCCACCGTGGTCTTTGATGATGGCAGCACTGCGGAAAATGTTAGAGGAAAATTTGACGAGACGTCTCACAACCTTTTATTTCTTTGAGGGGGAAAAAACAACAACCTTCTAACCGATGTATTTCCTCTCACAGGTGGATTTGATTGTGTTCGCCACGGGGTACAACTATGATTTCCCCTACTTGCCGAAGCACGTCATGTACAAGTCGGGGCACCGTGTGGGTCTCTACAAACATGTTTTCCCCCCAGTCCTTGAGCAGCCAACTCTGGGTATTGTGGGATTTATCCATTCTGACGGATCCATCATGCCACAGGCTGAGATGCAGGCCCGCTTTGTCACTCGTGTCTTCAAAGGTGAGGCTTCACTTCAACACAGGCCATCTTTAAATGGTGTAAATATTACTTACTTGTCCCAACCTGGGCACAGACGTAAAGGTCTGGTTGTTAAATGTCTGCTTTCTGCCTTTGGCCCTTCAGGACATAAGAAGCTTCCCTCAAATCAAACCATGATCAAGGCTGTTGAGAAGGACACCAAAAACATTGAGAAAAAGTACGAAAGACATTCATTATGACTTAGATGAAAGGTTCTTAACATTACAAGGCTGTTAGTTCTGTTGAAACAGTTTTTAATCTTACATGTTTTTCTCCTACAGCTACGTTGTGTCGAGGCTGACACCCCTGCAGGTGGATTTTGTCGAGTACATGGACGACTTAGCGAAGGACATCGGAGTGCGCCCAAGTCTCCTCTGGCTGCTCCTCACCGACTTCCCCCTGTTCATGCAGGTTTTCTGGGGACCCCTCACTGCTTACCAGTACCGACTGATGGGACCGGGAAAGTGGGATGGGGCCCGCAGGGCGATCTTCACCCAGCTTGACCGCATGTACCAGCCCCTGAGGACCCGACAGGTGTGAAATGAGTGTTTTGTACACTCACTCCTGGTCAGAAGTTTACATACAGTCATCATCTGCACTAATATTTTTTTAACTGCTTCTTTTTTTTTTTTTTTACAAAAGAATAAAACGCAAAACCTCATTATCTTTTAAAACAATTAAATGGAATATGGACTGAACTTGTAAAGCGCTTTTCCGTCCATGTTGACCACTCAAAGCATTTCACTCTAGAGTCACATTTATTCACCAATGTGCAGTTTGGGGTTAAGTGCCTTGCCCAGGGGCATATCAACATGTGGCAGGAAAAAGCTGGAATTGAACCTGCAGATCACAAGACAACTACTCTGCCCATAGAGCCACAGTCGCCCCTTAAATGAGGGAATTTCTCAAAACGCTCAAAATATTCATGCAAAGTAAAATATAAGAAATCTTACATTTCTAACAGTCGACAAGAAGTTTCTGGTAGATCTGTAACCGGGTATTTCACCACTCTCCTTGGCACAATTCGAAGAGCTGATTTCAGACATGTAGTTTCCTGGCATAAATAAAACTTAAGCATAATCAACATATTTTATGTGGCGTTAAAGTTGGGGCTATTCCAGAGGCCTAATGTTGTGCAGAGTGAACCTTTAGTGTTGGTCCAATGTGGTTCATGGGACATTCCTGTTCATTTCAACTAACTTCCTGCCATCTGAGAGGATCATTTAGTACAGTGGTTAGAAAATTGGACACAGTTGCGCGAT
Source organism: Gambusia affinis (assembly GCF_019740435.1). Classification (NCBI taxonomy): domain Eukaryota; kingdom Metazoa; phylum Chordata; class Actinopteri; order Cyprinodontiformes; family Poeciliidae; genus Gambusia; species Gambusia affinis. The sequence goes on along the minus strand of NC_057877.1, from coordinate 8,249,832 downwards.
CCAAGAGTTGAATAATCCCAAGCATGCACTGAAAGTGGTTTCAGAATGGATCAAACCGACCAACCTTAAGTTTCTGGGTAGATTCTGATCTACATCTCTGAACCTGCATGTTTAATTTGATCATGTTTCAAGAAAATCGACAATAAATTACCCCTTCAGCCTGATTTTTATTGAATTTATATCAGCATGCCCTCTTTAAAGAAAGAACACTTCTAATGGATCATCAAAACACCCAAATCAATTTGACTTTCATGCCGTTTGACGAGTAAATTCAGACAATAACTGTTTGTGTGCTCCCACAGCTGGGGCCTCAGGAGCGCTCGACAGCAGGCTGCCTCTTCAAGTGGAGCTTGCTGCTCGTGGCTGGAGGAAGCGCCGTCTACTACATCCAAGTTCACAATCCCTCCGTCATCCCCACCCTGATGTCCAAACTTCGTCCACAAACCGTCTAAGAAACCCCAAGTTTAGAACCTCGGATGTTAACTGGGGACATCTGTCAGTCACGCAGCAGTGTAAACCTATCAAACAATGCAGCTCTTTTTACTTTGACATGCAACGCAGGTGACGCTCAGACTGCACTGAAGTCATGTTTCATATTGCAAAAACTATTGCAGTTTAACTGTTTACAAGCAGGCCAGAACTAAACACTGCAGATCCATTGTTTATTGACAAGAAGGGAGGATGTCGAGCCAGGATCAGAAAGCTGACAGAGTTCACCTTCCTGAAGTATGGAAGCAGAAAAGAAGAGGGAGAGACACAAGAAGTCAGGGAAAGCAAAGTAAGGACATCAGATGTTCCTATAATGAACTGGGCTCTGATTATATATGTCATACAAAAAGCATTCCAAACAATAATGTCAACCTGCTTTGTTCATGTCAAACCCAGCTCTTGTTAATTTTTAGGATAGATTTATGGTTGGAACACCAAATTATGTCTAAAATTCAAACATTCAGGTGGTAACTTGAGGTAAAATAACTAGAGTGTTCTTAGGTTTAAGAGCCACAGTTTGACTTCTCCACAGATTCCTCCCTCTTGTGGTTTAAACTTTGCCTGCACTTGTCAAACCACAGTTTGTGCTGCAGTTCTTCTCCTGCACCAACAACCAGATGCTGTCATCACCATAAATATGCTACGATGACAAAACTGTGTTTCTTTTTGTCTTTTGATATTGCATTCTTTTTCATAAAGACTACTAACTTCTGGTGTTTTCAGTGAACACGAGGCTTTTGTCATTTGAATAAATGTTTTAAAGGAACATTAAAGCAATAGGTGCTGCTAATACTACTTTTCCACCCAGAGTTTGATTGAGTGCTCTTTTTTTTATTTCTTCTTTCTGTCTTAAGCTTACTATCTCCTTTTTCACTCTTAGAAGCAATTAGAAAATCTTAATGTAAAATGAAACCTATCTTGCAGCTCTGCTTATGCTTAGAGAAGATTCAGCAGCAGGTCAAGCATGTGCGCCTGTCTGTTTTGAGAGCGATGAAGGTATTGGCAGCCGGTGGAAGATCATTATTGGAGCAGATTTCGTAATGTTTCTGTTGTCTTACATGTCTAAATATGAGCAGAGATTCGCCCGGCTTGCGCGCCGCTGTTGGCCGTCTTTATTAGTTTCAGCCTCTTTTTTCTGAATCTATGGGAGCAGACTGATGGCATGAACCCCACTGTGGTTTAGTCCCTCCTTCTGCAGTCAAAAATACAACCAAATAGGCCCACAGCCTTAATGAAGACCATAGAAACTGGCCGTATTGGTTCAACATGCTTTTCCTCTGCAGGAACAAAAATGGTCGTATTCAACTAGTCAAGGCAATTAAATACTATAACCCAAACTCAAAACGTATCAAAAAGCAACATACTATGCCCTGATCTAATGAAAAGGTGAAAAGAAGGATTACAATGTCATTCTTAAGGCTTTAAAACTCTGTTGAATCACATTGGTCTAGTCAAAGTCTAGACTTAAATATGATTGAGCTTCTGTGGCCTGGCTTAAAAATAAATAGCCATTCATACATAACCTTCAATGTGGCTTAATTTAAAAAATATTGAACATTTTTATATTGAAAAGAGTGAGTCAAAAAAGACCCTAACCTGTAATTGCCACCAAGGGTGGCACAACTTATGATGCCTAGGGGGGAAATTACTTACCCCCCACCCCCCATATAGAGCCAGGTTGTTTGAACAACTTTTTACCCTATTAAAAAAAAATAATCAGAATTTGAAAATGCATCAATCACGTTTATCTTTGATGCAAAATTTAAGAAAGGAAACAATAAAAGTAACCATTAGGGTGCCATTTTTTTTGCTTCACAAAATTGTCAAATCTATTTTGGTTCAGATTAGTTCATTTTATGTCAATCCAATAACAAGTCTATATTCAGATCTCTATATTTTTATTATGCAGATCATCAACAGATGTGGATAAATGCATTATAGCAAAGCTCTTTTTATTTATTTAGCTTAGCAATATTTTAGTTTAACTCAGCTCAAATATTCGATGCAGCCAGACATATCAGTATTTTCTCAGAGTTGAACACGGATTTTTATACCTTCTGAAAACTTACTTTGTTGTTCACAGTGTATAGTTGTTTTTTTGTTTTGTAGGTTTAAAATCTTGCAAAAAAATATATATATATTTTAAGCGTACCATCTGGTCGACTCTGTAAATAATTGCCTCAGCACCACGGAGGGTTAAAGTCCCTCCTCCGCCTTACTGGTGACGAAGCCGCAGCGGCTCTGTTTACAGGCTCTAAAGGCTTTTTCAAAACTTCCGGCTGCTTTGCAACTTTGCTTTTACACAGCTTGCAACAAAAGGAGAGAGCAGTCGTGCACATGTAGCATTTCTCACAGACTGCAAAAATATTAGCATTGTTACTAAATAACTGCAACGCAACGGGTTGCCTCTGTCTCTGTGAAGCCCATGTGAGTAAAATAAGTCTATTGTCATACATACTTTGCAAGCTAATACTAGTTAAATCATGTAATTACAACTGTTCTTAACTGCTGCTAAGTTCATTTTTGTATTGTTCAGTAACTCGCACAGATTTTAGTGTTTGATGTTATGTGTTATTTTCACAGCTCATCGAGGATGTACGTAACTCTTTTGCTTTTGAATAAAACTTTATTGTAGTTTCTGCAGTGACAGATTAAACCAGGGGTGCTCAATACATATATATATGTGTGTGTGTGCGTGTGTGTGTGTGTGTGTGTGTGTGTGTGTGTAGTGATTGCTTAAAGATGATTTTGCTGTGCAAAACTGAAACGTTGCTTTGCAAGATGAAACCTTTCTGACATTCCTGTTTCTCCTCAGCGATGCCTCGCCGTGTGGCGGTGGTCGGTGCAGGCAGTTCGGGTCTGGCCTGCGTCAAAGTCTGCTTGGAGGAAGGCTTGGATCCTGTCTGCTTTGAAAGTAGTGATGACATTGGTGGCCTCTGGAAATTTAAGGTGGGACAGGTGGAGTAATTGTGATAGAACTTGTTAGTCAAGCTGCTACCCAAGTGTCTTCTTACCAAAGAAAAACCTGAGGCTGTTTGATAGACATCAATTTTCAAGTCAGGCATTTGTTTTTATTTTTTTTATTTTAGTTAGCTACATCTATAATTCCATCAACTCTGGTCAACTTTATTCTGTTTAAATGCATTCCCACAGCATGATACTGCTTCCACCTTGTTTTTTCTAACAGAATTGGGTTTAGGTTGATATGTAGTGTTAGTTTATGACTTGATTTTGGTTCTGTCTTACCAGAGGACCTTCTTTCACACAAATGGATGGTTAAATTGATTCTGAATGCAGTCAGCTGCACTGAGTTTGATCTAAATGGTTCAAGAGAGTTACTGTTTACATCAAACTCAGTGCAGCTGAGTTTGCAACCCTGTAATTTGCATAAACAAAAGCATTGAACTCAATGTATCACTTTTTTCTTCCACTTCAGAATCATGCAATCGTCTGTGTTTGTAAGTGCGTAAGGCACAGAAATGGTCTTCTGTAACAGCTCCCGTCTTTATTTTCTTTCTTTCCTTTTTTTTTTCTGTGCCTGCAGGAGTCTCCAGAACCAGATCGATCCAGCATCTACCGCTCTCTGGTGGTAAATACCTCCAAAGAGATGATGTGCTTCAGCGATTTCCCCATGCCTGACAACTATCCCAACTACATGCACAACTCCCAGCTGCTGCAGTACTTCAGGCTCTACGCTGAGCATTTTCACCTGCTCCAACACATTCGCTTTCAGGTCCGTCCTGTTTCGTTTTTGCCTTTTTTTTAATATATATATATATATATATATATATATATATATATATATATATATATATGAAAAGGTAATTGATCTCTACATTAAGGCTTTTGCGTTTCTGCACACATTTCAGACCACTGTGAGGAGTGTTACACAAAGGCCAGACTTCTCAGTGTCTGGTCAGTGGGATGTAGTCACCATGAACAAAAATAACGAGGAAGAAAGACACATCTTTGATGCGGTTCTGGTGTGTTCAGGACATTATATCCATCCGGTCTTACCCCTGGCTGATTTTCCAGGTATTAAGATTACGTCAGTAAATTTACACTATCACAAAAGCCTTTGCCTTTGAGCTGTTTTGCCATATGTTTTTCTCCAGGACACGAAACATTCCTTGGCAGGCTTCTTCACAGCAGGGAATATAGAGATGCAGATTCCTTCAGGGGTAAAAGGGTGGTGGTTGTCGGCTTTGGGAACTCCGGGGGGGATGTTGCGGTAGAGATTAGCAGATCTGCAGAAAAGGTGAGAACAGGACAGACACAGGAGAACCGCCACGTTGTTTGAGAATCTAAGAGAGACGACGACAACATCTAATATTCTCCACCCTCTTCAGACGTTTCTCAGTGCTCGGGACGGGTTCTGGGTGATGAGCAGAATGTACCGTAGGGGCCTCCCTGTGGATATGGCGTTGATCTCCAGGTTCAACATCCTCCTGATGCAGCTGCTCCCCAAGGCTTTAATCAACTGGGCAGGAGAAAGAGCACTGAACCAGAAATATGACCATGAACTCTACGGTCTGAAGCCCAGACACAGGTATCACTGTTTGACTCAACCGACTGGTTTTGACTATTACTCAAAAACAACAAGAGCTGAATTCAACGCAGACAAATTAGCATAGCACGCAACAAAAACTTCTATACCAGGTGGACCTCTCTGAGTTCGGTTTTGAGGACCCCTCTGGCACTAACGCTGCAACCGACGAGGTCAATCAAGCAATCATTCAGAACCAGACCGCTGGGCAATGTGGGAGCTGCACCAGATGTTCCAGTCAATAGGTGAAAAGGCATTTCCAATGTCCCTCACAGTATAGTGTATAAGTTCAGCTGAAAAAACAAACAAAAAAAAATTACTGTAACACAAAACATAAAACAAGTTCAAGCACCAGACATGAAATCTAGGAAAGAAAGAACTACAGAAACAACAAAATAAAAATTTTGAGGCACTATTGCACAGCAGCCTGCAAATAAATGTCAATAAATGTCTCTTTTGCAATTTATTTCACAGACTTCTGGACAAAAGGCCTCTGGTCAATGATGATCTTCCTGGTCGAATTCTTCAGGGAGCTCTTGTCATGAAGCCCAACATACGAACTTTCAAGGACTCAGGAGTTACATTCGAGGACGGGACGGTTGAAGACAACATTGACGCTGTGGTCTTTTGTACAGGATATAAAGGAAACTTCCCTTTCTTGCCCTCTGCTCTGTCTGAAGGGCCACACTGTGAGCTGATGCTATACAAGTAAGTCAATGCAGAACAGTTACGAGAAAGGTTCACTGCTTAAGGGGGACAGACAAGATACATCACAGAACATGATGTAAAGCGTGTTCTTTATATTATGAACGATTACTTAATTTATTTACTTTTTGTTTCATAATTCAGAAGAGTGTTTTCTCCAGCTCTTCAACAACCCACGCTGGCCGTCATGGGTCTTTTCCAAGTAAGGGGACCAGTCATGCCGATTGTGGAGATGCAGGTCCGCTGGGCTGTTAAGGTGTTTTCAGGTAGACACAATATGTACACAGACAGTGACTTACTAAAGTATTCGTAGCCCTTTTGACACGTTAAGCCCACAAACTTCAATGTATTTTAAAATAATTGCGTGTGACAGGCCCACAAAAGGTAATTCCTAACTGTAAATGTGCCACACGTTTCCTCCACATGCGTGTGTGGATTCTCTCTCCGTCTTCCTTCCTTCAGTCCAAGAAAAAAAAAAGACAACTTGAAATTGTCCGTAGGTATGAATATATGTGCTGTCTGGCTCTGTGTTGCTTGTGATGGACTGACAGTGGATTGTAAACTTTAGCTCTAATAACATAAAGCTACGTAATTTTTAAAGTTTAATCACTAATACTTTTATAATAAATTTATGTCAGATCATGATTTCTTGGTTAATGTCAAGTTGTCATAACAAAGACACTTTGAATAATGGCCACTTTTTATTAAAATTGCCATAATTTACCGAAAGACACTTTATGACAACAGTCATAAGTATTCATGAAGACGTACTCATGTTCCTGGCAGGTGTTATGTCACGTTTATGACGGTGTCGTGACGGTCTTATTCACAACCCGTCAAATAAAGTGTTACCAAACCTGTCGGAAAATGGAAATGACTTGAGACTGGGGCAAAGGTTCACCTTTCAACACATCAGAGACCTCAGATACATCCACAGCTGCAGCGGAGGGCTTTGATCAAATTCTGATCATGTTAGAATGGTGTAGTCAAAGCCCAGAGACAAATGCAACTGAGAAATTCTGGCAGCACCTTTTGTGTCCCCACATGTTTTCCACCAAATCCATTCACAGGTTGAGTTCATTTGTAAAGAGTTCAAAACATCTATTATATTATTGATCTATCAAATGGAATTCCAATAAGGAAAATCCTTCATTTAAGTTTGTGGTTTTTAGAAGAAATCCATAAAAGTTCAAGAGTTATGAATGTCATTGCAAAACACTGTAAATTAATTTTGGGACGAAGAAGATGATATGTTTAATGTTTCAGGTTCGACTCGTCTCCCATCGACGCAGAAAATGCTTGAAGTCATTGAGACCGACAGGAGGTTAAACATGCCCAGGTAGCCATCGTTCTCACACTCAAAGTTGATTTTTTACACCAAAATAAGTTAGCTGACATTCCTTCTTATGCTTTTTAAGCTTCCCTAATCCTCAACAAGCTGTTCTCCAAGTTGATTTCATCCAGTACTTGGATTTCATGGCCGAGGAGGTGAGTACGTCCTAACACTTTGTTGTTACAGCATCTAAGGCACAGGCAACCAAATAATAATAAGAAGCTTTTCCTCACAGATTGGTGTTAAACCACATCTTTGGAGACTGCTCCTAACAGACCCAGTCCTCTGGGCAAAGATCTTCTTTGGTCCCTGCACTCCTTACCAGTATCGCCTCACTGGGCCTGGACAGTGGGCAGGAGCCAGACGAGCTATCCTCACACAGTGGGAGCGGGTTGCTAAGCCTTTCAGAAGCAGAGCGGTACCAGAGCCAGAGGTCCGGAGGTCTTTCCTGTGCTCTCCCTGGCTAGCGGCATGTGCAGGAACTATGGTCGTGGCTTTGCTTTTGTCACACAAGATTGTCCCATCAGTCCAACATGCCACCCAGATGCTGAGCAGGAGTAAGAGTTTTCTGGATGATTTCTGGTTCACTGACTAACCTCAAAGACTTGAAATAATCGTCGCTTTCACACAAATCCCAAATTCACACAAAATTAAGAAAATCTCCACATTTTTTTTCTAATTTTGCTGTAAATTTTCTCAAAATTAATCAGACAAACGTTGAGTTTAAGCAACTGCAGCCTCACTTTATGTCACGTTATAGTCTGCAATTTATATGGACAGTAATAAGAAGTCACATTTAACGTCATACATAAGAAACACTTTCTCCCAGGAGAAAACAGGTAAGGATGGTCAACTCCGTTAAACATTTAGCTTGTATAAATGTTTTATGAAAACTGAAGTCATAAGAAGAGTCGGGATATTCTGAGTCCAAGTTTAAAAGGATTAAGATGGTTGCTATATAAAATTACTTTTCAAAGGGCAGCTTTATCAAGAGTTTCTTTAAAATATAACCATTCTAACAATTATCTTAAACTGTTCCATCTGTTTTGGGGGATGAGTTCAGTCAGTACTTCTCGCTGTGATTGAGCAAAGACTTTCAGTGTTTCTGTCAATGGTTTTAGGCAGGAGTTTGAAATTTAATAGTTCACTACATTCCTCTAGAAAAATAGCTATAGTATAATTTTTGACAAAGAGGATGTGTTGCTTCAGTGGAACGGCTATTCTATTGTGTGAGGAGAAAATTAACAGTTCAATGAAGCCACGTTTACCAAGTGGAGCCCCCTGGTTAGAACGGAAAGCCACTTTAAGCTCAACAGTTTGTGTGAAATATGAGCTTATTAACCTTTCAGGGAGAATATATTTCTCCAGTTATGTTGTTTGATTATTTATTTTAAAGAAGCTGAGAATCACCTGTTGGATATGAAACACTTGATTTTATTTATATAGTGTCTAGCACCAAAATGTTGTGACTGGAAAAAGCAGAACTAAAACTTTCCGTGAAGTGCCAGTTTCTGACTAAGGCAACCATCCAGAGTGTTCTCATTAGAGGGCATGGGACAACGTCCCACGACCTTTGTCCTCTACCACCACCCAGGAAGTGAGCGCTGTGGCAACGCCTAAGGAGTTAAGTAACCTGTGGGGGGGTGATTGATGGGAGGCACCGGTGTGGTTGTTCGCCTAGGGAACCTAACTGCCTCCGTTTCCATGCTATCAAATCACTTTCTAAGTTTTGCAACATTAAAAGTGTGGTTGGCAAATTTAATGACTGTCTGTAAACTCAGTGTGTTGTTTAAAAAATGTGGACACAATTTCTATAAATGTAGTTGTATATTGACTGCTGGGTACTTTCTCCCTCTTGTGGTCAAAAGAGGGACAGCCACAAGAAGTGGTTGTTCTCTCCCGTCTATTAATGTGATGCATGTTTCCTTTTCAACTTTCATAATGTGGATGTAAACAAATACAAAGAGTTTTTTTTTTTTTGGTGTGACTACATTAATTAAAGGGAGGAAGGATTAATCTCTTGTAGTCATCAACAAACTCAAAACCTGAACGTGAGAAAGTCTTAAATCAGCAGGTGCACAAGATCACATTTTCACATGTCTCAATATGTTCTAATTTATATATTTGAGCCAAATCTTCCTTCCAACACTGATTTGTGGTCTTTAATGACAAAACAGGACCAGCTAAGTCATTATTAAATCAACTGTCATGTTCTGTGTTTTCCCGTGTGTTTATTTTGAGTTTCCTGTGTGTCTGAGTCTCTGTGTTGTCCTGTCTCCCTTTGATTAGTTCCCAGGTGTGTCTCGTTCCCTGATTACCCTCTGTGTATTTAGTGTCACCTGTCTCTCTGTCGGGTTCTACGTCTTCTTACGTCTAGGTAACGTCTCTGTACGTCTATTGTCCTTCGTTTATCCTGTTTGCTACCGGTGCTGAGCCCTAGATTTTGCTCTGCCGTGCTGCTTGGGTTTTGGACTGTATTTCGGACATTTTCACCATTAAACATTTTCATTTGCACTTTCACCTGGGTCTAGCGTCTGCCTCACCACCTCACTACACCGCATTATATCAACTGAACCTCCTGCACAGACAAATTAAAGGTACACATCATTCAAATGAACAGAATTAGAAATCAGACCATATTCCCTGGCTTTTTTTCTCTTCCTGTCTTGTTTCTCCTGCAGTTTAATCTGGTCTAGCGGGTCAGGATTCCCTCTGCCGCGAGCATCGCTTCTTCCACCATGATCCAGAAGGTGGCAGTGATCGGCGCCGGCCCCTGTGGTCTGAGCAGCACTAAAGCCTGTTTGTATAAAGGCCTGGAGCCGACATGCTTTCAAAGCAGCGACGACATTGGGGGGCTGTGGAGATATAAATTGAGGGCCAATAATTAGTCCTATCAAATTATTTTAGCATTACTATTTGTTTTATTTCATGCTTTAAAATGTATTGGCGTAGAAAACAGAAGATGTTGTAATTTAGTTAAAACTATCATAGATTTTATTTAGTTTTTCTTATAGTTCTCATATGCTGTAAACCTGAAAAGACAAATGTTTTTTCTCTTCTCAGGAGAAGCTGGATCTGGCGTTCAGCAGAAACATGAAAGTTTTGGATCAAAGCTGATAACTTTTTTTTTTGTTTTTTTGTTTTTTTTGTACTAATCATAAATTCTTCAATTTTGACAAAAACCTCGAATAAAACTTACCCCGGAGCATGACACCACCACCCCCGTGTTTCTCTGTGGACATGCTTTTCTTTCAGTGACGTTCTGCGTGGCAAACAAGCAAAGCAATCTGCAAGTGTGTTTCAAAGTTTCCTCTTGTAAAGCACGTTCTCAAACAAGATAATGGGAGTATTTTTAAATCACGGAAATGCCTCAAAACCGAGCGCATCGTGTCTAAATAAAAAAAAAATTTTTTAAAAGATTAAAAAACGACTAAGTCACAAAATATCTTCTTATCATTAACTAATCTTTTAAATGTTCAGCTTTTAGCTTCTATGTCGTGTCTGCAAGCTGTCTCTCTACAGGTTTAGTGTTGTTGCCAGCAGCATGATTAATGATTGTTTAATGTAGCGGGTATTAAAGCGTTTCCCAGCCCAGGAAGTCTGTTTACTTTTCCTCCCTGTCTCTGTGAAGAAGCAAAGGTTCAGTCTGCAGTCGAAGCTCCAGGTTGCGCTCCACCCACTGCGTGCAATTATATAAAACACCAAGGAAACCGGTTTCCTCCTGTTGAACCAAAAAAGGTACGCCATTTAAGATCACTTTTTGGCACTTTCAGAGGAGAATGAATGTTGTTTGTCTTGGAAATGAAAGCGTCAAAAATGAAGCTTCGGAGCAGGAGTTGTTGTTTTGCCTTGAAACTCTCAGGGAGGGAGGAGCGTCACGCTTTGCGCTCTTTTCGATTAGACATGAAAATAATAACAATTTTAAAGTTGTTTTTAATTTGTTTGGTGACTCTTCAATCGTTCAATCAAGTGTTTGACTTGAGAGGTGTGTGTAGGACTTTTTATGGGTTAAAAAGAAAAAAAAACAACAACTTGGAACTATAAGATCAAGCAGAGTTCAAATGCTGCTTCGTGACGTGCGTGGCTGCACGGATGCGTGTGGATGTTCTGCGGAGTAATAGCGGTTTCTTTCTCCTCAACGATCCGCTCCGCAGAGCTGAAAGCATGAGTCGCCGCGTGGCCGTGGTCGGAGCGGGGAGTTCGGGTCTGGCCTGCATCAAATGCTGCCTGGACGAGGGGCTGGAGCCCGTCTGCTTCGAGAGCAGCGATGACATCGGAGGCCTCTGGAGGTTTAAGGTCGGTGCACGCATTTTGAAGGGAGGGTTAATCAGAATATCAAATACATCTTTTTTTTTCTGGAGGGGTGGTGATTTCAGTACAGTGGGTTCATTACACATAAAGCAATATCCATTCCAAGGCTCGTTTATTCTTTCTTGTAGGACAGGAAGCCCCAAAAATTCACATTTTCAAAGAATTAAAATTTGATGCAAAACTAAAAAAAATCTTCAAGAACTGACCCGTGAAGGGTAATAGTTGAGCTGTATGTTCAGAGAGCTGCTTCCGAGCATAGAGCTGGAAAGTTCAGTGGAAGGAGAAACTACAAGAACATTCCTTGTGATAATAACCACATTTCTTGTGAAATTGTAAAGCAAAATCTGGTCATTTATGTATAAAATTTAAATTGGAAATCAATGTCCCCGGAGTCTGGAGGTAAAGGGGGAAGTGGCAAAGCATCTAAGTGGGTGGGAAGAACAGTCTGGGTTTCCATCTCATTTTCAAATTTTCTGAAAAATTTTAATCTGGGTTTTCATTAGCAATAAAATGGAATGAGTTAGATCAGGGGTGTCAAACTCCAGTCCTCGAGGGCCGCAGTCCTGCAGTTTTTAGATGTGCCACAGGTACAAAACACTGGAATGAAGTGACTTAATTACCTCCACCTTGTGTAGATCAGTTCTCCAGAGCCTTAATTATTCTATTCAGGTGTGGTGCAGCAGAGGCACATCTAAAAGTTGCAGGACTGCGGCCCTCGAGGACTGGAGTTTGACTCCCCTGATTTAGATTATCAAAGTTACATGCTACATAAAAGTTGAACTTTTTTGAGTGGAGATGCAGCTGTACTTCCACAGCATACAGGGCTCAGTGGACTTTGTTTAAGCCCCAGCTGCGTGTCGCTGCAGGAGAATCCAGAGCCGGACCGCGCCAGCATCTACAACTCACTCATCATCAACACCTCCAAGGAGATGATGTGCTACAGCGACTTCCCCATCCCTGCACACTTTCCGAACTTCATGCACAACTCTTTCATCTTGGACTACTTTCGGATGTACGCAGACCACTTCCAGCTCACCAAGCACATCCGCTTACACGTAAGGACGCTACTGCCAACGCCAGGCTTCCGCCTCCAGCACGTGCGATCGATCTCTGTGGCCGACCGTTTCTGTCTCTCTGTTTCTCCAGACCCGAGTCCTGAACATAAAGAGGAGATCCGACTTTTCCCGTTCGGGACAGTGGGATGTTGAAACGGAGAACAAGGACGGCAAAAAGGAGAAGCACATTTTTGACGCTGTAATGATCTGCATCGGACATCACTGCCACCCTCACCTGCCTCTCCATGACTTCCCTGGTAAAGTTTTACAAATGTTTCACATTTGTAGTGACAATAACTAACTTCAGTGTACTTTTGGTGATGCACCACTTTGTGCAGAGGAAATGAAAAAGGAAATCTTTTTCTATTTTTCGCAGATGCAAAAATCTGAAAAGTGTGGTGTGCATTTGTATTCAGTACCCCATCCCCCTTTATGCTGTCACCCCTAAATCAGTAAAATCCACTGCAACCAGTTGCCTTCACAGACACCATGGTTGTAAGTAGCCTTCCTGTCTGGCAGAGTTAGGTTATAAAACACAATCCAAAGCTTCAAAGGTCTCCCATCGCCTGAAAGTAGCTGTAGTGTGGCACAAGTCCAAGCTAAATGCGGGTCAGTCCTGCTGGAGTCTGTGCAGTCGGCACTACTTAGCATTGGTCTGTCTTGTAAAATCCTGACAACACACGTTGAAATTTGTGTCTGCTCTGTGACAAAAGGCTTACAAAGGAACAAACAAAAAGGATAACTGTTTATATAAATAACCTTGTTTTTAATGCAACACCTGCTGTTGTGTGTTGACCACAATTGCAAAACCTAGCAACCTTTGAAACAGCTTAGCTTATCACGTTGTGGGAATTCTTCAGTGAAGAGTCTTCACTGATCTGTGTGGTTTATTATTAGCAATAACACCGAGCAATATTATAGTGTCTGTAACCTGCAACCACCTAGCTAAGGGACAGTTTTTATCTAACCTACCACCCTCTCACCTTCGCCCCCGTGAAAACACACTCACACCCATTCACTGGACCTTAAAACTGCGAGACGTTTGCAACGGGGCCGCTTTCACACTTCATCATTCACATAAAGTCCCTAGAAGTGTCATTTCAGCTCTCAGTACAAACTTGTTTTAATTTATCTTTTATATTCTTCTGAGTTTTGCCCCTTTTGTATCGTTTCTCCATGTGCATATAGATAACTTTTCTATATCACAGAGGAGACCACTGCAATTTTGTTGTTTTCTAGCAACATAATGACAAATAAAAGTCTTCTGTCTTTATCTCAGGCATCGAGACTTTCAAGGGAGAGTATTTCCACAGCAGAGACTACAAGACTCCAGAGCAGTGGAGAAACAAGAAGGCGGTGGTGATCGGAATAGGAAACTCCGGCGGAGACATTGCAGTCGAACTGAGCAGATTCGCCAAGCAGGTGAGACTGAAATCACTCGTATCTTTAAACCGAGATGACCTTTATGGAGCTTTCGACTAAAGGCTGTCACATCCATGACTGTTTTCTCATTTTGACTTGACATAAGCATAAATTTGGTGCATTTGCTTAGGATTTCAAATGGCAGAGCAACACCGAATAGTTTATGAAGTGAAAGGAAAGTGACGGAAGTTGTGTTTTTTGGGGGTTTTTTTATAAATCTTTCACACATTAACTCTGAATAGTTTTATGTGTGCACAAACTCTCGACTAAAAGTGGAGGCTTTGTGCTTGGTTTAGCTAAAATTATAACAAAGCAGCAAATGTATTTTCCCTTTTGGTTTGAACTCGTAGTGGTATTTACATGAAGATTACCTAAAAGTGGCAACTTTTTATTAGTTTTTTGTTTTGGTCCTTCAGGTCTACCTGAGCACTCGAAGGGGGGCCTGGATTCTGCACAGAGTTGGAGACAATGGGATGCCGTTTGATATGATGTTTAACAGAGTGATGAATACTCTGAGTCACGTCCTTCCCTCTGACTATGTATCCTCCTTTATGGAGAACAAAGTCAACAGCAGAATGAACCATTCTCTGTACGGTCTAAAGCCCAAACACAGGTACTGGATGTTTGCAGATTCTATTACAACCTGCAAAAAAAAACAAAAAAAAAAACACTGCACTTTACCAATGCATCTATCATTTAATTTGCCTTATTTCAGCTCTTATCAATAAAATCCTTATAATTCCTGCAGCTAAGTTGTGAATTTATCTCCTTTGTGCACCGCGCCTCCTGTTTTCCAGGTTCTTCAGTCAACATCCTACCGTCAACGATGATCTTCCCAACCGCATCCTGTCCGGAACAGTTCAAGTAAAACCCAACATCCGCAGATTTCATGGCTCCTCTGTCGAGTTTGATGACGGAAGCGTAGTGGACGATGTTGACCTTGTGGTGGGTTTAATTGTCTTTTTGTGCAAAGAAAGTGGCAGCCCTGGGACAAAGATTGACAACCTCTCTTTGTGTCTTGAAGGTGTTTGCAACAGGTTACAAGTTTTCCTTTCCTTTTCTGGCCTCTAATGTGGTTCCAGTGACTGATAACCACGCATCTCTGTACAAGTACGTGTTTCCACCTGACCTGGAGCGCCCCACGCTGGCTATCATTGGATTGGTGCAACCATTGGGAGCCGTCATGCCTATCAGTGAAATGCAGGCTCGATGGGCTACAAGGGTCTTCAAAGGTGAAAAAAAAAAAGCATATTGACTACCTTTAATTGATTTAATTACTTTTTTGTAGTATAGATAAATTAAGAAAATCACTGGAAAACAGAATTGAACTAAAACTGAAAAATTGGACATCTTTTCCAATAAGTAAACATTCCTCCGTTGCTCTGACAATAACATTTACCCCTCCTCCGTTGTCAAGTCTCACTCTAGCCAGTTAATGTCCAGTTCGGTATTAGCCAGGTTGGATGTGTTTCCATTGGAGTTCTGTTCCTCACAACGTGGGCGTGAATGTGGGACCCGAAAAATGGAGAGGAACGATCTGCAAATGGACGCGAATCTGACGGAGGCTAAATGGGGAAGAGCAGGTTACCCTAGCCACGCCCAGAGGGGAAGGGGCGTGGCCTCACTGTACAAGTTCTTACAAAGGGAGGAAAACTGTACAATTGTTATTCTCTGCCTCAGCGAGGTGCTTAGAAGCTGAAGTACAAACGCTGTAGGAAGTTGTACTTTCATTGACGAGACATGCCTGTTGTTAATTCTTGCTGCGAGAGCGAGAGCAAGACTTTCAGCAAATAACTGGAAGATTGAATGGAGCCCTAAAAAGTTTCCTGATTTTCTCTCATCCTGTCTGGGAACATGCTGGATTTTGGAAATATTGACAGGCTTTTGGCAATCCTAAGTTACATTAAAAATGCATGTTCTCTTTGGGATACATTTGGGGAGGTTTTTCGCAATGCTTGCTGCTCTTAACTGCACTTACAGTGCTAAAGACAAGCATACAAAAGTAATTTAGTAACCGCTTAATTGCAGGAAGGCGAGAAAAACATCTTAAAAATGCAGTTTTTATATCTTCTCATGTTAAAGAAAACCAAAAAACTGCAATCAGTTCAGAGTTGTCAGAAATGTGCAAAAAATGTGCTACTAGTAAATTTACTGTACGTGTCTTTTCCAATGTCTTAATGAAATGTCTTTTTTTGTGTGTGCTTAGGCTGCATAAAGCTCCCCTCATTACCCACCATGCAAAGTGACATCCAGTGCAAGCAGGAAGCCATGGCTAAAAGGTAAAAGTTATTCAACTGTTTTTATTACCCTCTGTATGCATCATGTTGTTCTCATGCTGAACTCGACCCTTGCTATCAGGTATGTCAGCAGTCAGAGACACACCATCCAGGTCGACTACGTTGACTACATGGATGAGATTGCAAACCTGGTGGGAGTCCGACCCAGAGTCTCCAGGCTGCTGCTGACCGATCCCAAGCTGGGGCTGAACCTGCTGTTCGGCCCCTGCAGCCCCTACCAGTATCGACTCAGCGGACCCGGAAAGTGGGCCGGCGCCCGCAAGGCCATCCTTACCCAGTGGGAGAGAGTCTCTCAGCCCTTGCAGACAAGGCCTTGCAAAGACCCCGAGCAACGGAGATCTCTGAAGTTGCCTCTGCTTCTGTCCACTGCGGCAGTGGGATTGGCTGCCTACTACAACCGGAGCAGCCTCCCAGCGTGTCTGCAGGATCCTACTGCCTTGCTGGACAGGGTGAAATCCTCCCTGCCCAAACAATGGCGCTAATGTCCATCCATTCATCAGTTCTCTCTATTCGCTTGACCTTGCAGGGTTGCAGCGTGAAGCTAATGTCATGACTGATTACATTTGCCTTTAATTACAGTTTTATCTCGTAAACTTTGTTGCATATTGCTCTACTACTGATCTTTTTAAATGGCTAAAATTAAAACTTTACAAAAGCTTATTCTCTATTTGACCAAATAGAACCTCTCTGTATACAGCTATTTCCTTGTAGTCCTTGGTTTATATCATTTTATAAATCTGTTGCAACACCTACACGCTCTGTTCTCAAGTTAAGTTTTTAAATGCCTCCATGCATCCATCTAAGACCAAATACTGTGTGTATTTTTAATTCTTACACTCTGAAACCCTCTTTTGAAATCATGTATGCAGTGCATCTAATAAATGTTGTGTAAGAGCTTTTTCTTCTTTCTTTGTTCAAGTTTACAGACATAAACCTTCACATTACAGCTTTAGCATATGTTTTATTAGATTTTTATGTGACAGACCAACACAAAATAGTGAATAGTTGTGAAATGAAGGGCAACTGTGAGGCATGCATTCACAATTCAGATGCTCAGATACAAGTCAGAGCTAAATGCAGGACAATTTATAAAAACAAAATGCTTCTAGATTGTGTAAAAGACTTGAGTCTAGGGGTTTGGTTTGCCTTCCAGTCTGACAACAACACTGAACATAGAGCTTGATCTACAACACAATGCTTTAGATCAAGGTATTTCCATGTTTCACATGCTACAGTGACCTGAGGAAAGTGCAGATCTTAAACTGATTAATCTGTTTTAGGACATAAATAGACTAAATTGCCATCTTTAAATGTCCCAAATGGATAGCGCCAGTACAAAAACACTTGCAGCTGCAACGGCAGCAAAAATGATTTCTGTAAGGGACTGACACCTATATGAAAACACACAGGAGAAGCAAAGAAAAATGCCTAAAAGTGCACATGCACACCACACTTTTCAGATTTTTTGTTTGTAAAATATGTTGAAAAGCAAGTATTATTTTCCTTCAGCTTCTGAAATATAGCTCATTTTGTGTTTGTCTGACACAGAAAATCCTAATTTAATAAACAGACAGAGGTCAAACTGAGCTGAAAACGTTTAATAATCTCTGTTTGTTTGTAGACTTTGTTCTCTCGGTTTCACAAACATTTCCATGTAACTTTCTGGTAACTTCTCAAACCCTTTAATAAGTCACAGTTCAGGAAAAGAAGATAAGTGTTTTTAGGTAAATTTTTTACTTAAATCACGTTTTATAAGTTTGAGATGGGATAAAGTACACACAGGATTTTATTTATTTATTTATTTATTTTATAACAAAAGCCACTTTATCATCAGTGAAATAAAGCAATCACTTTCTGAATGAGGTGAGGGGCTGGAGCAATTGGGCAACTGTTTGCTTATTGCCAGCAGGCTTTTACTAAGGAGAGCCCAAAGTAGGTCAACACCGAGCTTTTTATGATCGTTGTTGACATATTTTGCATGCGCTAGTTTCTCACAGTCACAAAAAAAACAAAAAACACAAATTTGTACAATGTCATGCTGATATGGTACTATAATTATTCTCAAAGGGACAAAAAACTTCAGCGTTAAAACATTGATAAGCTTTGGTTTGAGCAGCAGGTTATCCATGAACACCGTTGACACTGAGCTAAACAAACTGTTTAGCATTCACACAGAGACACTTTCCTTTGTCCGCTCTCTCAAAGTGTTGCACACCAATATGTTAAAGAGGCAGAAATATTTTATATATATACATTTTTTTTAAAAAATGCTTTGATTTTTCATTCAGTGAAGTTTTTGTCGCAGATATTCTGGAAAGTAACGCTTGATTCTACAAAATACATAATGGAGATGGAGAAAGAGTTGGAAAACGCAGACAGAGGAGGCTCTATGATGCGTTGAAACTGAAGGGACCTTTGATCGGGGCTCTGGCTCTGTCGGCTGTAGCTGGGTTACAACATCCTTTCAGGTCTATCAAAGGACCTACTGAACACACATTAACAGAAACAGATACAATATTAAAAAAAAATCCTGACTTGGCATACTGTAGTTACTTGCTTTTCAGTAGTTAGATTCCGCAACAGCAAAAGATTTAAAGAAAACCTCATTTTTAAACTTTGAATTTGACACCTCTGTTGAATTCATAAATGAAAGAATAATAGAAACATATACAGGTCTGCCTCGTGTGACGGTCTATTTTCGCGGTGGACATCGGGTTTAGACATTGTTCATTTGCTTATGGCGCCATCTATCGGTGAGTGCAGATTGCAGCCTGAGTTCGGTGTGACAAGGTCAGGTGCTTGTTGTGTTTCACCGCATCACACTGTCGGCATGTGAGAGGAAGTTTCCGCTGGGAACCGAATCAGATGTGGAACAACTGCAATGCAGGATACACTAAAAAAAGAGTAAACGTTGATTTTGTTGCTTTTCCTCGGGTGTAAGTATGGAAAAGGAGACGAGTGATTATCCCTCCTCTAAATTCCTTGGTACAGATGAGGTGTTGGTTGCTAGTTTTCTTGAAACAGTCAGAAAGATTATTTTACTGAATGATCCTCCATTTTTGAGAAATGCAGTAGCCTCACAGTGTTAGTCGTTCTTTAGGTCTTGGGGTAAATATTAAGGCATAATTCAGGTTGTGCTTTTAGACCGCTTATTTTTGCAAACTTGGTAGAGTTCGACTGCTTTTCTGGAACAGAGGTATCTTTTTTCTTCTTCTTTTTTTAATAATTAGCAAATATATTCCTGAAATCATTAGGCCTTATTCCAAAATACAGAAATCATTTTTGAATGTTAAAGTGTTTCTGCTATACTTGCATTAAACTACTGCAAGTAGTTTCCAGTCATTGCTCTGTTAGAACACCCGAAATATCAACCATCTGATCCAAACGGTCGCCGTCAAATGAAAGATAGTTTGTTAGAATGAGCGAGAAAAACAAAGAAACCATCAAGACTTGATTTCTTCTGTTATGGGCAGTTGAGACGAGGATTGAGCTATATTCAACAAACTTTTCTTTCACTTGTTTTGATATTTTGAAAGTAGAAATTATTTTTGATAATCTATCATAAAAACAGAGAAGATGTCATCTGATTTATTGGCAGACTGGGAAATATGTCTTTTTTATATATATACAATGCATTTAAATATTTGATTGATATTTGATTTGATTGTAGTTCAATAGGTTTTAGAATGGTCCAGTCAAAGTTCAGACTTGAATCAATTTGAGAATCATTTTATAATTCACAAACTATCTCCATCTAGTTTGAGGTATTTTGCAAGGAAAAAAGGACTAAAAAGAAATAAGGATAGATGTGCAAATCTGGAGAATGACTCCAAAAATAAATAAATAAATAAATAAATAAATAAATAAATAAATAAATAAATAAATAAATAAATAAAACCTAGCAGCTGCAATAACAGCAAAATTATTTGCTGTTCTTTTTTTGAAAATGCACACCTGAACATTCATAAAACGCTTTTGAGATTCTGATGAGCAAATAATAATAATAATAATAATAATAATAATAATAATAATAATAATAATAATAATAATAATAATAATAATAATAATAATAATAATAATAATAATAATAATAATAATAATTAATAATAATAATAATAGAAGGCAATTTATGGAATTTCTTCCACATCAAAATGACGCACCTTTTTTGTATTGGTCCACCACATAAAGTGTCATTAAATTACAAAATGTGAAAATGTTCCATGTGTAGCAGCAAATAAATTCCTTAATTCCCGTCGAATAATTTGAGATCTGCTCTTTGCTTCACAAAGAAAAGTTTATTATTTCGTTTAAATAATGTAAATTACAGAGATTTAAATGACTCGACGCTTGGAGCGACATTCAGTTCAGAGACACTTTGTTGGATCAAGTCGGCAATAGAGACATGGACAGACGGACGGACAGAAGAATCAACACTGATTCATTAAATCTGTGAAGTTCAAATATTGCGCCGAATGTGATTCGCCGGTACGCCCCGGAAACAGATTTTGTCCACGCGTGACTCCTGAGAGTTTGGGTTGCCAGGTTTAGATATTCAAGTGTTCAAAAAAGTTATCCACATAGTGTCTTGACTTTTTGATGTTCCGGGCTGGACTTTTTACTTCGTTTTATTGCGTGTAGCAATGCAACACTTGTAAGAACACGAGGTAGAACTGCAGAAAGATTGTGGGGAATTCTTATAAACTGAATAATAAACTATGTAAATTACAGAGATTTAAATGACAAGCTAGAGAAAAAGTTACCTCCCGTCCTGTAGCAGCCTTTCTTATGAAAGGATTTTTACAAATTGGAAAATAACTGAAAAGAGGCCAGGGTGTGGACCTGATAGTAAGATATTAAATATTAAAGTACCCACTGTCTTAAAAGGGTATCAAAAATAACATGAAAATTATCAATGATATCAAATCAGAAGGTTCTGCTCAGATTTGATCATCTTCAGCCAAATGAAAAACTAAAGTTAATGAGGCCTCCAACTCATTTTGTCTGTTCTATTCAATGATATAAAAGCCAGTGTTTTCAAATCCTTGGCAAAAGACGTTTTGCATTAAAACTAATCTTAATGAACTTGGAAATTGTCCAGCTATCGTTTGACACTCTGATTGTTTTTTGAATAGCCAAAAAAACCGACATTTTCAAAAACCAGACTGGAAATTGTTGCAATATTTGCCTCTTCCAGAGTTAACCAAGTGAAAGTCTGACCATTTGTTTCTCATGTTCTAATGTCAAATAGAAAATAGACATAAAGGTCTATGTTGTAAAAAATTATATGAAGAAACACAAAAACAACTGAAAACAATGTGTGTCCCAGTCTACCATTTTAATCTTACAGTAATTATCATTATGCTTCATTAGTTGCTACATTGGTTCATTAGGTTCTAAAGAGTTTATACTTGCTGTTTTTAAATCAACTCAGTTTTATTTTTTATATGTTTAAATTAATTACCTTTAATAATAAATTTTTTGTATACATTTTAATGAACCTCAGCACACATATCTGAGAATCAGCAACCATACACTTAAAGAAGTTGATGACATTACAGTACTTTCCTTCAAACACAGAGCTCTGTTTACCTCTCGGTAGGCATTTTCATAAAGTTCCAGATGGGGGTTTTCTTTCTAGGTGTTCTAGATATTGAATCAAAAATCATAAAGGTATTTATCATGCTTTTGGGATAATGTCTTGGAATAGGAGAGGGATTGTTGGGACAGACCTCAAAACCAATACAATATATTATAAACATATTGAAAAAAATAAATATTACTATTACTACCAATAAACTATTTTTGCTTCACAATGAAGTGACAATAAATGAATTTGTTTGAATATGACTTTATTTTATTTGAATGAACAATGCCCAGCGGAAGCTTACTCGATGAAACAACAAACGTAGCTAGCTAGCCATGTTTGAGCTCCTATGCAGATTATTGAAGCTCTGAAGGGGGATAGCAGACGATAAATCTGGCAACTAGCGTCTGCCATCTTTGATTTTTTTGGGGACAGGCCGCGGCGCGAGCGGGGCCTCACTCAACCAGTAAAACGGTCTGGCACGAGATAACGGAGCCACGGGACAACCGGGAATACCGCGCGCCGGCTCCCGCATCAAAGGCCGAGCACACGAGGACAGACGGGGGGCTAGAAGCGTCGGAGGACGCACAGAGCAACCAACCGCCCCCCCTCCTTTTTGCATGTGGACAGCGGCTTGTTGGCAGCTAGCGACCAGAGCTAAACAGAGCTAGCCAGCTTTTGTAATCCGCCGGCCAGACAGACAGTCGTTCACCTCCGACCAGGCCGAAACCGGATTTTGAGTGGTGGACGCGAAACATTGCAGAGGACAAGGGACACAGCGGCGGTGGCAGGTGGGTCTGCGTTTAACGCTGGAGTGTGTGGCTTCTCTGCTCTCTCTCTCTCTCTCACACACACACACCGCACAGCGCTAGCTGGTTAGCATACGGACGGGCTGTGAGTGGATGTGATGGCGACCAGTGAGGAAACGAAACTACGCTGAACGATGCGAGCTTGTGGCCTGCTCTGTTGCAGGACCACGTTCAGAACCACACATGTCGGGTCGAGCTGCCGAGGACACTACAGCACCTTTTAAGTGCGGCTTTTGTTGACTTAAGAGGTGGCATTTGCTTCGTTTCTAGTGTATTTCTGGGCGAAGAAGGCCTGTACCCCCCTGCCGGTATGAGCCACCCACCCTGTCCGTTGTTTGATTCGTGGAAAAGGATGTTGACCCATCAGTGGCAGTGGGTCTGAAAACTTACAGAAAGCTGCTAAATGTACTTTGTTCAAACAGCGAAACCTATGGTTCTTATTGGGTTAGATACGCGTTTAATTGCGAGTAACTTATGAATTAAGTCAAAATGGCTTTTTTGTGTGTGTGTGAAACTAGGAAATGATTTTATGGGTTTTGCTTATTCACAAACACGCTAATTGATGAGCAGGAAGTCGTTCAGATATTGATTGAAGCTTTGCTTATCGATTGACTGGTAGGGATCGTGGAAAAATATGGAAGTAGTTTCCCAGGTCTGGATCAGCATGGGGAAAATCAAAATGGGTTGAGGATTTTTAAGTCTCACCTTTTCCTAAAGTTTCATTCATCCATCTGAAAACTTATCAGACTTTCAGCACATCTGACTGACGTTCAGCCATCAAACTGTCCCATCCATTCATCCATCAGTTTGTCCATCAGTCCAGCGATCCAAGCATCAATCCACGCATCTGTTCATGCATCCATCTTTAAACTTGTTGGCTATTCACTTTTACATTCTTCTCTCAAATGTTCTGTCCTCTATCATCTATTCAGTCTGTCCATTCATACTTCCTTTCTGGTCCAACCTTTGGTTTGTCCAACCATCCATTTATCTTTTATGGTATCCTTTCATCCGTCATCATCTTTCATCCTTTTCACTCGGATGTTTGCAGGTGCCAGATTTAACCTTTGACCATCGTTGCAGTAACTTCATAAAACTAAAAATAAAAGCGTTGCAAGCCAGAAATGTATGGAGACTTCTGAAAAATGTGTAGGAAACAAGGATGTCTTGTTGAACAAGAGGGTTTATATAGAGTTGCCTTGCAGCAAGAAGGTCCTGGGTTCGATTCCCGGCCCGGGGTCTTTCTGCATGGAGTTTGCATGTTCTCCCTGTGCATGGTGGGTTCTCTCCGGGTTCTCTGGCTTCCTCCCACAGTCCAAAAACATGACTGTCAGGTTAACTGGTCTCTCTAAAGTCTCCCTAGGTGTGTGTGTGAATGGTTGTTTGTCTTGTGTGTCTTTGTGTTGCCCTGCGACAGACTGGCGACCTGTCCAGGGTGAACCCGCCTCTCCCGGAACGTTAGCTGGGGATAGGAACCAGCAACCCTCCCAACCCCTCTAAGGGACAAGGGTGAACAGAAAATGGATTGATATATATATATATATATATATATATATATATATATATATATATATATATATATTAATAAATGAATGTTCAGGAGTCATACTTTGGTTCCTTCTGACAAGAATCAGACCTGGTGAAGTCTCACTTTACGTTCCACTTTCTACACTTTAGATAGATTAATTAACACTTGTATTTACCACAATATTTGCACTTGTTAACTTAAAGATATCCACTTCCCTTTAAGACTGATGAAACTATAGTTACTTTGAGAGGACAACCTGATTTGAACCACAGTAATTTGACATTATCTCCATTGCAAATCCCTCTTGACGACTGCATGGACTGGAAAATCAGGATGATGGCGAAGATGTTTAAGCCTTCTTCTTGTATTTAATTTAATTGGATCCTTGCTGTATCTGGTCATTGGAGCATTTTCTTTACACAAGATTTCAATTAGCAGTGTAGGAAACCATTATCCTCAGATTGTTTGGTTGTTCTGCATCAGCGAAGGAGTAATTGTTTTAAAGAGCATGTGGCTTAACGAATGCCTGATTTGTGCAGGTCTTTCATTATGATCTCAAGCCTCATAGTCGTTCCTGCATTTGCCGAGTTGGATGGAGTTTGTCCGTCTGTACGATAGAAAATGGCCGTGATTAAGATGTTGCTGGATGACTTCTGGCAACCACGGTTGCAGCTAAAAAGCTAAGTCCGGCCGTCCTAATGCACTTGGAGACGGATCTGCAGACTTTAATGGTCCGTCTTTGTCCCGGTCTTCCTGTGCTGACCTTTCATTAGGGAGGAAATTAGTGAATTCCTCAAGGGATTTGCCCTGATTCATGCCTTTCAAAGGTGTTGCTTTCTGAATGTTTGATCCTACCACCTTCGTGCCTCTCTGTCATTAGCAGTTCTTCATCTGTCTGCCCTTTTATTTTGTCTCTTAGATGAGTGATTTGTCTCGCTGTAAATTTCACATCAAACTGTTCACTTTTCCGTCTTGCTTTTAGAGCGTTAGGGTTAATTGGGATTGAGAATTTTGACTCATCCTGTCGTAAAAGTAAAAAAAAAAAGTGTTTGTTTCTTTATTGGTTTGTTTTGCACTTTTCCAACTTCAGTTTAGCTTTTTTTTTTTTTTTTTTTTTCTCCATTTTGCATCACATACCTCCATTGGTTGAAATATTAGCAGCAATGGTTTTGCTGGAAAGATCACAAAAAGATCAGTTGCATTTACTGCAAATTTAGTTTTATACTTTTGACATTTTACTGACTAATAACATCTGTTTGCTTTTTTCTCGCTCGCTGATTCCGATTACAGCCAAATTCCTTAAAAAAAAAAAAAAAAACCCTCCTCCTCAAACATTTCTGTTCCCGTTAGTAAAGACAGAGGTGTGAACAAAGTGGTGCTCGGATAAAAAAGCTCTGCTTCTTTTCTATTTAACGGGATGTTACCTGGAAAAATATCAGTCGTCTTTTGTTTGAAAAGGTGTTCTATAATATGATATAAAAGATGTAAACAGGGTTTTTTTTTTCTGACCTTTTTTCCCGTAGTTTCTCGTAAGAAAAGACGAGGACAAGTCAAAAGCAGGAAGTCGCCTTGGCTGTAGCGAGGCGTGCATCAGCGTGGCGGTCTAACCTTGAGTAAAATTACCTCGGTTTTAAATCGCATCAATCCCACCAAAAAAACATAAAATTTTACTGTAAAACAGAAACGCAGCAATAGTTTGGAGTGCTGCTAAAACAATATACGGTTCTAATTTTGCTGGACCATTTGATACCCAGACTTCATCTAAAGGTCGGCTGCCTGGTCATAGCCAAATAGGCCTTTGTAAATGCGGTTACTTTGTGAATCTTTCTTTTTAGGGGGATGTTCCTTCTGCCTATTTAAGGGGCGAGTTCAAACATTTAGCCCCGACTGATCAGAGCTGTCAGGTCTTTTCAGCATAACGCACACTTCAACTCGCTACAACGGTCACAAGCTCTGTTACACCAATCCACCGTTAATAATAAATGACCTCCGTGTTGCTTGGGAAAGACACTGCAGTCCCAAATGTGCTGCGTCTCTTGTCTTTAACGTTCCACATTTTAATTCACATTCTGGACTATGAGCCTCGCAACATTCCCTTCAAAGATCGTATTATTGTTTCCTTCCTGCTGTGTTGACATAAAACTGCAACTATGGGTGAAATTCACCTTCTCTCGTAATGTCTGTGTTTAAAATCAGCAACAAAGCTCAATATTGTATATATATATATATAAAAAAAACAGCAATCTTCCACTTCATTTGAGATGGGTTTTTTTTTTTTTCTTCTTCGTGCAGGAGGCTGGTTCTGGGGGCGAGGCCAAAGGACCAGACTCAATGAGTTTCCAGCGAAATGTCAGAGAAGTCAGGGCAGAGCACCAAGGCAAAGGATGGCAAAACAAAGTATGCAACCCTTAGCCTTTTCAACACCTACAAAGGCAAATCTCTGGAGACCCAGAAAACTGCTGGTAAGAGTCTGCCGTCATTTGCTTTGTTTTAACGAACCAATGCTGGTTTTAACTAAGCCTATCGCAATTAATCACCTAAATTAAAATGAGCTTGATGATTTCCATTCTGACATTTTTTGAAGGGTGTTTTTGTTTACAGAGACTTCAGAATCAGGTTTTTTTTTTTTTTATTTGAGTTGTGGTCTTTTTTTTTTTTTTTACCTTCTTCTTTATTAGGATTGTTGTGTTTTATTTAAAATGTCTCCCAGTTCCAGTGTGAAGATTTCTGTACAAAATCTATGAGATGGTGAATTTGCATTATTATGCCATTATCTTTATATTAGTTGAATATATTGTCTCAAAACCACAATTTTATTGTTTATCACAATAATTTCTAGGACAATTTAGCCTCCAGAAGAATTTGTAACATACCTACTTTTAACTAGTTTAACCAGTGTTATACAGGAAATTACGATCAGCTGTTTGACGCAACATATTTGATGTTTATGTTGTCGAACGCTAAAGAAGAAATTGTGAAACTAGCTTTTTTTTTTTTTTTTTGTAATGGATTCTCAAGGCCCTGTTTTGTATAATTCAACGTCAAAGAGCTTTAATTGGCTGATCAGTGATTTTCATTGTCAGAGTTGCTTCCAAGCAGACCTGTGTCGACTTTTTGTTTGCTTTCTGAAAAACGGGATGAAAGCTTCTGATATTGATCCTTTTTTTTATGTCTGAAATGTTCCCACCAGTGGCTGCCAGACATGGCCTCCAGAGTTTGGGCAAAGTTGCTGTCAGCCGGCGCATGCCCCCCCCAGCTAACCTGCCCAGCCTGAAGGCGGAGAACAAGGGAAACGACCCCAACGTCAACATCGTCCCCAAAGACGGCAGCGGCTGGGCGTCCAGAACCGAGGCAGGAGAGGAGAGGTACACTTCTGTTTGCTTTGGTTAAAAAAAATAAATAAACGTTGACGTAAAGAGGAGCTATAATGGAAAAAATAAAAGTTGGTGATTTTATTTAAAAAAACCAATTTGTTTAATAATGCCATTATCTTCAACAGGCAGCAGGAAACGCCCCCACCCCAAAACAAACCAGCACCACTCCAGTCTCAAGAGCTTTCCACCGGGGTGAGCCGCTCCTGGGCAAACAACAAGCAGCCACAGCTTGATGGTAAATATTGTTCCCATCTGCTCCCAAAATATCATATCTACTTTAAACAAACTTTCTATGTTTCAGCTTCACCTGTTACTGTTAAACAAGAGTTAAACATAATATGAACTCTCCCCATTTAGTAAGAATGAATTTGGCAAATGACCTCAAATGTGACTTTTGGTTTAATGTAGGGCTTTTGTAAACAAATATTTTAGTAATAGAGTAATCTATCGATTATTCTTACGATTAATCGAGTAATCGGATAAAAAAAAAAGTAAGTAAATCATTGGTAATCACTCGAGGAATCGTCTCAGCCCCAGTTTAATGTTAGCAAAGTTTTTGCATAAGAGCTTCACTGCCACCACCATGTTTCCCCGTGGAGGCTTGGCAATATGCACTACTTAGTTACCCAATAATTTAACCCCAAAAGTTGCATTTTTAGATCATGCGACTGGACAAACTTCTCTGTTTCCTTGGTTTCCACTACATGACTTGTGGGAAATATTAAACTGCATTTCTTTTCAGTCACCACTCATTCATTAAGCCTTTTTTTTTTTTTTTTTTTTAAGTTTATGACTGATTGTCTTCTAGCGATTCTCTAGATTTAGACATTGAGTTTTCCCTTTCAGATTTTTATGTGTGCCTATTGTTTGACTTCATATTAATAAGACATACTTATTTCTCTGATTGCAGTGTGAAAAGGTTCAAAATGTTTGAGTACTTTTAGCTTATTCTGAATTCAAATGACTGACTGTTGTTTTCTTTGGTTACAGCTTTCATTCAGCTCCATAATATCTGTAAGACCTTCTAACAATATGCTTTATTTTGTTGTCGTTGAAGGATCTCCTCGCGTAAGCACCCAGTTTCACCAAGAGTTTCCCAGCCTGCAGGCAGCTGGTGAAGCGGAGAAAGGCGACGATCAAGATGAAGAGCCCTATGGACCAGGCCCAAGCCTCAGACCACAAAGTAGGGCCACACTCAACATGAGGCTGTGTTGAACCAAATGGTTTAAAGAGGAAGCTTAAGGAAGGGGGGGAAAAAGAGTAAGCCCTCTTTGAAGAGGGAATGTCTTCAAAGTTCAGCTTATGTTGTATTTGTAGCACAGATGGAAACACTAAAGTTTTGTTTGAATCACCTTACAGAAGAAAAGTCTTTCATTCCTCTGTTGCATATAAACAAACTTTGGCATGTACTGTAATTTGTGAGATTTGTATTGCCGTCTTATTATGACTTTGGCATTTTTGTTTTACTTTATTCCTTATGTGACGTTTAACCGTCTCTCTGAAGTTGTAAAGATTATTTCTAGTTGTCAGCTGTTTTTGAGGTTTCAGACCTTATTCCCTGGTCCATTGTCTTAGATATGTGGTCCGTTTCTTCATTCTTTACTCACCTGTCATTTTCTCCATGAAATGGTTCATTGTCTGTTATCCATTCATAAACTTTTATCAAATTTTTATTTTTGTTTTTGACCCATCAATCTGGCCATCCTTCCTTTCTTTCAGACACTTCTCTAGCATCACCTTCATAAAACAACTCATTCCTTGCCTAAAGGGATTTTATTTGGCAAAACAGAAGTGTTGATTATTATTATTTGCCAAATCAAAAAACGACGAAGACCTTTATTTTAGGAAAATGACAATATGTAATGCTGTACAACAGAGCTTCTGTAAATTTAGTTTTCAAGTGACTGGGAACCAGTCTTAATGCGTCTAAACCAGTCTTCTACATCACACGTGTCAAACTCGAGGGTTGGGGGCCGTATTCGGCCCGCCATGAGTTTAAATGTGGCCCTCTAGGCTCCATTGGGCCACGTCTATGTAACTGTCGAGATTAAATTTGAGAGATTAAGTAATATCGATCAAAGCAAAGTGCTTTTTATCTGTGTACCGCTGAATTCCATCAATGTGCAAAGATGTTCAATATTATTTAACTTTAAGAAATACTAGTGTAATGCAGAGGCTGCTATTAATATTTTAACAGTTTGGTAATGCGCAGTTTTATCAATGCGTTCTGCCACATCCGGCCCTGTGAGGACATTCGTAATCTTGATGTGACCCAAAATGAAAATGAGTTTGATGGTCCTTCTTTGAGAAAATCTGCTTTCGCTTTCAATTAAACCACACATTTATATATGTTTGACTCCAGAGTCGGCTAAATGTGGCCCTGTCTCACAAACGGGAAATGTCCAACACCTCCCTCCTCCTTGTGATTTCAGACGTCGGCAGTTGGCGTGAAGGCGGAGGCAGGAATCTGAACAGTGCGTCCAGCCCCCCTGAGATGGACGCCAAGCCTCAGGAGGAGGGCAGCACGAGCCTCGGTACCTCCACGCCCCCCGCGGAGGCTGAGGAACCCGGCCGAAACGCAGCAGGTGACGCTCAAAGGGAGAAAAGGGACGCCCGAGAGAGGTTCCCCCCCACCGCCGCTTCTCAGCCTAAACTCAACGGGGGGCAGCAGCCTCCTGCGGGGGTGCCAACCCACTTTGACCCGGCTTTCAGGAGCATGATGCCACCTTATGTAAGTCTCGTTTGGCAAAGACGTCAAAAGCAGCAGAATCAGTAACTTTTCGTTTGTTTTTACCCTGAACGACGATGTTTGTTGTTGTTGTTGTTGTTGTAGATGTTCCATGCCTACCCACAACTGTCGTTTGCCCCGGGACAGGGTAACTTCAGATACCCTGTGCCACAAGATGGGGGAAAGTGAGTTTTTTTCCCCCCCTATTCAGAATCATTTAAATTATATTTAATAGTTGCACTAAGATGGCACAATTAATCTCCTGCTTCAACCAAAATATATAAGCTTGTTTCTGCTTTACCCTCCGTTGGATCCTCAGGGGTCCTCGTGCGGCCCGCCCCCAGCAGCCGCCGCCCCAGTCCTGGCTCCAAGACCCCGACAGACCCTCAATCATCAGCGCAACAGAACTGAAAGAACTCGACAATTTGGACACCGATGCCGATGAAGGCTGGGCAGGTCAGTAGCTTCAGCTTGGCTCATTTTTACAACTCGTTAACCACATTTAGAAGGGTTAAAGATCATTTCAAGTATGAATGGATTGTGTCTTGTGTGCCATTAAGGAGCTCAGATGGAGGTCGACTACACCGAGAAACTGAACTTCAGCGACGACGAGGAAAACCAAGCTGCTAAAGACAAAGGAGAAAACTGGTGAGGATTTGAGTCATCTTTTCAGTTTTTTGTTTTACACTTATTGGGCTTTGTCCTGTGTGGGCTCTTTAGCTTCTGCTGCAGGTGACAGTGCTCTAAGGAACCGAAAGCTTTTTAGAGACTTGAATCTGTCTCCAGTCTGGAAATGTGCCTGAGAATCTTTGCTAAATTATATTGCGAGAAAAACAATGCAGTGAATTACAAGTCCCTCTCTGAAACTACTCTACAGTAAAAGCTTTTTTTTGTTTTCTGAATCCTGGAGACAACTTTTTGGTAATTTATTATTTTAGAGTAATCTTAAACAACCATTTTCTAAGCTTTCTGGAGGGCTTTCAAATCTGTTTGTAAATGTGTGATTCTCTTATTTTTGGAGAGAACATGGCCAGATTTTGATTCAACGAGTTTTAAACTTGAGCACTATGAAGTCAGTGTTGGATCATCTCAATATGGAAGATGAGGAGCAGCATCTGACATGAAAGAATGTCTGTGAAAGTCTTGCTTTAGAGGTCTTCATGAATAACTTGAACAAAAATACAACAAAATGTTCCTAAATGTCCAGATGTTATTTCAGAACAGCCCCTCTCTTTACAAAAATGTAATTTAAAGAGGGTTATCATGCAAGTAGCCCTTTTTGTTGAGCTTTGTTATAATGTTATTCCCTCATCAAAAACACACCGGGAGTGTTGCTTTCATTCCTTCATGCATGTTTGAGGAATCCTTGAATCTCCCGTGGCACCCATTCAAAGCGATTGCTCTCACCAAGCTGCGCCTATTTCCACAAAGCTACTCCCTGGGCCTGCGGTCTCCAAGCCGAGCTTCCGCCTCACAGAGCACCCCTCTCCTCTGACTCCCCCACTCAGTTCCTCCAGACTAGCCAGCAGCAATTAGCAAACATCTGATGGAACTGGGTGTCTGCTGAGCTCAGTATAGGAATGACTGCTGAGTCCAACTCTCCTGAGTGGTTGCAACTTTAAGGGTGAAACGTTGTTGCGATGTGCTTGGAAAGAGCAGCAGCTTCTTAAAGAGACGGAGGCCCCATTTCAAGGAGGCAAAATTATTTTAGGTTTAATGTCTGCAACATTTTTATAATAATTGAAGCTCACTTAATTTCTTGATTGTGCTAGAAAGTGACACAAAGTCCCTGGAGCATGCAAAACATGTTTTGAACTTCCACACTGTCATGGCTTTGTCACCCAAAGCAATGACCCCGCTGTGATTTGGCATACAGAAAAATAAAGATGACCAATTACCAGCTCCGATCTTTGTTCATCAAACTAGAAATCTGAATATTTCAGTAAATTGCTGCAAACTATAAAAACCTAAATGGTGGCTCAGGATTTTCCATAATTACCAAAGCCTTTTCGGCCACAATAGAAAGTTAATTGTGTGGTTGTATTTGAGACTTCAGAGCAGAGATTAGTGAGAAGACTGTTGATTCTGTCTACTTGACCGCTGCTTTAATAATATTCTCAGGGAGTGGATGAGAGCTCGGACATCGGACAATCAAGAAGGCTGGAAGGAGGGACCTGAAGACCGTGGGGGCGCCAAGACCTCCTGGGCTGACAACGTTGATCCCAGAGCGCCCTCACCTGGCAGTGTGGGGCAGTACAATAAATCAGCTGCTTCACAGGACTACCAGGTAAAGCAGATTTGGATTGCATGAGCCCACTGTGAGGTGCTCGCTCCTCCTTAATGGTTTCTCACGCTGTGTGCGTTTGTTTTCGCCGGTAGAGCGGCGCTCGATCTGTCGGCAGCGGCGCTCCACGGGGGAACAAGCCACAGGCCGCCGTCGCACCAGGAGCCGACGAGGATTCTGACGCTTGGCGACAGAAGCGAAAGAAGCAGTCCGAAGTCTCTGAGGCGGTAGAGCGAGCAAGACGGAGGAGAGAAGAAGAGGAGCGGCGCATGGAGGAACAGAGGCTCGCTGCTTGCGCTGAGAAACTAAAGCGTTTAAATGAAAAACACAGACAGGCCAACGAGGGCAAAGCGGCCGTTGGCGATCAGACCACTAATGAAGAAGCGGGAGCTGCTGGGGAGGAAGTCCTGTCTGCATCTGCCCCTGCGTCCAGCCCTGTGCCAGCGGTCCCAGTCCCACAGCCAGAGCTCCCAGTTGTTCAAGCTGAGAGGGAGCGAATGGAACAAGTGGAAACAAACGCTGAGGAAGAGCCTGAGCTGGTCCGTCAGGCCAGTCCCCCCATCCAGAGACCTGTAGCTGTAGCCCCGGACCCTCCAGGCAATGGAGAGACCTCTCTGGCTGAGGTCGGACCCTTGGTGCCGGAAAACCAGACCGATCGGGCCGCAGCGCCTATTCGGGACTATTTCAACATGGAGGACAACAGAGGTAGGCCAAGTCCTATCAGATGTTTTAATATCTGGATTCCTTCCTGGTCTTAGGCTGTGATGTGTTTGCAGTGGATGAGCCCCACCTGTCCCTGTCTCACATGGAGCCTGCTGGAGGAGACGAAGTCTCCATCGCTCCTCCACAGCTGGAAGGAGAGGCAGCTGCTGCTATGCGTCCCTCTGTCATCTCTGGCTACTCGAAACAGTTTCAAAAGTCTCTGCCTCCGCGTTTCCTCAGACAACAGGTAAAACTGTCTCAGTCAGGCGCACTGATCTCTTCAAGGCTTGAAGATGCAGTTATGATATTTTTATTTGCTGATGGCTCAATATGTGGAGAAACTGTTTTAAATTTATGGTCACAAAAACTTTCATGATTCACTTCTTTAATAATAATTCAGGAGGGTTGTGTTAAGCAATGTCATTCTGGATTTATTAGATTTTGTTTAAGCTTTCATCCTCAGATAACAATCGTAACTGATTCCTGTTTCTTATTAAATACTAGAATATAAGATAACCTCTGATCACTTTAAATATATATTATTTGTCAATGTTTCAAGTTAATTTAGCTGTTTTTCTTTACCAGCAGATACTAAATTTCAAATACCTGCATTGGTATCAGAAGTGGGGAAAAAAAACAGCCAAAGCTTGGCCTCTTATTCATACATTTCTAAAATTATTGAGGAGTCGTCAGATTTGTTAGATCACATTCGTATGTTAACATATTTACCAACTCGGCATTATTCAGTGGATTCCTGCATTGTGTTGTTTATGGTGATCTAATTATTACAAGGAAAGCC